>NC_042304.1:1974212-2319212 GCF_901000725.2 Takifugu rubripes | reverse complement strand
GAGAAACTCCAGCACCCACAATGTGACACAAACAACTTTAAAAGCCTGAAACGCTCAGAAGTTTAACAAAGTTTTGTTGTCTTAACTGTGACTGCAACATCGTCACTGCCAAGATGTGAAAGACTGCTTCCTGTCAAATATTTGCTTAGCAAATAAACTTTGTACTTCATATCAAAATGAAATGAAATTGAGCCCAAAATCACAAACGTTGTTGCCTCTAAGAGCTTCACAATCAGCACAGTCGTCATCCCCTGTCTTTAGACCCTCCACCTCAGGAAAAACCCTTTTAGGGACAAAGAAGAAACTTATTATTGGTGGGTTTTTTGTGTGCCTTTATGTTTCGGTGCGTTCGTGTCTTTCCTTCCCATAGGTATTTTGTTGTGTTTCTATTTTTTTGTTTTCCGATCCCTTTACTACGTGTGTTTGACATGTAGGTTTCTGTTTAAAGGAGAGCCAACGACGTGGGGGCCGTCTCCCTGGGGCGAATGGACAGACAGGCGTTCAATAGTTCCCACATGTATAGAGAAGATCTAAAGGTCTTCATGGATCGTCCAGGATCAGCCAGAATGGAGAAATCAAGACTGATTTGAGCCTTTATGTGACATGAATGTACAGTATAGATAGGTTTTAATGTGGAGGAGGAAGGGGGGGGGGGGGTTAGCAGCAGAACTGAGCAGGTCCGACTTCACCTTAATCATGAGGTTTATCAGAAAGGAGGGTTGCAAGTCTGGTTTTTAACATGTGGAAAAACACACATCTGGACAGAGAGGCCTCTTCCCCTTGATTGAGGTGGACAGCTCTGGAGTGTTGGACAGCTGTGGTGGACAGCTGTGGTGGACAGCTGTGATGTGCTGGACAGCTGTGGTGTGTCGAACAGCTGTGGTGGACAGTTGTGGAGTGTTGGACAGCTGTGGTGGACAGTTATGGAGTGTTGGACAGCTGTACTGGACAGATGTGCTGTGATTATTGGACAGCTGTTGGACAGCTGTGGTGTGATTAGTGGACAACTCTTGTGTTGGACAGTTGTGGTGTGATTATTGGACAGCTAAGTTGGACAGCTGTGGTGTGATTATTGGACAGCTGAGTTGGACAGCTGTGGACCCAGGACACGTTGGAGAGACTATGTCTCTCGACTGGTCTGGAAACGCCTGGGGATTCCCCCGGATGAGCTGGAAGAAGTAGCTGGGGAGAGGGAAGTCTGGGCTTCTAGGCTAAATTTGTGAGTAAGACGTCATCAGTCGGTGCCATTCAGTGCTGTTGCCATTTTATTCAGTGTCATCTTGATTTCACTCATTCAAACTGTAAAGACAACATCACAGATCTTGTTGCCGTGGTGACTGTGCACTCTGTCTGACTCCAGAAGGACACCAGCAGTCCATCTCTGAGCAGCACAGGTTCTACCTCTGGGGATTTGCACTGGGCTGTCAGGGTACGTTACAACAGAAACCTTAGTTTCAGTCCTAATTGTCCTTTAATCACGAGGTCAGAAAGGTCAGATTTAAGTAGAATAACATTTGCAGATGAGGGTTTTAACTGTGTGGTTATTTGCAGCCTGAGGAGAAGAATAAGTTTGATGGGATTTTTGAAAGTTTGTCACCAGTCAGTGGGCTGCTGTCGGGGGACAAGGTTAAACCGGTCCTAATCAACTCAAAACTTCCTCTGGATGTCCTTGGGAAGGACAGAGAGGCCTCTTCCCCTTGACTGAGGTGGACAGCTCTGGAGTGTTGGACAGCTGTGGTGGACAGCTGTGGTGGACAGCTGTGATGTGCTGGACAGCTGTGGTGTGTCGAACAGCTGTGGTGGACAGTTGTGGAGTGTTGGACAGCTGTGGTGGACAGCTGTGGTGGACAGCTGTGATGTGCTGGACAGCTGTGGTGTGTCGAACAGCTGTGGTGGACAGTTGTGGAGTGTTGGACAGCTGTGGTGGACAGTTATGGAATGTTGGACAGCTGTACTGGACAGATGTGCTGTGATTATTGGACAGCTGTGGTGTGATTAGTGGACAACTAAGTTGGACAGCTGTGGTGTGATTATTGGACAGCTGTGTTGGACAGCTGTTGTGTTGGACAGCTGTGGTGTGATTATTGAACAGCTGTGGTGTGATTATTGGACAGCTGTGTTGGACAGCTGTTGTGTTGGACAGCTGTGGTGTGATTATTGGACAGCTGTGTTGGACAGCTGCTGTGTTGGACAGCTGTGGTGTGATTATTGAACAGCTGTGGTGTGATTATTGGACAGCTGTGTTGGACAGCTGTTGTGTTGGACAGCTGTGGTGTGATTATTGGACAGCTGTTGTGTTGGACAGCTGTTGTGTTGGACAGCTGTGGTGTGATTATTGGACAGCTGTGTTGGACAGCTGCTGTGTTGGACAGCTGTGGTGTGATTATTGAACAGCTGTGGTGTGATTATTGGACAGCTGTGTTGGACAGCTGTTGTGTTGGACAGCTGTGGTGTGATTATTGGACAGCTGTTGTGTTGGACAGCTGTTGTGTTGGACAGCTGTGGTGTGATTATTGGACAACTGCGTTGGACAGCTGTTGTGTTGGACAGCTGTGTTGGACAGTTCCCTACGATGTGTCCCTCTATGCTGTCATGGTGTTTTAGAGTTGAGCTTGCAGGTTTACCAGGACTAAACCTCCGTCTCCACCCTCAGCCAGGTGACTCTAAACCTAATGCTACCTTAATTACGACTGCTACACGTGTTATAACAGTTGACGCTGCTGACGCTCATCTAGTATCGAGGCTTGCTGACAGAGTTACTCATTGATTTGGGTTTTTAATTAATGATTTTTAATGACCGAAAGAACAAGATCACGGGTACAAGCGGCCAAAAATGACCCGAAACGAGCTTCCTCCGTAGGGTGGCTGGGCTCTCCCTTAGAGATAGGGTGAGAAGCTCCGCCATCCGGGAGGAGCTCGGAGTAGAGCCGCTGCTCCTCCGCGTTGAGAGGAGCCAGATGAGGTGGCTTGGGCATCTAGTTAGGATGCCCTCTGGACGCCTCCCTGGTGAGGTGTTCAGGGCATGTCCCTCTGGTAGGAGACCCCCGGGAAGACCCAGGACTGGTCTGGGAACGCCTGGGGATTCCCCCGGATGAGCTGGAAGAAGTAGCTGGGGAGAGGGAAGTCTGGGCTTCTCTTCTTAGGCTGCTGCCCCCGCGACCCGACCCTGGATAAGCGGTAGAGGATGGATGGATGGACGAAGCCCAGCCCAGGCTGGTTGGACCCAGATCGTGTCCACGTGTGTCCGCTAGATGGGGCTGTTTGTGCGGAGCGGGCGGTGCGTTCATCGCGTTCCCGCAGCAACAGGGAAGATGGCAGCTCTCACATCTCTCACGCAGGTAAAGATGCATCAAATTCTGAACCACACCGCCGAGACTAGGGCGATAACACTTGTTACCAACGAGTATGGCTTTTCCTCCACATATTTCTTTTACTGTAATATTAGGCGGTAAAAACCAAGCTGAGACAGGGATAGAATGAGCATATCGAATAAGGCCTTTTACAGTCGCCGTTAGATAGCGGACTAACTCAGCTAACGTTAGCAATGTAGCTACTTGCTTACTCTAAAACTAAATAAATATGGGGAAAGGCATCACCATTGTGCCACTTCCATGCGAGCAGATGGCGTGTGTAGAAGCATCGGAGCAGCTGTAGCAGCAAAGCTAGTGAGTCCAGAGAGAAAGAGGAGAGCCTGTCAGCAGCAGGGAGGATGCCCTGGAGGCTAACGCTGCTAACAGGCTAAGCTCTGCTTAATAATGGCCACATTGGTGCCTCAGCAGAGTTAACCTTTACAGCTGAAGAATGACCAATATCCTTGGCAACAATTTTGTAACCTAGCGGTGTAGTTTCCTTGATGACATCTTTGTTAGTGAGCTACAAACCAAATTGTTCCACTCCCTGATTTCCATATTTAAATAATCGCAGTTGACAAAGATTCTTCTCCTGTTAATTACTAAAGTATAAATGTGTTGTAAATGAATGTTTCTGCCATAGTTGTCAAGTGGGAACCCTGTGTACGAGAACTTCTATAGACAGGTAAGATAATGGAATGGTTGGTTTTACACTTTCGTGGTATGTTTGGGAGAGTTGTGTGTAAGATAAGGGATTTCTGGCTGACATGTGATCTCACTGCAATGGTGAAGGTGGATCCCGGGAATACGGGAAGAGTCGCACCGACAGAAGCTGCCCTGTTCCTGAAAAAGTCTGGACTCCCTGACATAACCCTGGGAAAGGTGACGAACACACGAGTGCGGTGTCGCTAAATAATCATCAGATTTGCTACTTTAGAAAATTGCTGTACATTATTGTATTAAAACTCATAAAAAAAAACCACCCCAAAACTGCTGAGTTAATAGAATAAATGAAGTCAGCAGTACATGATGAATTTTACTCGAAATTGGACATCCATCTTATAATCTTTGCAGCGTTATTAAGTTTACCTCTCCTAGCATCTGAAAATCACGGCCCATTAGGCCTTAGAGCCGCCACAAGGCCTCTGAGCTTCGTCAATTAAGGTGCAATAATAGAGATCAGCAGACGATGTAGTCAAAGGATCTCGTTTCATGGATTAATAGGTGACTTTTCTAGAGAGAAAAAAAGAAATAATCTGATTTGGTAAACCTGTTAATGTGGAAATGTGTTTTAACAGTAACAGAGGGAGTAATTGTTATTAATGAGGTTGTTCTCTGTGTTTCAGATTTGGGATTTGGCTGATCCTGATGGCAAAGGCTATTTGGACAAACAGGTTGGAAACAAACAGCAGTGGCTTTAGAACATGGCTAACCTGATGTATGCTTGTTGAGTCTGTCAGTCAGCTGTGTCTGGTGGTCATGCTCTGTTGGATCCAGACCCCAGAATACTACAGGTTTAGGTCTTCTCTCAGCTGCATCTTCAGTGTATGATGTGCATGAACAGTCAAACTTCCTAAATCATAATTAAATATGTGACAGGGTGATCACGGACGATCCAGTTATTGTATCAGATGCCAAAATGGTGCACTATTGCACTTTGTGCGCACTTATTTGTATCCGGATGGTGGCTCGGCCTAGTCTGGCTTATTTTACTGCCCAGTTCTAAAGCACACCAGGTCCCAAAAATGTCTCTTCGTAAAACTAGTAAGAAATAAAGTGAAAGGTGTTAAAGAACCATTTTCACCCGTCCAACCCAATCACTGCATCTCTGGCGCCTCCTTGAGGACATGCTAACATGATGCACACTAACAAGGGTGTGTTCTGTCTCAGGGGTTTTATGTGGGTCTGCGGCTGGTGGCCTGTGCTCAGAGTGGTCATGAAGTCAGTCTGTCCAGCCTCCACCTCACAGTGCCCCCCCCTAAATTTGTGAGTATGACGTCATCAGTCGGTGCCATTCAGTGCTGTTGCCATTTTATTCAGTGTCATCTTGATTTCACTCATTCAAACTGTAAAGACAACATCACAGATCTTGTCGCCGTGGTGACTGTGTACTCTGTCTGACTCCAGAAGGACACCAGCAGTCCATCTCTGAGCAGCACAGGTTCTACCTCTGGGGATTTGCACTGGGCTGTCAGGGTACGTTACAACAGAAACCTTAGTTTCAATCCTAATTGTCCTTTAATCACGAGGTCAGAAAGGTCAGATTTAAGTAGAATAACATTTGCAGATGAGGGTTTTAACTGTGTGGTTATTTGCAGCCTGAGGAGAAGAATAAGTTTGATGGGATTTTTGAAAGTTTGTCACCAGTCAGTGGGCTGCTGTCGGGGGACAAGGTTAAACCGGTCCTAATCAACTCAAAACTTCCTCTGGATGTCCTTGGGAAGGTATATAAGTCATCTTCTAAGGAATATTAGCCATAACGCAGTCTTGTTAGCTGCACCGAAATTACAATTTCCATCAAATATAATAATCTTGTGGTGTTTTGATAATGTTGGTCAGGTCTGGGATCTGAGTGATATTGATAAAGATGGACATCTGGACAAAGATGAATTTGCTGTGGTGAGTCTCATCTTCATTCCATCTAAATATTCTTTGCAGTCATTGTTGTGTAGCTGAATGGCTTCACATAGTTACCTAATCTAATGTCGTTCATTCAGTCATCTTTATCTGTACATCCTGTTTATGGCATCAAACATCATGTTTATGGCATCTAAACATTATTTGCTCAGAGATGCAACCAAATATTGTCTGTTTTCTTTCATATCTTGTCATTATGGATTCTTAACACTGTGTCGCTCCCTCAGGCCATGCACCTGGTGTACCGGGCCCTGGAGAAGGAGCCGGTCCCTGCACTCCTCCCACCTTCACTGGTGCCTCTGTCAAAGCGGAAGAAGAGCCTGGGCTCAGTGGGCACTTCTGTTCCTGGACTGCCTGCGAGTCCTCCACCACCCAAGGACTCCCTTCGCTCAACACCCTCCCATGGCAGCATGAACTCACTCAACAGTGCTGGCAGCCTGTCACCCAAACACACGCTCAAGAGCGGACAGGTAATAAACACACACCTCAGTACTGGTTTACCTACACATATGAGACGGAGATGGCAACAGGAATGGCAGCAACAGAAGGCTTCACATGAAGAGAAGAAGAAGAGTCCCATCAGTTATAGTGCAGATTGATTTTGCTGTGGTTACTTCCTCCTGGCTCCGGGGCCAGTTGAACCTGGGTGTGTCAACGTCTGCTGTGATTTGATTCCTGGCAGATCAAGGCAGTCAGCAGTGAACAGAGAACACTCCTATGGAGTATTGCCTTGAGTGATCCTTGCTTTGTCCTCCAATTCCTCTCAGCTACCATCACGTCTTCTTGCTCTCAGTGCTGCTGCTACTGTGTAACCAGAGGAGGTTCCCTCTTTAACCCTAACGTGCAGATGGTCATCGATGTCGAATACTTACTCGAGTCCTCAGCCATCATCAGCCGTCAGCGACATCAGCTGTACCATTTACAGTGCAGACAGTTTGAGTTTGCTTCAGCCATTTCATCCAGAAATCTTCTTTGACTCAAAAGGTGGATTTTATTTAGATCAGGCTGAATCATAAATCGCACCATGATGCCCAGAGTTTGGGTGTGGTTACATGAGCATTCAGTTCCTCTTTCAGGCTGCAGAGCCTTGTTAGATTGCTTTCAGGACACGGCCCTGCAAGTCTGGTCCTGGTAGAGCGCTAAGGATGAACCCCTGGTTCTCTAACCAAAGCTTCCTCTCATCCTTTTTTGCATTCGGGGAGTTTTTAGTGCCTCTTTTGGTAGTTACTCTGTCTCTTTTAGTCCTACCACAGAGCAGGGTCTTCTCGCTCAGCGTAGGAACCATTAGTGAATTGAGCTGTCTTTGTGAGTGCTGAGTCTATCGCTGAGAAACAGCCCCTCCAGGAAATCTACATTTACGTTTTTGTGGTCTAGAACAGCTAAAGCTCACACGGGTTGGTTTCCTGGTAGGGTTTCACCTCGTGCCAAACATTGGAGAGGTTACGCTGCAGCAGAGGCTCTCAACCCTTTTCAACTTTAGAATGAAGCTTTAACTAAAGCAAACAAACCACACAAGTTGTCCCTGAGGGCACTGGTTCTACTGGTCTGCCAGTCTCAACCCCGCCAGGTCAGTGTGGGGAAGCACGTCACTCACGCGTAATTCAAGATCCAAGATGTACTTTATTTGTTGTGAATTGTAGTAGCAGCCTAAAGTGGATTAATATAACTGTAGTGTAGGTTTTGTATTTACAAAGTATAGAAATAGAATAAATAAATACAAATAAGATTAGAACGTTGTAAGCATATATACAGCATATATTATAAGCATATATATATTATAAGCATTATAAGCATATATACATAAGTATAGAATAAAATAGAAATACAATTACAACATAAACATTAGACAATTATTGTTATTGAATCATGTTGGCTCTCCCAACTGACCCACAAGCTTTATTAACTCCCTCATTTGTCAGATTTAACTCCCTCTTGTTATGACCTTCCAGAATAAAGCAGTGGTTAAAAGTTGTGGTGAGGAGCTACCTCACTCCCAATGCCCAAGCACCCCCTGGAGCCCAAACCCGCTCTTCTGTGCATGATTCAAGTTCATTCACGATTATATAATTATTATGTAATGAAATAATAAATAAGTTAATGAAATAGAAACAAAACTGGAGGGTAAAGGCTTGACTAAGAAAGGCTAGTTTATGTCTGCTGGGACAGTTTTAGTAGATCTCTTCAGAACAATATTAGGCTAGGGTTTGAGGCCATTGGGTTTGAGTCCCACAGGTTCTATTATTGTACCTCTATTGATCCTCGAGACATGTTTGCCCAGAAGGCAAAGCAGTGTTCTCCAACAGAACCTAATGAGTTGTTCCTGCAGGTGCAGGATGGTGATGACCAACAGGCCCAGATGAAGCAGCCGAGCTCCACAGTGGTTAGAGCTGCTGGGCTGTCTTCTCTTGCTTCTGCATTTAGTTTATGTTCTGTGTGGAGTTTATATTGTGCTGCTACTTGCATGTGTCATTTGTGTGGTTATTATCATGTTGCACTGTTGTGTACTGCCATGTAATGTGCTGTATGTGTGTGTGTGTGTATGTGTGGGACCTCAGTCAGAACAGCTGTAGCCTTGCTGCTGCTAATCCAATCACCCTACACCAAACCACCCTTGAACCACCCACTCTGAGCCTGTATGTGTGTGTGTGTGTGTGTGTGTGTGTGTGTGTGTGTGTGTGTGTGTGTCTGTAACCATTATAGATTTCACACCAAAAGTGACAAGGCAGAAGTGAAGATGATAGATTGAGCGAAACATGTTTAAATAAAACACCTCCTGGGTTTAAGTGTTTTATTAGTTCAGCAGAAATGAAAATAAACAGAATTTGATTTACTGTGTTTTTTATTTGTGATACACTGCTGCCTGTCTCACTGCTGCCTTTCAGGGATATTAACGCCATGTGCACATCTAAGTTGTTCATCATTAGTTGATATCTAATCAAACATACAGAACATCACAGCACTTGCGTTTTCTCTATCTCAGCATTCGCTGAACTGGGTGGTTCCCGTGGCAGAGCGTGGTCGCTATGACGACATCTTCCTGAAGACAGATACCGACCTTGATGGTTTTGTCAGCGGACAGGAAGTAAAGGAGATCTTCATGCACTCTGGACTCTCTCAGAATCTCCTTGCACATATTTGGTACGTGCTGAAGTGGCTTCCTCCACCTTTCAACATATACAGCTTATACATATCGGTCCTGTTCTGCTCAACAACTAGTGACTTTACTGGGGTTGTGTGTATTGTTGCCTTGCAGGGCTCTAGCAGACACCAGGCAGATAGGTAAGCTGACCCGGGAACAGTTTGCCCTTGCGATGCATCTCATCCAGCAGAAAGTGATCAAGGGTGTGGACCCACCACAATCTCTGACTGCTGACATGATCCCTCCCACTGAAAGAGGCACTCCCATCACAGTAGGTCCCACTGACAAATTCTACAACTTTATTATTGGATATGACTGGGCTGTGCACGCGTTTTCCATATTCCCCTTGAATAAAATGTGAGCTCAACCACCAGAAAATGCTAGCCTGAGGTCCGCATCACACACTGTTCCATGTTTTATTCTGGATGCCAAAAGGACATTAAAACATTCTATGACAGTCGCATAGCAGATTTACTCATGTTTTCACTGCTAACCTGCAACACTTCCGGCAGTTGCTTGTTTCAGTGTCACCATCCAGCCAATAGAGGTCCAAGACTGTGCTTGGGGCATTTGCACCTGGTGTTTGTGGTTGGGTTGCAGCATTTGTGCTGGGCTGTCCTGAAAACAACAGTTATACTGCCCCCCCCCCATCCCCACACACACACACACACATTTATATACAGTTATACAGCAACACACATTTCTAGAACACACAGGTGCATTGACAATCACAACTGTGTATTTTTAGCATAAATAGATGACCTAATGGCATCACATTTCTCTAGAAAACTGTAAAAAGCTTCTGCAAGAGAGCTCTAAGCAATTAAAATGCACAAAGAAGTAGTTGTCTGTAGAGGATCATTTCAGTGGAGATTATAATGAGATTAAAAAGCTTCTCGTACTGAGGTTGAAATTTTAAATTGTGGGTAAAAAGTTATCATGATGACAACAAAAGTCAAAAAAGATGAAGAGGTTCCTGGAACGTCCTTGTAATGAAGTGATTTATCTTTGGCTGCAGAGTCTTTCAGGATACATGACTCCAGTGGCATCAGAGATGGCGGCTTTCTCCGACATGAGACGGGTGAGTGGCTGCTACGCTCCTTCTCTCCCCTCCCCTGCTGCTCCTCCTCCTGTGTTTGTGTAAACCTCATGAATGCCTTAATTTCTACAGGTGGGTCAGGTGACCATATTCTTGTAGATAGCCAACTTGTACTGTATGTTCTGTGTGCACTTTTCCTGTGCTCTTTTTGGGAAAATTGAACCCACATGGACAAGGAAAAGTCAAATTTGTTCTTCTGTCTGATGCTGTTTTACTATTGATGTCAATCAATCAACCAATCAATCGACCGATCGAAGAAACCTTGAGCAGGACCAGGCTCATGTAGGGGGACCCCGCTGCTGATGGCCGGCTGGGTAGAGAGAGAGGAGAAGGGGGAGGACAGGTAGAGGAGAGAATAGGCAGAGATAATAGAAATACATTAATTATATTAATTAGAATTAGAATTGAGTGGGTCAGCGGGGTCAGAGGTCAGTAAGTCAGCATACAATTATGAAGGCTTCAAATTGGAGCAGTCTCAAGTTGATTTACATTTCTCATACCCTCCAATCACTACTGTGTAACTGCAGCAGTTCTGCATCTGTGGCTTCAGTGTGTGTGTGATGACATTTTCCCTGACACCAACTGGCCACCTCCCCACCCGATTCATCCTGTGCTGCATGTTTCCTTCACTGATCTTTGCTCTCTCTCTCCTCTTTCACTCTGTTCCTCTTCCCTTCCCCTGTGGCCCGATTCGCCAGCACTTTACTTAGAGTTCTTCACTCCGTTTCTTTACCATAAAATGTGTTTGTTCCACCCATGTTTCTGTCTTCATGTCCTCTTCTCTCTCTTTACAGGACAGCACCAGTTCAATGGGTTCGGGGGAGTTCACTGGTATAAAAGAATTGGATGACCTCAGCCAGGAAATAGCCCAACTGCAGAGGTAACAGCTATTTCATCTGAAAGGCACCTTTTACTACCATACAGACGTCATGTATTGTCCTGAGAGCAGCTCCGTACAAGAAGGAGCCTCCTTTTGACATCCAGAAGAACCATTTTTTTGTCTTTTCTGCTCATACATGAAACTCTGCTGACACCATCGTTTACAGAACAGATGAAAACTGGAAGCATGTGCAATTATCATTATGCCTTCGTCACTATTTTGCTCCAGGTTTATCAGATTTTACCATCTTTTCAAAAATGCCACTGTTGCTTTTCTGAATATGCATCGGGCAAGCCGTAGTAGTTCCTCTCAGTGCTACAGAAATTCCTTTTACTGTGGCTGTTTGAACCCACCTCCTCATAGTAGGTAGCAAAACTGGAATAGTTCCAACGGTATGAAAGGGCCTGTGGCATTAAACTAAAATAAAACTAAATGATAGGAATAGTTTTTGAGTAGAGGTGGGGATGTAGCTGAAGGTAACTGGAATTCCTTGATGCTCCACCTCTCATTTGAAAGGTTTCTTCAGTTCTAAAACCAGCACCGAGCTCCAGGGTGAATACCTGGGAGGTGACCCAGAGGAGAGAAGGATCTGCTGGTAAATGATGCACAAATGGGTTGTGTCTTGGTCCAGGCGTCTCTAACAGCTTGTACAGAAAGAGAAGGGCATCAAGTCTCTCAGTGTCCCAGTCTTCTGAACCCACACTGGAAGATTACCGTCGATCTCTCAAAGGCCATGTAACTGAACTCACCTAGAGGGAAGACAGCAAGTTTTAAAGCTACAGCTTCAAATTTCCCCTGTACTTCTATTGATATTCTCAAAGAGTTACTCGGATACTGACGCACCTGATACAGCAACAATAGTGACAAATGGCTCAACTAGGAAATGTGAGTTGTTAATATAATGGAACATCATGCAGAGTATAAAGGTCTGCTGATGCCAGCAGCAGTGTTTATTCTAGGAAACAAATCATGTGACCACAGATGTAGAAAAGCAGTCAGCTGGTCTTTTACCTTTGTTGTCAATAATACAGGATGTGTAATCTCCCACTGGTGTGGAGCAGAGGTTATTATAATCATTAATTGTGCAAGTTTGTCTGTATTGTCTATTATTTAATGGCACTAGGCGTCTTCTAAATAGGATTTTATTGTAATGCAGGTTGTTCAACTAAATCGAGCATGATGGAGATGGTCAAAAAGGCTAGGTTAAAACAAATGTGAGTCCCTTTGTATGGCAGCCATATTAAACCTGCAACACGATCATTACGGCACTAGTTATATGGTCCTTTAGTGTCATTACAAAATAAAAACGCAAACAGATGATAATGTTTCATTTTCTCCCACCGCTCTGTCTCATCATATGTTCCTTCCATCCATACACCCCCTCAAACCATATTTATTGTTGCAAATATGTGTATTTTATCTATTTTTGTTTGTTCACACTCACGCTCCATTGCTGCTCCAGTACTCTTGCCTTTATCCAGTGGAATGCTCTCAGGTAAACGCAACAAAACCTGAATGTATAAATCTCAGGCTGCCACCTCTGACACACACAGGAGCAGTGACTTAATGTGCTGCTGTCCCTTTATAGTGCAAATGGTCACTTCTTATATCAAATATGTTTTTTTAAAGCTGTGACCTTTAAATATATGTAGAAACACAGACGTTAACTCCAAAATGTGATTCCATTTTCTTCAACCTTTCTTCCAGTTGGGGTTATGTTAGGGCTTAACTTGTGGATTCCAGCATCTTGTTCACGGCCAAGAGGATTTGCGTTGTTGATTTTTTTTCTGTGTCCGTGCCAGAGAGAAGTACACACTTGAACAAGACATTGGAGATACAGAGGAGGCCATTCGACAGAAGAGTGCTGAGGTGCAGGTAAGGGTTGCTCTTCCTCAGGAACTATAGTATGGACCCTGAACTAACACTGTGGATTCACTTGCTTTTTGTCTATGATGTGATAGGAGATGCAGAATGATCTGGACAGGGAGGCAGTTGCCCTGCAGGAACTGGAGGCTCAGAAACAGGACGCCCAGGACCGTCTGGAAGAGATGGACCAGCAGAAGCATAAATTAGAGGATATGCTGAATGAAATACGGATGAAATGCCAGGACGAGTCTCAGATGGTGATTAAGGGGAAGGCAGGGGTGTGGGAGGACCCAAAACATTACACCTTAACTAGACAATTCCACAGAAATTGAAATAAAACTGTTTTGATCACTTACATTCACTGAAATTGTTGCGTGGGGGCTTGTTAGTGTTTGTTTTAGTTTCCAGTCTGTGTAACCTCGTTAAAATCTTCCTCTAGATCTCAAACCTTCAGAATCAAATCAACATGCAGGAATCAGACTTGCAAAACCAAGAGGATGAGCTGAACCGGGCAAAGGCGGATCTGGGCCGTCTGCAGCAGGAAGAGAATCAGCTGGAGCAGAGTCTAGCTGCTGGCAAGATCCAACTCGAAACCATCATTAAGTCCCTGAAGGCAACACAAGATGAGATTAACCAGGTAGGCACAGGCTGCGTGGAATTTTCATAGGCTTCAACAGGGGTCACTGCTGCATTGTACCAGCAGTTTTTCGTGTACAGCATTCACATCTGTAATAATCTGTTCATTATAATCACATATATAGGAGTTAGTGTATAATCTGTTCATGGATGAAGGGTTAGGGTTAATTATGAGGTTTATCAGAAAGGAAGGTTGCAAGTCTGGTTTTGCACCTTCTCACAGCTCCACGTCAGCCCGAGACATTTTCCATTTATTCTACCTCTCTTATCCTGAGTCTTCGATTGGCACTGCTCATTCCAAAATCTTCCTGTGCCCAAAGCTAAAAAGTCACAGGAACACTGTTCTCATGTTCTCAAGTATTGGTAGCGAAAAAGGACTAAAGCATTGCTTTAAAACTAGAAGCATAATTTTACTATGTGTATTAAAAGTAGATTGTCGGTAGGACGCCATGGCAACAGGAGCCTCTGATGGTCGAGAGTTGATGATTGACATCACTTTTTACATAAAATGGATAGAATTATGAAAGCAGGGCCAAAAATACAATGACATTTTTATTACTATCACCATAAAAATCACAACAAAATAATTTGTAAAGAATATTAAGGTAGCTTATTTGATCATAATTATATATCATATGTCAAAAAGTCACAGCCCCTCTTTGACTTGAGGCACCAAGGACCTCATGAAAGATCTTTCGAATGAGGACACACTCACAATTTTTGAAATGTGCTGCCAAGAATAAAACTGACTGAAACCAAAGTAATTCAGACATTTAAAGAAACCTTCATAAAGGGGGCAGTTGTTCTGGTAGTAGGAGGAGGTGCCAGAACACCTTCAACGCATTACCCAGGTACCCTTGAGCAAGATACCGAACTGAATTCACCCATTTGTGCCCCCTCCCCGTGACCCTGGAAGGGAAAAATCAGTTAAGAAGATTAGAAACCTTCACAAAGAGAACACCACCAGGGCCAAGAGCAGCAACATTTCCATGTCTTTAATCAGGGTTCTGCCATGTTGTCTTTCCTCCCAGCTGTCAGGCTGCAGATCAGCAGTTTTACTTTTAATGTACTGTTGGGACATCAGTCATTGAACTACTCATGGTGACTGAACAGTTTAAAACATATGTCTGCCCATCTGTCTGTCTGTCGTCCCTCCTACAGGCTCGGAGCAAGTTGTCTCAAATTCAGGACAGTCAGCACGAAGTTTCTAAAAGCATTGAACAGTGCAACAACACCTTGAATGGCACCCACGGAGGCAGCATGACCAATCTGGCCGACATGAGCGAGACCTACTTCAGTGAAAGAGAAAACGGGGTGTTTCCAGCCATGGTGAGGAGAACTCAGGTCAGAAATCCTTTTTATTGCGTGTGTGTGAAAGCAGATTTGAAATGTGTGCATCAGTAGACACAGGTAGAGCAGGATAAACGCCTTGGCGTCGTGGCTAACAGGCTACAACAGGAATCGTGCTTCATTGTCTTCTGTACTAAATGTTTGGCTAGAACAAGTTTGTCACCATTAACACATTAAGGAGTAATCTAAGAGCTTTTAAGATGTGTTTACATTTTTACTGCAATCTTCCCTGACTGTTAATGTATGACAGTGTTGTTATCCAGTCAGCTCACATCCGTATGGTGACATCTTTAAAACCGTGTGTTTTCCGATGTCACTGTTATCAACATGTTGCTTTACTTGCTCGGTGTTTTTACTCAAGTTGATCTTTCATTTATTTCTTCATATATTTCCATATCCAACAACATTACAATAATGTGTGTAAGAATCTGGGGGCTGTACATGAAACACTGCAAACAGAACTGTAATAAATTACAGTCCATAATTATTTACACTACTTTAAAATTCAAACTGGAGGATTGATGAAGTATTTAGTTGGAGATTATGCTAAGCTCTGAAGTTTGTTTACTGACCGTGTTGTGAAGGGCAGTTCTCTAACAATGAACAACCAATATAGTTGATGAAAAAACTGTTTAGAATGATACAATTCCACGACTACTGTAGTCATATATAACTAACATAACATTATGTCATTTTTCTCTCACAGCAGGAGGATCCATTTAAATCAAAGGCATCTATTTTCAACAGCCAACCTCAAGAGCATCAAGCTGACCCCTTCCACTCTGAAGACCCCTTCAAAACTGACCCATTCAAAGGTTATTCTCCTCTCTTCCCCTTTACTTTGGTTATGTTCTGTCTCTTTTCCACAAATATGTGAACTAAGGGCTTTCAGCAGAGGTGTCAAAGCTGTTAGAGACGCCAGAAGACCACCTGGTTTCCTCCAGGTGGCCAGAACAACAGCACAGTTTGTTCTGGGAAAGTGGAACTGGTGCCACCTTTGTGCAAGCGCTCTCCTCTGAATCCTTCTGCAACGCCTCAGCCTGTACGAGCGCCCAACACCAGCAGAACACAACATACCTGCTCTTAGCCGTGAACATACAGTATTCCACAGCCAGCAATGAACCTGGTGGAGATCTACGAGTCAGGGTGGGAAAGTGGTGATATTAAGCTGTTTTCAGTTCCATTTTGAAACTTTAAGGTTTAACTATTTTATTGGGACTAAAAAGGTAGATTTAAGTGTCCAGCCGTGGAGACAGTACCACAGGTCAGAAGTCTTTTTGGCCTGTCAGCGCCGCGTGTGTGCGTGTAAGAAACCACTTTTGAGATAAAGGGCTCTGTTTTGGGGGCTGGAGGGGCTGCCCCAGGAGCCCTTTGGCCAGAGGAGGGAACATGTGGATCAGAAATGAGCTAATGAGCAGCAGCACAGAACTACAGAGTACAAACTACAGCCGGTCCCAGAGTTGCTGAGAGACGATCCTCATTCCAAGTGAGCGACTGTTGCATTAAGTGTCTGTCTGCAGGTCAGACTCGGAGTTTTTTGGTGAAACTGAATCTTGTTCCTGACGATAAATCTGTATTTGCTTGTTTTTTATTTTCTCCTTCTTTATCTGTAACAATCTTTGGTTGTTTTTATAGCGTCACATTCATGTTGTATTTATTTTCCCATTATTTATTTTCTTCCTAACTTTTGTCCTGTAGGTGATCCTTTCCAAAATGATCCTTTTGCCAAACCGCCATCTACAGCCACAGGTACTTTTGAGGGTGGGGACCTTTTCTTTCAGTAGCGTTGTTAATTCACAAGCTGATTTAATCCAGATGAACTCATTAACTCACCAAATCTGGTGACACTTATCTGTCCTGCTGGTTGTGGGAGTCTAAGAACTGTCCGTGAAATCCAGGGGACACTTCTGGCAAGATCATCAATGTAAAACTAGGATTACTTTTAATTTTTTTTTTTATTGAAAGTTATTTTCTCATCTCTTTACACACACAGTCATGTGTGACCACAATGTCCAGGATGCCAATGGTCCATTATATCCACATACATCATACTTCTAACAGTGAGAAACAAGCTTTCTTGTCCTTTATCAATGTTGCAGATCCTTTTGGAGGAGACCCTTTCAAAGAGGCAGATCCATTCAAGGCTTCATCAGAAGACTTCTTCAAAAAGACCACCAAAATGGATCCCTTTTCCACCCCAGACCCCTTCAGTAAAAGTGCCACACTACCCACCAAGGTACCAGTGCAGTCTGACCACTCTCAACACTAATAAGAGGTAGCACATAACACCTGGGACTCATGAATAATGGACAAAGGTGTCCTATTGTTAATGAAAGTCAGAGAATTAAGAAGAATTAGATCAGGATAGCAGAAACGTGTTTTACTGAGCGCCGATTCAACTTTTCAGCCTTTCGTCATCTAACAACTGAATCTCTCTTTTGCTTTTGCAGCAAACCAGTCACTTCATAAGCAACGACCCCTTTTCCTCTAGCAACCCAAAACCCAAAGGATCAGGTAAAAATTCATTTTGTGGTTTTCAGCCTGCTGCCCTGATCCTGTTAGGAATGTAGATTAAAACCAGGATGTGGATCCAGTTCATACCTCAGAACTGATGATATTAAAATAGATTTATTTCTATGCTGATATTGGTTCTTAGAGGAACAAATGACCAAATATTCAGATAATGATTCTTAATCAAAGGTGGTCATTTCTGCCATGTGACTGTAGCTCTTCAGATTGCGTCCCCAGGGCAGCCTCATGATCGCTCTGTTATGTAAAGAGATATTATACAAGATCTCTACTAGAATATCCTGTGCTAGAACAACCACTAACTGGTGTTTCTAATGGTAATAATAACAATAATAATGGTGGTGGCGGTGGTGGTGGTGATGATGGTGGTGGTGGTGTTTCCTTTGTAGTCCTGTGACATTAGTGAGGGTTTTTTACATTATTGTAAAGGTCCCCGGTTTTATTCCAGATCTGTTTGGAACATTGGACCCGTTTGGCAGCAGCACCTTCAGCAGCAGCAGCAGCAGCAGCAACACTTCTGCTGGATTTGCAGACTTCAGCCACATGTTGAAACCCAGAGACCCTTTTGAAGGCAGGGCCAGCTGGCTGCCAGACTACCAGAAGGTACCAAAGGTCACGACTCTTTATAGGGACAAATCTTCACTCACACTTTCCTAAACTCCCAGTCATAAAAACCGTGGGTTCTTTAAAATGTTTGAAATGCTCACTTTAAGGTAAAGGTATATATATTGAATAAGGAATTTCTCTTCACTTTCCTTCCAGTCAGTGTTTGTCGATGACCCGTTTAGCAGGAAGAATGACACCCCAGCTCTCCCACCGAAGAAAGGCGTCCCACCACGACCCAAACCTCCCAGTGGTAACTTTTACACACTAACTCCAGCCAGTGTACAGAGTGGGTGACAGCACAGATTATAACTATGTCAGTTGGTGAATGGGTGCCTCGGCTGGTCCCACAAAGGATTTACACAAAAGCCATTTTACATTTCACGAAACAGCTTTTCCACACACGTGTTTGAACGGTATGACACATCAGCGATGGGAACCATGAGACCAACACGCAGGGAGAGAAGGCTGCTGAGAGAAGGCAGAGATGAGCCAAGTCAACAAAGCCCGGAGAAAACCAGGCATGCCAAAGCGGGAGTGACAAGGAGCTGAGGAACCTGTGGGAGCACCAGGTGGAGGTGTGACAGGGGGGTGGAGGGAAACTCCCACAGCAGCAGCAAGGAAGCAGGTCAGACTGACTTCAGGTCAATATTTAGCACCTTTGTCTATAATCACACCTCTGTCTGTGTGGATGTGGCTCCATCTGGCTGGAACATCTGGATTCTGCAGTTCTCCACTCATCTTGAAAGCCTCCACCTGGTTGTCTTGGAACCATTTCTGTGGCGCTTCTGCTGCGTTCTTGGGGACGTTTGTCTTGCTGGTTAATAAAGAAAACCGCTCGGTGTCATAGCGGTTAGGGAGGGGTACTACTGCCTCGGGGGTGGGTTGATCCCAGCTACACAGGCCATTCTGTGTGAAGTTAGCACGATCTCTCCATGTTCTCAGGTGAGCTAGTTCCCCCACCATCAAAGAGCATATATATTAGCAACCGACTCACCTGCTAAAATCAAGATTATTAAATCTTTATTTATCTTCTCTGCCGTCATGTTCCCCCTTCCTCTCAGCACCTGGTGCTGTTTGTGGTGTGTGCGGCGTGCGGTGTGTGTCTTGTGTGATGGTCTACAGCTAAATTTCTGACTCCTCACACTCCTCCGTTCAGCTTCTACTGGTGAAGAACCAGGCTGGCAGTTTTTGTCTCCACAGTCTGACCCACCTTAGCCACCAAAGCCCTTCGAGAGTGCTCTTTGAGTAGGTGTCCCTGGTGGCCTCCTCATTTTTCTTCTTCTCTGTCAGTGACGACAGCAGCTCTGGGCAGATTTCCAGCCTAAATCTTCTTGTAGCTTCTCCTGACTAAGACTTTTCAAGGATCTTCTCTCGGAGTTTCTTGGACTCTTCTTTGTCTTCATGTTGTGGTGGGAAGACTGATGAACCAGACACTGGAGCTCCAGATACAGGTGACCTTAGATGAATCACAGATGACACACATCATCAGCACTCAGGTGATCTCCACTTCAGTGCCTGTGACTCTGCTGCCATCAACTGCTGAAGCTGTGTTGAATTGGTGGGGGGGGGGGGGGGGGCATGAAAGAAGCTTTTATGGAAATTGTTTTCATTAAGACAAATTTGAATGACAATGAATTCATGTATAAAAGCAAGAAAAGGGCAAAAGATCCATGGTGAATAGTTTTTATAGGCATCATATAACACTAGTAAACAATATGAAAACCTAACATTGCAAAGCATCTAGATAAAAGCTTTCACCTTTGTCCAAACACTAACCCTTCCACCATAATGGAAGTGCAGACCATCGCTGAGGCCGCTTCGTCACACCGCCCTCAAACGTGACCGGGACCTTCTTGAATCTTATATTTTTGGATCAGATTCAGGCCACTTCCAGATGTGGGACTGAATCAGAAATGTATCGGATTTCCTGAATGCGACAGCAGACAGGACACATTAACCTAGAGACGCCTCTGTGTTTTATACAACTCTTGGGCTGCACTTGTCTGATTAACTCTCTCACACATTTCCATACATGACTTAATGGATGCTCATTTGTGTTTATTCAGGCTTATTTAAAACCTGCCTCTGAGCCTGAACTGCTGCCCTGGTATTTGTGTACAGGAAAGCGATGTGTGGTTTGCTGCTTGCAGCCACACCCTAACTTGTTTCCTCTATCTGCTCTTTATACGTGTGGCTGGTATGGTGTTTACGAGGATGGGTAGTTCACAGGAGGTCAGGCTGCGTGCAGCAGGCTAACATCTGCCAACGCAGGAATCCTGTCTTACCGTTACAGCCGTTCTAACGCATGCGTGCACGGATGCGGTGAGATGGAAACCGAAAGGACTTTGTGGTGTTACTGTGTTTAGTAGGTAATCAGATTAAATCAGTTTCCCCTGTGAAGATGCCATCTCATGTTAGAATTCACCAAAACAACATGGGTTCGTTTCTTGGCCGTCGCACCTCAATGGATTCACCAAAGACAGCAGTCCACTCTCGTGTTGGAACCCTGGCAATGGCTGCATTTGTCATGATATGACGCCAGATGTGCACTTTTAGAGCAATACAGATGCGCATTAACACAAAAGAGAAGGTCTAGAAGATGCTCCTTAATCATGGAGTTTAAGGCGTGTTCTGTGCTGCAGTTGACTGTTTTTATCTCTTCAGGTAAGAGTACGCCAGTGAGCTTAACTGGCCCAGCTGACTCGTCGAATCCGTGCGACCCCTTCCAGCCATTGGGCAGCGACGCCATCGATCCCTTTCAAAGCAAAAAGGGCCCCGAAGACCCATTCAGTGGCAAAGACCCTTTTGCCTCCTCTTCTGCATCAAGTAAAGCCCCTAAAGTTTCTTCCTGTGGTTTTGCAGACTTGGCTTCTGTAGGTTGAGACAGGTGATGCTGTTTGACTGTAAGCAGCAGCTAATTCAGTCACTTCTGACAACTTTAAGGTCTACAATGATTATAAAGAGTATTCAACCCCCTTGGATTTGCCCTTATTTAATATTATTGATACGTCACCATCAAGGTAGGAACATTAAGACATTAAGACATTTTAATAACCGAGCGTACTGTAACCAAGCACGTGCACCCCCTAAAGTCTGGATTACTTGGTTAGGGTGAGTGCATCTCTACTGTGGTTGAGCATGGCCCAGGTGGTCACACATGTGCACGAGCACGGTGACATATGTGGTCATTACGCATGAGTTGCAGCCTTGCTGAGCATTCTCTGCAGGGAGTTAGTTCACAGTTTGGGTGGGGGTTCAGTGTTGGAGGGATGGTGAAATAATGGATGGATGGATATATGTAAAACTTTACAGGGGTGCAGCGTTGCTCTGGGGTGCACCTCAGTCAGTGGTGCAGCTTCAGTGCAAAAGCAAAGCTGGCCTCTGGTTAGCATTGAGTCAACACACAACCGCACCTGGTTTGGTTTGGTTGCTCAAAATGAAGCTTAATCAGCACTGAACAGTCAAAAGATGTCACTTGAAATGATGGCCGACACACCTTAATATATAGTGAACGTTATTTTAAACTGAGAACATTTGAGAACATTTGAAACAACTTTAGCCTTCAGCATCAAGACTCTCACCATAATGAATCATGTTGCAAGCAGTATGGACCCTATAAACCCTGGAATGTTCCACATCATCATATAATATCACAACTTTTCATATTATAGTGGATTAGTGCCACACGGACCTGTAATTGAATTGGTGCCGTATTCACTACACGAAATATAGATATTCAAAAACTGCTCTTGTTAAGTAGAGATTTGCAGATTTCTATCACAATCAGTGGAAGTATTGGGTTCTGACGGTGAAGGGACAGAACCAGGCGGGTGTTTAGCTCAGTAGCAAGTGAACGTGCAAAGGAACATGCTAATTATTCTTTCTTTTTTGGTCGTTCATTGTACTCATTTTGAACTTTTGTGAAGATCCATTGCATAAAAAGAGATTAAAAAGGCATTTAATTGCAGATTAAAATGTAAGGAAACGGCAACAGGCCAGGGGGGTGAATACTCTTGCTGCAACATTAGTTCTGTCGGTGCTGCTCAGTTCAGCGCGACTCACAACAGCATCACTGCTCAGCTGCCAGCAGCAGGTCCGTCTGCCTCTACCTGCTTGTGTCCACCATCTACACACTAACGGTTCATGCATTTATATCTCTGCATGTCTGTCTAGTAACTGCTGCTCCCATGCAGGCCTTGTTTCAGTGTCGCATTGTGGGATATGGGATGTTTCCACCACCGTGCCAGTCCTGATGGGCTGCTCGCTGCTTGTGCGGGTCTCCAGTTAAGTTAGTCTGCCAGAGAGGATGTGATTTATGAGCACAGCTTGGTCTGCTGCTCTACGAACAGATCACGTAGACGTTGGTCTTTCACAGCATCGATGCTTCCTTTGGTCCTGGTCCTGGGGGGCTTTCAGGGTCTCCGTTTGAAGCTGTGGCAGATACTCATGTGTGAAGACAGTGATCCACCTTCTAGCAGGAGTAGGTTGGAGACATTCACAGCCTTTTAAAGCCCCCCTCACGTTCTCAGTTTGTGTTTTGACAGATTTTCTCCTGTGTTATGTTCGCAGGAACAAGCTTGTTCAGCCTTAACACAAGGTTCTACAGGCCAAATCCATTCATCGCCTCATCAGACTCCTTTTCTCTCATTTCTGTGACAGACACAGCTGGAAGGCAGCTTTAGAACTTTCACCTTTGGCAGATGTTAGAGACAAAGTGCCTTCCCCCGGAGCCTAAAGCTCCTGGGTGTGGCTGGTGCTCTGCTCCAGCCCATCATCAGACACTAAAATGAAAGCTGTGATCTAGAAGTTCTGAGAGAACTGAGAGGCTTTTTTGACCACTCTAGAAACCTTCAGCATCTTTCTGCTGTGCAACACGGGGACTTTTTAGATCTGATGACAAATTAATATGATATAAATACAGTGGGTATAAAAAGGCTACACATACACCTTGTTGGGTCAGAACCGTTTCCACCTTTAATGTGACCTATTAAATTAAAAAGGCACAAAACTAATTTATTTTTTATGGTAAGAATAAATTAAAACCTAAGCCGGTTGCAAAGATATGCAGACTGTTAAACCAATTCTAGTTTTAAAGCCCTTCTGGTTTAAGTACAGACCTCAGTCTTTGCTCTGTTAGCATGGCTGTTAGCGTTAGCAGTGCCTCCAGCTCCTCCACACGTGTCCAGATGCAGTCAAGTCTGGATCCTGGTCTGGTTCTGGTGACTCTTGTGTTGATCTGGATGGAGGCTGAAAGGTGAAGCCTGAAGGTTTTCTCCATATAAATCTTCATGTTATAGGTTACATTAAAGAGTTCTGGCATGGTTGATCCTGGGACCTTTAACCACATCATAATTAAACTGATTAATCTCAAAGTCAAATCAGTTTGTTTGGCTTGACTTTGAATGAGGCAACTGAATTTGGCTCGACCGTTAACTCGTGCTAAGTTTCTAAGCTCTTGCTTGAGTCCCGTGATGTTCTTGGCTCTGTTTGCTCTGAATGTTGATGCAGCTTGAAAGGATATTCTGACATTTCTCCGTCGTCACACCCTGACTTCTGAGGACTGACTGGTCCGACCTTCTCACTCCACTCATTCCAGTCATTAGTGGTCACTTTGAGACCAGCGGAGCAATCACGCGACGTGTCAGAGTGGTGGGCGATGTGAGCGTGAGCGAGGCCTGAAGGGCTCTGCACACGTCTCGTCAGCAGCCTCTCTGCTGCGGTGTGACCTACGGAGAAGTGTCTGAAATCTGCTGATTCAGGAATTCCTTCTGTCTAACCGGTCTGTTCTGCGATTCACCTCTTTCTGACAGGACCTGACAAAGTCAAGGTAAGAGATTCACAGTAAACTGATCCCTGCACAATCAACATCATGTCTCCTATAATTAAATGCCTCCAGCATCACTGCCATAGGGGATATTGGAAATATGTGCTGATTAGTCTCAGTGTAAAGATTATTTTATCTAAACTTCCTGTCAATGTGTAAAATTAGCAGTTTAGTTTAAGCAGGGTTTAACCTGCACAGCAACTGGGGATTAGTTACCTATAACTAAAGACATTTACGTTTGCCTTTGCTAGAATAGCAAAGAGGAACAACGAAATACTCTGAAATAGTTCTGTTCATTGACGCTGATGTCAAACCCACTGATGATGAGGCAGAAGGGAAGGAAGCACCAGCAGCGGCGTAACGGTGGTTCTCTTCTGTAGTTTGGTAACGAGGCTCAGCAGCTGGAGTGGGCCAAGCGGGAGAGCGAGCGGGCGGAGCGCGAGCGGCTAAAGAGGCTGCGGCAGCAGGAGCAGGAGGACCTGGAGCTGGCCATCGCCCTCAGCAAGGCAGAGATGTCCAACGCATGACTCGGAGCTCCTGTCCCATCCTCAGACTAAAGAGAAGATGACGGAGGAGGACATATTCACACAGGAAGTACTGGAACAGCTCTCATTACAGCCTGCAGGCACAGCTCTCAGCTGATTCGGACTGTCCAAAACAAACCCAGTGATGGTACAGCAGGACCAGCACACTGCACTGGCTGGACTGGGATGGAGGATTTGTTGGGTTTCCAAGCTGATGACCACTCGCTGAAAATGTGAATCTCAATGTATCATTTTAGTTCTGCAGCTTCATTCTCAGTGTTGAGGACTGACTGTCTCACCAAACGGATGCAGATCTTCTCTTCAGTACTGAGAAGGAACCCTGGAGCACGGCATTCTGGGAGGGTTGCACTTTCTGATGGTCCTGACAGGGATGCCACCGCCATCGAGCTGGATTAGTTGTACTCAGCTCTACAGGAGGAGGAGGAGGAGGAACCTGCAGCTGTGTCATCTCACCTTAGTCTTAGAGTGTTGAAGGTTCTTTTCTTTTAAAAACAACAACTTTATTGTGACCTGCAGAAGCCATCCGGCTGGATTATCACCCAGGTGCCAGTCTGAGGATGACTCCTACCTGGGTTTTGTCAGCCAGGTACAGACATGAAGCCGATGCATCAGCATGGATCAGACGTTACAGCCTCGCTCTTGTAAATATCAGGTTCCTTCCAGCCTCCTCTCACACGACCGGCCTGCAGACCCACTCATCAGTTTATCCCTTTCTTATTGCATCAATCCAAGTATTGTTATCGAAGGATAGTCAACGGTGGGGCTCTGTGAAGCTCACCTGAAGTTCAGAGAACTCACAGGGAACCAGGTTCTTCCTTGCTCTCTCATGCATATCAGTAGAATCCTCTACTTTTGGCTCATCCCTTTAAGCGATCGCCACCAAAATCACCTGCTTTCAACTGTCCAAACAGCAACTATCTGAACGCGTAGTGGAATCCTAAATCTCCTCTTTGCTCGTCCTCTCTCCTTCTTGATTGGCAGCTCGATAGCGTCCTCCTACCAGTGCATTGACCACCATCTGGCCTCTGTCTCCTCCCCCTCCCCCCTGTGCTCTTCCTGCCCCTGAGGCTTGTTCTTAAAGTCTCGTCACTTCCGAACATCTTGAGACCTCCAGCTCTGCTTTCACGTTCCAGCAGTTCTGGACCAACTCCCTTCATCTCATCCAGCACCTCCGCTGTTCCTGCTCTTCCCACGTTTAGCCCTTTTCCACCATTATTCTGAATTATTGGCCTCAGCAAACTGGTGTTTCTTTCACCTCCTGGCAGCTCACCTCTACTCTCGCCTCCTTACTCACACGGGACTTTCCTGGTTCCTCTTTTCAGCACATAGCTTCACCTCTTCTGTCTACAGCGGGGGGTACGTTCAAGTGCATCTCCCATTCTTTAAGATTGTGAAAGACATCTAAAGGAGTGAGCCCACCATCTCAACACATTACCTCCGCATGCAAACATCCGCTAACGTTCAAACCAGGATGTCATGACAACAATCATGAGTTCTGAATCAAGTCCTTTTGACGAGTTAAATCAGTGTGTGATCACTTGAGGAGCGTGGATCTGTAGAAAGAACGGAACAATGTCCATCCACCATCCGACATCCATCCATCCATCCATCCATCCATCCACGAGCTTTCCCATTCAGGGTAACGACAGACTTACTGGTGTTTGCTGATAATGTGATGATGACAGAAGAATGAGTAGGAAAGCATTTGGAACTGTCGTGGATGCAGCTGAAGGTACAGAGCGATTATTATCTCAAGCTGAGCAGAACAACTTTTAGTTCCTAAAGGCAGGAGGAGAAAGAGCGACTGAAGGAGGCTGCAGTGGCTGACAACATCCGCAGGGAGGAACCACCTCGTGATTCAATGACCTTTCAAGTATTAAAACCGTGCTTATAGACTACTTACAGTGAGGTTTTACAAATATGTCGGGCCCTTGAAAGTCTGCATAAACCTCAGCAAATGTGATGTTTTTGTGAAAAAGTCTGCACTTTTTTCCACGTTGTATTTTGTTTTAACTCGGTTGTGGTGGCAAAATGTGGAATCTGTCATTGAAGACGTCCTGGAGCTACCCCTGGCGGCTCCAGTCTGTTACTCAGAAGAACAGTTGTGACATTTCCCACCTCCCTGAACGTCTCTCTGTCCTGCTGGAGGGAAGAACAGAACATGGTGGAATCATCATGGCTGAACAACTCTCCTCTAATATCTCCATTGTGCAATACATTTGTTCTCATTTGTGCGTATTTTGAAATGACTCTGTTATTTTTAGAATTATTTTTAATATAATTATTTATGCGTTTGCAACAAGTGACTCCAGATTTTGTAAAGATGTTTTGACCCTCTTCAACCAATGTAGAACCCCCTCCCTCTCTCTTTTTCTTTTGGAATGATTTAATTGATGTTGGGCAGAGACGTTTTTACCAGTGTTACCAGATTAAGAATCATTCAGTTTACACCTTTCATGTTGTGTTATTTCTTCATGGGTTTTATATTCTGAAAATCCTGCTCTGGTGCAGTAAAGGTAACCCTAAACTCAACAGGACTGAGTTTTGTTTCACACATTCTCAAGCTTGTATTTTCTCCCCTCGCTACATCTGTCTTTTCCTCCGTAGAGCTTAAATGATCCCTCTTGTCTTTATTAAGAGGAACTCCATGTGTAAACAGGCTGCGCATTAACACGTCTGTTCTATCTGTCCGTCAAAAAGTGACGAGAAAAGTTTAGTAGAATAAACATTTCATTGAAACTGTTTCAGTGGTTACATTTGGATATTTATCTTCCTACCACAGCTGTGGCACACAGATGTTCTGTTGTCAGGAAGCTTTTGTGTGTGTTCTGATCTGCCCTCCTCTCCTCTCCAATGCTCTGCTGCTGCCAGCTGAAGGTTGTCTGTGAGGGTGTGAAACCTGCTCAGTCACTATTCTGCAGAACACTCCTACCATCTTGTGTCCCGTCATCTTATTGAAGGAACTCTGTCTCCACATGTAACAAGAGAAGTTTCCCAAAGCTGGTGAAAAGGTCCTCAGATAGCCTCAGAAGGGAGTGAAATCTGTCAGGTCTTACATAAACATCGTACACAGGAGAATGCTTTAAAATGAAGCTTCACGTCTTTATTATTGATATGGACCTTCAAAATATACAAATATATGCAAATATACAACAAAACAACACTGAACGTCCCTGCAGAGATTTTGGAGGTAATTCCAGTTCCAGCTAATATCAGTGGCGACAGAAAGATGCTCCTTTATTTTATTATTTACAAAAATAGAAACATTTACATTATGAAAAGGTCAATAAAAGTTTGTTTAAACCTGCATGGAGACTGCAAATGAGCAGTTTCAAAGCAAAATGTTAAACAGATCACAAAAATGTCTCTTTATTTCCAGAGGATTCCCGAGTTGATGTGCGGTCAAAGGATTCTTTACTAAAGACCAAAGAAAGGCCATCTCACCTGTCTCACCATCCAGTCGTGCCTCTCTGTTCCCACAGGAGTGAATCTGGATTATCTATATAATCTATAGTGCGAAATTTGTGATTATGTTTCTTCTGAATCACATGTGTCTCTTCATGTGTAAAGCCAGGTGATCGGACCTGGAGAAGGCGCGCTCACACAGGTGACACCGAAAAGGCCGATGTCCTGTGTGCTTCCGGAAATGACGTGTCAGCTCGTCAGAGCGCGCGAACTTCCAGCCGCAGTCGTCCCAGCTGCAGTGGTATGGCTTTTCTCCTGCAAGCATAGTAACAGCTGTCAGGTGACACCCGGGTGAGCCGGAACCTCCCCAGTCCGGATCTTACCTGTGTGAGTCCGGAGATGCGCCTTCAGGTGCGAACTCTTGGTGTAATTCTTCCCACAGCCGTTGAAGGAGCAGCTGTGCGTCGAAATTCGCTTCTTCGGCCACGAACTGCGACCTCTTCTGGGTTTGGTGTCCCTCACTGCAGGTGGGGAGGACGGTGGGGTGAGCAGGACCCGCTGACCCGCCACCGGTTGCTCCATGGCCGCATCCTCCCTAAGCGCGGCCGCGAAATGATGCTGGGCATCACCAGGGAACGGAAACTGCATGCGTAAGTGAGGGAACGTCATGCTCGTCGAGCCGTAAATATAGTTCAAGTGGCACTCGGAGTCTGTTGGGCTCAGTGGGGGCGTCAGGCTGCCCGCAGCAGCCTGCGGGGGGTCGACCGGCCGGGGTCGCGGGTCCAGAGACACGCTGCAGCAGACGTTCCCTCCATGGGGGCTTCCAATGAAGCTCTGAAGCACCAGGTCGGTGACGGAGCCGAACGGGACCGTTGAGGCTGACTCTGCTGTACTGCTCTGGGCTCCAGGGAACGAGTCCTGTCTGGTTTGGAAAGCCGGGGAGCTGAGAAAGAACCTGCCCTGGATGCCGGGGCTGTTCCCGCAGAGAGAGCTGGAAGCCATATCCGCCTGTAGGAGCTCCGCCATCAGATTGCTGCTCGCATCTGGGGCCAAAGTGTAGTCTAAAGAGTGCAGACACACCTGGATGTGGTTTTCCTGCAGCTGCTGCTCGGACAGGAAGGTGCAGGAGTCCACCGCCCCGCCGTCCTCCACCGCCAGGCTGTCGGAAACGGCGCTGTTCCCGAGAATAAAGTCTAAATCCAAGAGCTGACCCAGGTCCTCCTCGTCCATGTTTGTCCTCCACCTCTGAAAGAGGACGACAGGTCCTTTCAACGGTGAAGTCAGAGGACTTCTCCAAACTACTCATTCTCAACAAGTGATGATAATAACAACAATAACATCTGTAGTAGTAATAACTTACATCCTCCCACAGTTTCTCCTTTTGGTCTGCAAACGTAGAGATGGAAGGTAAAAGGGTCCCACTCAGGGACATTTTTGTAGCCACAGAAGAAACTAAAGCGAATACACTGATTCGGTTGCTGCAGCAACGGATAACCAAATATCTGCGCAAATCAGGAAACGCGCTGCGCTGCCGAAAACAGAACTGAGGTCCAGAGAGCTGCTGCAGGCTCCCATACTTAACCTGGACCGTGAGGAAGAACCCGCCCCGCCCCGCACAGCGCGCACGCAGGGGGGAGAGACCCTTTCTAACACCCTCCCTCTCTATCTCTCTCCCCCTCCCTCTCTCTAACACAACGTTGCAGCGTTAGTTTGTCTGAGTTTATACAGGTGGGTTATATTTAAATACCTGCCATCTTTCTGTCCCTCCGCCAGCTCTCCCAGTACTCCCAGTACTCCCTGTACTCCCTGCTTATAGGAGTGTGTATTTCGAAAGGAACAGATTGATAATCTCTCTCTCTCATACACAGACACACATTCCTTTAGTTGTCTTCCAGTGGTGCAGGTAATGACATGGACATGGGCAGAGAGAGAACATCCTGTCCTGGTGGAAAGGTCCAAGGGAAGCAGAGATGAAGGGCTCGGCATAATAAAATACACTTGTTCAGAATCTGAAGGAAATCAAGATTCAAGATTCAAGAGTACTTTATTGATCCCTTTAGGGAGTGTCCACCAGGGAAATTAGCATCTCCAAAGATCTACAAGCATCTACAAAATTTCCCACCACCATTACACCCCATCAAACCTATTAAAGATAATAAAAATATAATAAAATAAGAAAATAGAATAAATTAAATAGGATATGAATATAAATATAAAACTATAAAAATGTTCCAGTTCTCCTGTTGGCCCTCCTCCCCCCCTGTGAGGATTTGAACAGTCTGATGGCTCGAGGGATGAATGAGTTCCCCAGTCTGTTGGTCCTGAACTTGGGGAGGTGCAGCCTCTGGCTGATCAGGCTTCTCTGGCTGTGGATGACAGTGTGCAGAGGGTGGCGGACATTGTCCATGATGCTCTGCAGCTTGTCAATAGTTCTCCTCTCTGCCACTGTCACCAGAGGTTTCAGCTTCATCCCCACCACTGAGCTGGCCCGCCTGATCAGCTTCTCCAGCCTGGAGAGGTCCGCTTTTGTCGCACTCCCCCCCCAGCACACCACAGCGTAGGACAGGACGCTGGCGACCACAGACTGATTTCCTGCAGTTTCCTGCAGATGTTGAAGGATCTGAGTCTCCTCAGGAAGTACATCCTGCTCTGGGTCTTCTTGTACAGCTGCCTCGTGTTGCTTGTCCAGTCCAGCCTATTGTCCAGCCACAGCCCAAGATATTTGTAGGTCTGCACGCCCTCCACCTCCTCCGTTCCTATCTGAACTGGTCTAGGTCTCGGTCGGTCCCTCTCAAAGTCAATGACCAGTTCTTTAGTTTTGGAGGTGTTGAGCTGCAGGCTGTTGTTGTGGCACCAGGCAACAAAGTCCCTCACCAGGCACCGGTACTCCTCCTCTTCGTCGTCTCTGATACATCCAACGATGGCTGTGTCATCAGCGAACTTCTGAATGTGACACATTTCAGAGTTGTAACAGAAGTCCGAGGTGTACAGAGTGAAGAGGATGGGGGGCAGCATCGGTGCTCCACAGGGGCACCGATGCTGCCCCCCATCCTCTTCACTGACCACAGTGTCAGACGTGATGTCCTTCATCCTGACGAACTGCGGCCTGTCGGTGAGGTAGCTGGAGATCCAAGCAACCAGGAAGGGGTCCACTCGCATCTGGAGCTTGTCCTGTAGGACAAGGGGCTGGATCGTGTTGAAGGCACTCGAGAAATCCAAAAAGAGGATTCTCGCTGTGCCACTCCCATTGTCCAGATGCGAGTGGACTCGGTGCAGCAGGTAGATGATGGCGTCCTCTACACCGACCTTGTCCCGGTAGGCGAACTGTAAGGAGTCCTCAGCGTGCTGCACCTGGGGCCTGAGGAGGTTGAAGAAGAGCCGCTCCAGAGTCTTCATCAGATGTGAGGTGAGTGCCACCGGCCGGAAGTCGTTCAGCTCACTCGGTCTGTTCTTCTTGGGGACAGGAATGATGCAGGACGTCTTCCATAAGGTGGGCACTTTCCCCAGCTCCAGGCTGAGGTTGAAGACCCGTTGTAGCGGCTCCCCGAGTTCAGCAGCGCAGGTCTTGAGGAGCCGGGGACAGACTCTATCCGGTCCAGCTGCTTTTCGGGGCCGGAGCTTCCTCAGTTCTCCCCTCACCTGGTCAGCCGTGAAGCAGGGAGGATGTGGGGATGGTGAGAGCAGGGGGATGGGGGTGGTAGAAGGTGGAAGGGTGGGATCCAAATCCAAGTCATTTAAGAGACGCGGTATCAACAGAACCTTTACACACATGTGGTCTGTCCTTTAACTCCCATATAAGAAGGTCCCAATGAGCAACAGAGGTCTCCAGGAGCAACGGAGGTCTCCAGGAGCGACGGAGGTCTCCGGGAGCAACAGAGGTCTCCAGGAGTGACGGAGGGCTCCGGGAGTGACGGAGGTCTCCGGGAGCAACAGAGGTCTCCAGGAGTGACGGAGGGCTCCGGGAGCAACAGGTCTCCAGGAGCAACGGAGGTCTCCAGGAGCGACGGAGGTCTCCAGGAGCAACAGAGGTCTCCAGGAGTGACGGAGGGCTCCGGGAGCAACAGGTCTCCAGGAGCAACAGAGGTCTCCAGGAGTGACGGAGGGCTCCAGGAGCAACAGAGGTCTCCAGGAGTGACGGAGGGCTCCGGGAGCAACAGAGGTCTCCGGGAGCGACGGAGATCTCCGGGAGCGACGGAGATCTCCGGGAGCGACGGAGGTCTCCGGGAGCGACGGAGGGCTCCGGGAGCGACGGAGATCTCCGGGAGCGACGGAGGTCTCCGGGAGCGACGGAGATCTCCGGGAGCGACGGAGGTCTCCGGGAGCGACGGAGGTCTCCGGGAGCGACGGAGGTCTCCGGGAGTGATGGAGGGCTCCAGGAGCAACAGGTCTCCAGGAGCAACGGAGGTCTCCAGGAGCGACGGAGGTCTCCAGGAGCAACAGAGGTCTCCAGGAGTGATGGAGGGCTCACCATAATGAATCATGTTGCAAGCAGTATGGACTCCTCTGCTGGTTTCTCTTCTTTGGCTGCCCAGAAATCTACTTCTGTTGACCTCCAAGCTCCTCAGAGGTGAAGCCCCATCATGTCTGGAGAAGCCGATCCGCACCAGATCCTGCCAGTAGAACTCCAAGTGCTGGTTTACTGGGTGGAGCTGTCCACAGGTGTGGCTGTGACCTTACGACCTTTCAGGTCTTTGGTAAAACAAATGAGATATCACAGTCTGACAAACAGGATAGACAGTAGATTTAAAAATTAGAACATCTGGTTCAGATGCCATCAAGAAGACTTTGATTAAATAGAATCTTGACTCTTGAGGACTTCAGAACTGGTGTCTCAAAGGTTTTTGTTTCAGAGAAACTAATGTCCAGGTGACACCAACCTTTCCCAGACTCCTCTCATTCAAACAGCCTGTAAATTACAGAGAAAAAATCACAACTTTACACAGCTGCTGGGAGTTTGGATGGAAAACCTCCAGATTTAGATTCTTTCCATCACCTGCTCAGAGGAGACTCTGAGGAGGTGGAGGTCATGTAGGAGGATAAAACCAACACTCTCAGTTATTCTGGGAGTGTCCACAACTTTTGTCTTACTGCCACGAGAACTGTGATTGGAATCGATGATTCAAATTTCTGAGAAAATTTGTCTCCATGGCGATGGGTCATCAGCGGACCGCCATCTAATGGAGATGTGATTAATGGGAGGGCAGAAAGCTGTAAGAAGGAAGTGGCCCCACGCCGACGTACCGAGCCTGAGACTGTTGCTGGACCAGGGCCTCTCTGACGTTCAGGATTAAACCTGTGGGTGGTGGTCAACACGGGCCAGATGTTTCAAACCACACAGACCCAAAGTGCTTCAGGGAACGTCCTGGACGGTTGAGCTGCTGAGACAACTGCAGACTGCTGCTATGGGTTTTACACACAGGAGAGAAATAATCCAGACATGAACACCTACAGGTGAGTTCAGGTGATCTGGGTGGTTCTTCGCTGTGGTGAACTGGAACAAGCCACATCCAGACATTCACAATGTAACTGGGAACTTTATACACACACCAGGCCAACCTGTAAAAGCCAGTTTGGAGTTCTTTTCATCCTAAATGTGGCGCTTCTCTGCTGTCCAAGGCCTCCAGGAAACACCTGGACAACTTTCAGCCTTCCTCAATTCCAAATGTATCATATTAAATGAAAATAATTATAGTAATTATAAGTTTGAAATGGTTCCCTTTGGGTTGAGGCGTGCCGGTGTGCGACCCACAACCCCAGACAGAGGCCACAGACAGTCATCAGCGCTCCCTTTCTTCTCAGTTCTGGGAAAACCGGGATTTTTTTCCCAGTTATTTGGTATTTTTCACTGACTTTTCTGCTTTTCTGTCGACACACTGTAGCATGTTGGGGTCGGACTCTAAAGCTCCTCCAGACAGGTTTAGCTGCAACAGGCACTGATAAATAAAGATGAACTGAATCTGCTTTCATCCTTCTCCAGTCACTCTGTCACACGACCTGCTACGTGATAACCAACAGCTCCCAGTTCAGCTCCAGCGGTGCTCTGGTGGTGCTTCCTGTGTCAGGAGTCATCAGCCGTTCCGCTGTTTGGGCCTGACCAACCTGGGCCTGACCAATGCAACACTTACTGTGCAGTTTGAAGGCTTAAAGGGGCGGTTTTAAACTAAAGGTTGGTCAGGCCGGGTCCTCCTGTCCTGCTGGAGGAGAACAAATCCAGGATGGTTCTCTGAGGGTTCTCTGTTGCGGCTCTTTCAGTTCTATAAAAGTTGAGTCAACCAGAACACTTCCTACATATGAAAGTCTAAGTTTGGACCCTCAGAGCCCAAAACCAAACTCCCGGCACCTTCATCCTCTCCCTCCCTCCCAGAATACCAGAGTCTGACCACCAACAAGCAACAGGGGCAGCAGAAACTGCCCCCGGACAAGGGCTGATGAAGTGCCCTAAAGACCAACAACATCTCACCCTTCACAGTGATCGTGATCACCCACAACCATCTGGACGACTGTTGTCAGCCTGTAAACTGAGCCGGCTGTTGAAAAAAGTCACTTTGCTGACGGTGTTGGAATAAGACAAAAGAACTCTTAAAGCAGCACAAACATTTAAAGCTGGGGGGCGGTGGTGAACTTGTGGTCGGGAGCTTTGTGCACTCGCAGCTGCTGTCTTTACACTCAGCATGTGTGTGAGTTCCAGGCCAACGGTGCAAACCTCTGCATGCTCAGAGGAGGTGTGTGATCACCTGTGGTGTGTGACCACATTTCTGCCTCATTAACATCGCTGCAGCAAGAACTGAGGTCTTCAGACCACAAGGGAGGTTTGGTCAGGAACTCCTCTGACTGACACCAGCACGCTCAGCAAAACACACACACACACACAGAACCTACTAGAAAGAACAACAGTGTTCACCTGTTACCTACTAACCTTCAGATCTCCCAAGATGCACCATGAACCAAGAAGCAACATACCTGCTGCCACGGCGACGGTTATTAAATCACTAAAGTGTGCCGGTGGTCAGCATGTAGGAAGACACTGAGCCCCAGAGCCTGGGGAGAGGTTGGTGCCCCCAGGAGAAGGCAGGGGGGAGGTATGGGAGGCAAAAGGGATCCAGCACTTAAAGCTGAGCTTATTAGGATCAGGACCGTCTCCAGAACTCTGTGGAGCAACACTGATGTGGTGACCACGTTGAGGAACATCATGGATGACACCAAGCCTGGTTGGACTGGGCAGGGGAGGCTTGTCTGCACTGGTCCTGGAGGAAGCGCATAGATATGCTGAGAGCACACCCAAGTTCTCCTAGAGCTGTGTGGAGGAGCAGGTGGTTCTGAGCTCCCTGCTGGGGCTGGGGACCAATAAACACCTGCACCACACGTGTGTGTGTGTGTGTGTGTCTGACTTCCAGGCACTAAATGATCTCGTATTACGTAATATCTCAATCAGGTCCGGACGAAACCTTTATGAGTTGATATTAGATCAAAACTGGTAAAGAAAAGTCCTGTTTTTCTCAGCTGGACCACAGCAGGAACTTCTGCACCGGCAGCGACTCAATAAACCTTCATCGTTTAGAGCAGGGGTGGGGAACCCCCGGCCTCCGGGCCGTATACGGCCTACGAGACCATTTCTACCGGCCCGCAACGCAATAAGATTTTTATATTTTATATGTGCACTTATACAGTGGGACCGTTCGCTAAACTCCGCGAGCTGCGAGTAGCAGCGGTAGCGTATTTTTGCCTTTCGTGTCCTGAAATTTCTTTCGTAACAAGAGGAAATATTTTCCCGTTTTCTGAGATAAAACAGACGGTTATGTTATGTCCGAGTCAAGGTCAGGGTCAGTGAACACAGCATGTGATGTACGTAGTGGGCTGGACTGATTGACACGGACGAAAAATGCGTAGCGAAACACGCTAAACTCGACGAGTTGAAAGGACTTATGAGTTTGGATAAAATTAACGCTCTTCGCCGGAGTTTGGAGGCTCAACAAGCAGCTTTCACACGACCATGTACCGACAGAGAGAATATTACGCGTGCAAGTTTTGTGATGAGTGAATTAATAGCCACGAAGCTGAAACCTCACGTGAACGTGCCTCGTAGCCGCCGCTGAGGCGCTCGCGCCGGACAACGTAAAATTGTTTCAAAGTGTGAATTTTTTTTCGGGAATAACTACTTAACTCAGACATATATTGTTATGATTCCAGTGGCTAACGGTATGTTTTTATGGTCAAGGAATCTAAATATGTAGTCAACGTATATGTGGGACTAATATTTATGGTGGAAATCACAATATGCCAGGAATTGTTGCGCTTGGCGGAGGTCTGCGCTCTCCGAGTGCTTTCTAGTTGTTGTTATTATTATTGTCTTTATCTTTCTTTCTTTTAATTTATTTTCTTGATTATCTTGTTGTATTGCAGTTTTTGTGAGTAGAGGCCTCAAACAGGCCCTTACTGGTCTCTTGCCTCAACTCTGCACCTCTTTTTTTATTGTTTTGTATGATCATGAAAACATATTTTACTTGTTTGTCATTTTATTCTATTTTTTTTTTGGTGATTTTATATGCATGTGTGTTAAATAAATAATTCAAACTCAAATGCAGCAATCATGAGACTTAGTAACACAGTGGTTATAGACTTTTTTTGTCTTTTTTTGCATCCCTAGCTATGTGTTCGTAATAGTATGGCCCTCGGGGGACTTTATAAAAACTGAAATGGCCCTCGATATGAAAAAGGTTCCCCACCCCTGGTTTAGAGCTCCTGGGCGATTCTCTTAATTATCCAGGCTGCTACCAGCTATTACCACCGGAGGGGTATTAAGAATTCGAGTGCACGCCTGGTGCCTCTGGCAGATGTCAGAGTGCTGAATTGTTTTGCAGCTCATCTCCACTTCAAAGAGAAGCAGCAGAACAACAACCATCTGAGGTGTTTTCCTCCGCAGAGAGTGAGTGAAACCACATCCTCCACGCTGCACCTTCCTCAGCTCTGCATGCCAGTGACAACGCGGCGTGCGTGTGCACGTGCTTGGGCGTGTGCTTATGACCCATGTGTTCATCTGCGCTTGCCATGCAGTCAGTCACAACCTTTTAGCTGCTCGCAGTCTTGGAGAGAGCGCCAGAGATCAGAGGGGTGTTGGTTCGAGGGACCTTGAGCAAGCACTGGGCACCGTGTCTCCTTGATGACACCTGGGTAAAACCGGAGTGTGAAGGACTTTGGAGCATTTCCACTCTGAGGAGGGTTCATGGTCTGCTGGTCGATGCTCCATTGTTCCAATAAAACATCATAACTGGTCTGTTGTGGTTGCCATAGCAACAGAAGGGGAATCCCACACATCTGTTGTCCAGATAGAACACACGAGCTGCCGTCATCTGGCTGTAGGTTGTGTCAGAGCAGGCGGTCAGGAGCAGGCAGGGCTGGTGTTCCAGGCTTGGCCTCCAGGCTCCTGCTCCCCCCCCCCCGCCCCAGCAGGGTGAGCCCACAGCGGTAGGCCACAGCTGCCACGTGTAGCTGAGGTAAACTCCTCTTGTATGAACGGGTGGAGTATGTACAGATCAAAGAAGAGAAATAAAAAAAGGGGAAACCTTCTGGCAGATTTCTGATGACTTTTGACCTTTTCATCTACAAATCTGAACTCCTGTTCATCCTGCTGTGGTCTGGACATAGAACATGTTTATTGTCCTCTGACCTTTAATCTTCACAGCAGATATAACCAATCAAATCCCTTTAAAAGGTACCAATCTCCCCCACTGACGACCCGGTATCGTCATGGTAACGGGACGCGCGCGGTAAACGAGGACTCACTTGAACGAAACGTGAGGGACAAACTTTTCCAACGTGTTTAACTTGCAAAGGCTTCAGGTGTGATTGATAAGTGAGAATAATCAATAAAGAATGTCGAGAAGTGTTTTTCTTTGAGTGACTCCACGTGCACGTTGTGACACCACTGAAGACCTTTGATCTGCTTTCCCTCCTTTAACCCCCCAACAGGTGCCCTTTAAAGTCTTATGGAACATTCCAGGACCCCCATCTCAGCAAGTCTCCCAGAGGGACATGAAGGCTGTTGGTGGTGGGTCTGCTGTGCACGTCCACGCTGTGCACGTCCAGGATCCACATGCTACTAGCAGCAGCGCATGAACTAGCAGCAGTAAATGCAGCGGAGCTGATCCTGGACCAGTCGCAACCCTGATGGATCCCATAATAACAGACTGAGCAGCTGAGCAGCCACATGTGATGAAGACAGAGGTCAGAGGTCAGCAGACACCTGCAAGACCTCCCATTAAAACCTCTGCTGGCCAGGTGGAGCTCTGTAAACACAAAAGCAGCAGAATAGCTCCAACACATGAGCTGCTTCTTTCAGGCTCCCTCTGAGGCTCGTTCTGCTGGGTGTGTTGCTGCTGCGGAACGTCCCGTGATGCACGGATCACCTCTGTCCTCTCCCAGCCCTCATCATGGTTCACCGTCTGTGCAACCCAGAGCCGTGACTGCGGAAATTCAGCCTCACATCCAGTTAGACCAGTTCACTTTGAGGATGAAGGTGCAGAACCACTGTCCTGGAGGGTGAGAAGAACAGGGCCAACGTGCACAGATGACCTGAATCACACTGCCGTCCACACCTCATTATTATTATTATTAATAATTAATATTATAGTTATTCTAGAGCTCGGTGCTCTTGCGATTCTCCCTTGTAAGCTGACCACACAGATCAAGCCCCTGTCCAGCATGTGTGCAGAGGTGTGTTGTTTAGAGTGTTGCCGTGGGAACAGGACCAAAACACGTGCATTCTTCCTCCCTGAGCAAGCGCACGCTCAAATCACGCCTGAGCTGAGCTGCAGCTTCCACAGGTCCAGTGCTACCGTGCTGCAGGCCCGGCGCTCCGCCTTTGGTTCCCCAGAGTCTCCAGGATGAACACAGAGGATTTCCCAGCAGACTGTTAAGAGTCTGAGCTTCTAGATGCTCTGGTCACGCTGCTGGAGCCACTCAGCTCTGGGAATGAAGAGATGTCCCAGTGCCAGACCATAATTAGGGGCTGGCTGAAGGTCCGAGGGTTCTGAAACAGGGTTGGAGACCTGCTGCTACCAAGTGATGAATTCATGAAAACATGAAAAGAACAACTTCTCTTTACTGGTTAACAGTATTTACCCGCATTGGTGGAAATGAAAGGTTGTGATTAAACACAGTAGCAGAAGGAAAGATAGCGACAGCCAAGCCATCGATTAGAGCGTAATATGACTGAAGGAGAAGAGAACAAGCAGGGACAGGACAGGGTCATGGTCAAGGTCACCCCAGCCTACTGAAGACAAGAGGAGAAACACATCTGGGGCACAGCTCATCTCATAAATCCCCAGTCGGCCCAGCCAGCAGCCTGCTGGACCGTCCACAAAAGGGATTCAAACCTGACAAATGTCTACAAAGACAAAAGAAACATCAATCCTTCTCAAATATCCCAATTTCAAATTCTACACAGCTTAAAACGAGAAGGTTTTACTCAAAAGTCACACTGAGGTAATGAGAGACTATTTGAGGTTCAATATGAAAGGTGGCAGCACCATTTAAGGAAACATCTGAACTCGGACGGGAGCAAACTAAATATTGAACGAGGCTTTTATACACTTCAATGTTCAGTTTGTTTTTGATGTGACTTAAATGACCTCTCACTAAACTCTCTGAACACAAAACCTTCTAATAACCCCCCAAACCTCTGACTTCAGATGCAGCGGAGACGCTCTAACCTCTGAGTTAGAAGATGGCCACAAGATGGTGCTGCAGAGGCGCACTACCAGAGACACGCCCACGTCTGTCCCACGTGGCTATCATCAGGACAGCCCCTCAGCCCCCAGGTGTTTGCTTGAGACGGTACAGAAAGTTCCCAGGTGGGCACCGACCCAGCAGCAGCTTCCTGATCCATGTGTAGGAACAGGAGGAACTCTGCCAGCAGCGTGCGTGTAGCCTAGAACCCTGTCCTCTTCCCGGAGGTGAGCTGGCACCGTGATGACGCCTGGCCTCACGTGACCGAACCGTGTCAGCTGTTCCGGCGGCCACGTTCGGACACCTGAAAGCAGACGGCGACCCCCCACTGACCCCTGCTGGCAGCTTTTATATGACACCATAATTGATGACGCGAGTGAAGTGAGGATCTCTGCACCCCACCGGTTGCACTCATTTATCCCATGATGCAATGCTCCCTAACCAAGCAATATATCCCAGCTTCCTTTACAGGAGACACCAGCCATGATGCTGATCATTGGTTAATCGTGTTAAACATACATATATAGATATATGATTGTGTCATATAAGCACAGCAAACACAAACTCTGGTGGGATGAAGTGGACTTCATGTCTGTCCGCCTGAAGATACACGATACTCACAAGCAACCACCAAAAGCTGACCATCAAATCAAGAGAGTAAACAAACAGTCTGGCTGATTTTCATTTGAGTTTGTCTCATTCTTGGGATTTATTTCAATAATACAAATAAAAGAAACACTTACATTATTGTCTGTGGTCATTACATTAAAAAGTCTAACATTAACCAACAGTGAAAACCCAACAGGAGCGGACCAACAAAGCCTTCTCGTCCTACATAATGAAGCTAAAGGAATACGTTTCCATCCCGCTGCTGCTCTGCTCCGAGTATCAGGCCTCATTCAGCCCTTCATCAGATCGAAAACACTTCAACACTAACAGAAATATTACTGTTGAACTGTTTGTTCCTCATAGAGAACCTGAGTTTGTTACTGTCTGAAAATCCCGTGTGACAACTAACAATGTTGATGTTGAGAGAAAAAGGTCAATTCTTCTCGTGACTAAATTCAGAGTCTTGCTGGACATTTGGGGGAGGAGAAGAGTGACCCCCCCGATGTCAGTCATTTGAAGGGGCCTCCTGAGGTTCTCGACTCACTGAAACACAAAAACAAAATTTGGATTAAAAGCGTGTTTCCTGGGGCAGAAATGTGACGGTGTGGAATTTCAATGTCAAACCCAAGTAGCGGAAGCATCCAGTACCTTCCTCTCGTGCTTTCATGCGGGCAACAAAGTTGTAGCTCTTGTTCTTGCGATAGTTCTCATAAGGATCGTCCAGTGACACCCCCACACCTTTAAACTGGTCCCATTTATCCCTAATATCCCCTCCTCTGATTGGGTCTTGGATGCCCTGTTCTTTGGCCCCCAGGCCACCACATCCACTCCAGCCTAGAGACAGGGAGAGACAAGGCAACGGCATTGTTAGGAAGCCTTCACACCTCTGTGGAACGGTCACAGAGACGTACCCATCTTCATCAGCAGTTGGTGGCCTTTGTTCTCCTCCCCGAGCCTGCTGTCCGAGTGCTTGGAGGAAGAACCAATCAAAGAGGACGTGGAGCTGGAGAGAGCAGCCGAGTGATTAGAATCAAGGAAATCACTCGTGAGCAGAGAAGAAAAAGGAAGCTTACGGAGGGGAGGAGCTGCGGGCTCCGTGTCTTCTCTTGGCTGGAGACCGGGAACGAGATCTAGATCTGGAGCGCGAGCGGCTCCGCGATGACCTGGATCGACTCCTGGACCTGAAAAGATCGAAACAGGTGTCAGAATCTGTAGGAAGTTACTGGACTAGCTACCAAACACCAAATGTTGCAGTGACATGGGAGCTCAAGCTGTGTTTTGGGTGTGTGTTTATAGGTTCTGGAATTTATGACGTTCAAAACTCTGCCAGCGTGCACACACCTGGATCTTGAGTAGGAGCGGGAGCGGCTGGGGGAGCGGGAGCGAGACCGGGAGCGGGACTGGGAGGACTTTGAAGAGCGAGAGCTGGATCGAGACGAGGACCTCCCTCTGCTCCGAGACTCACTCCTGGAGGAACCGCCTCCAAGTCTGCTGAAAGAAATCCACCCAGAGTGAGTGAGCCAGAGGCGCCATCAGCAGCAAAGGTCCAGTTCGGTTCAACATGGTGAAGCTGAGACAAGAACCAGATCCAAGTAACGTCACCTGTTGTGCTTCTCCTGCTCCTTTTTCCTCCTGGCTCTCATCTTGGCTCGGAAAAACTCGTACAGGCCGTTCTGTTCCCAACCTTCACTGGTGGGAGACAAAAGCAGAGCCGAGCGTCACAGTACAGCCAAACCCCCCCCAGTCTAAAGGTGAACGCATGGAATGGGAACTCCTGAAAGTTCCTTATGCCGTTGGGCCCCTGTGCAGTGGTAACCACTGAAGCACCGTTATTATAAAATAACGGGACCGATCAAAAAGATCAGTTTATGTGATTTATGGGGTTTAAGTAGTGCTCAGAAGTGTGGAAAACCTTTACAAATATTGGAGGAGTTTCATTTTTCTTCATCACAACCATTTGAATGTTTTTGGATGTGTAAACTTAACCTGTAACGGCGTGTGGGTGTACCTGTTTCTAGGTCGATCATGGGATGGAGGGCTATAAAAGGCTTCAACAGCAGCAAGCAATCGATCACTAGGAGGCATTGGAGGAGGCAGCCTAATGTCTTTGGAGTCCAGAGCTTTGTAGTCACAGTCCTCGAGCTGTGTAACAAAAAACAAAGTGGTTATTTTACAATACTCATTAGCGGCCTATGTAGGCGACGCATTAGCGGTGAGCTATGCTGGTGATCTAGCCTAACAAGGGAGCGAGTGAAGGCGGTGGACCAGAGTCGGGGGCCCACAGTCATGGCCTGAAGAACACTTGCGGACGTATTGCTGCTAACTTAACCCGTAACTCCCGGAAGAGGCCGCAGCCCTGCCGGGAGGGTCTCCGGTCACTGTCAGGGGTTAGGTGACCAAAGTGCAGCCCCCTCCTAGCTGCCCAGGCAGGTACCTCCAGCCACCATCAGCGCTGTGTATGGATGTTTGCTACTGGAACGTCAGTTTTCACTCTCATCGGGCCACCGTGAAAAAAGATCTCACCCATTTCCCCCCCCATGTGAACAAACAGGGGAGGGAAGACGTTAGACAAGACCTACAGAAGAACAGCCCCACCCTGTATCCCTGTATGGGATGAAGACAGGCCAAAACAATACAGCAGAACCACTAGAGACTATACTGTTAGTGTTCCTCAGCACCAAGGTGACCAGGCTGAACCAAGGTTATTCTGAAGTTAACAGTGGGACTTACTTTGACTAGTGGAGCCATGAGACCGGCAGGTAGGTCAAAATATGGCACATTGGGCACCAGGCAGGGGTCCTCTTGCACTGGGTGATGACGCTGACGCACATGTGGTGAATGGCCATTAAAACCAGGCGGGGGGGGGGCTGGAAATTCTGAATGCTGGCCTCCGCCCCAAGGAGGATGTTCAGCCCCCATTCCAGGAGGTGGCAGCCTTTGATTGGGATGATGGGGGGGAGGAGGAGGAGGAGGGGGAGGTGGTGGTGGTGGTCCTGGCATTTCTGCTAAAAAGAGGGATACGTGGATATATGTAAGGACGCGACATTAAAGCCATAATGAAACAAGCGTCCCGGATACATTCACGTGGTTCAACACCCCTCACCTGCGGGATACTCCCCCTGGGGGTAATCAAAGCGGTGTGGGTTGAACGGAGGCCTCTCAAAATGGTGCCTTGGAGGAAAATCATCCTGCATAAAACGAGGTGGAAAGCGACCAAAATTGTGCGGTGGGGGCGGGGGCTGATTGAAAGGAGGTGGCTGTTGGTGTGGAGGGAAAGGCCCTCGAAAATGTGGAGGTCTCTGTTGGAAAATGCACATTCACAGTTGGTCACCAGAGTAATACCACAAACGCTGCACCTAATACTAGTTCTCTAGCTAGTTACATGATTGGATCCTCAAAGCAAACACAATTAACAATTAAAAGAGCACCAGTATACATGCCTGCATGCGTGGAGGAAATGCAGGCTCCCGCTGGCCCCAAGGAGGCTGCTCAGGCTGGTTTCCCCATGGAGGCTGCTGGTCGAATGAGCCAGGCCCTCCCCAAGACGGGGGGCCTGGCTCAGATCCACCCGGGCCGCTCCAGAGGCCTCCTTCTCTAGGAGGGCCTCCGCTCCAGTTCCCCTGGTCTCTCTGGTCATTCCACATGCCCTCATGACTGTTCCAAGGAGGACAAGGAGGTGGAGGCTGGTTTGGATCGAAGGATGGCTGAAGGAGAACAAAAGGTCTGAGTGTAGGTCAAATTAAAGCAGCTGCCAGGAGGGTTACACCTGTTGGTAGATGACGCTAATCTAGGACAAAACAACCTGAATTCATTTCATCTAACATCGCATTCTGTAATAATGAGCATGAGAAGAGGCGTGTGGCTACGATGAGCCCCTCACAACACCCCCACTCTGGTGTAAAACACAGAAAATGAGCCACATGTGTATCACATATGGCTTATTTTCTGTGGCGTTGGGGCTCAAATCATTAGAATTAATGGGAAATAGAAAAGTGAAATGTCTTTACCGGCTGGTTTGGGTTCCAAGGACCCACTTGTTGATGATCAAACCATGCAGACTTGTTGGGGGGGATGTCCGAGGGCCCACCGGAGTTACTGGGGTCCTGAGGTCTTGATAAACTCCCATCAAATTCCCCTGGTGGGGGGCCAGACATGGGAGGCTTCATATCACCTGTTCACAGCACCACCACAGTTGAGCCCTTCTCATAGACAAACGTGGGAAGGTGTCTGGACTTTTGAACTGAATGATAAACTGTTATCATTAAACTCTCGCTTCTCTCCATATTTGCTGCTCTTTATTCGCTACAATGAGCATTTACTGAATCTCAGGCTGCGACGTACGGCAACAGGCATCGGCCTGCATCACCACTTCCTGTCACAAAAACTAACAGAGGAAAAGATGGGGACGATGCTCTTGTGTTACATTTATGTGGAAAGAAAAAAGCCTGAAGAAAGAGAATGTGAATTGCTACGACGGCTTCCTGCCGCTCTTCTATTGGTCGGGCAGTAGAGGAAGGCTGTAGCAGCTGTCACACTGTCAGACGGGCGTCCTAAATTTATGACAACGTGATGTAAGACCACCAAGACCAAAGATATCCGCACGTTTCTCCCGTGACGGTGGGCCGTTGTCCCAGACGCCCAGAACTACACAATTCATATAACCATGAGATTCTTGCGTAATCACAAGGCTGATAAACAGCACTTAAAAAAAATCAAGTCAGGGTGCACGTGAAAGGGTTTGTACTGCGCGTTAGCTTAACAATCCACAGCAAAACAGAGAGAGATTAACCGCAGTGAACTCTGACACATGGTCGTGATGTCATCTGAGCCATAAAAGTAACGCTCGTATGGTGCACGTGCGCTCTCACCAGCTTGTGTTGTCATAGGTAGAGGTTTTTCGGGTTCAGCAGCTGGAGGCAGCTGTGGTACAGTTGCAGAGTGCGACTGCTTCAGGCTGCTAACAAACTCCTCGTGCTGAGTCTTGAGAGACTGGATTTGCTGCTGGAAGGCCATCTGGATGGGCTGCACCGCGGCCGCGTACTCCGTTATCAGAGAGGCCTGATGCCAAACACACGGCAGGAATATCAGGCACAGGGCAAAGGGATGATCTTTATTGTCCTTACACCAGCACGATTTTACAGTACCTGTCCAGCGTTTCTTATTTAGCACAGAGTAGCATTTAGCTTAAAGATAGTGGTAATGTTTCTAAAAATAGTAGGTTCATATGGTTGCTTTTCATTCCTTAGTTTAGCCTAAAACAGAAATAATGTGTTGAAATCTAATTCACATGTACAATATGGTGGTAATTATAGTAATATCTATAACAGAAAAGATAAATTAGTATTTGATCTATGTTCCAGGCTTTATTAAAACAATCCCGGACATTAGAAGATCGCGATGTCCAGCGACAGAAGTTGGACTCGACCCCCTTGCTGATGCTTCTCATCACACTCACCTGGTACTGGCCAAGGCCCAGAGCTGGATTTTGGAGTTGCTGAATGGTTTCTTCATCGAAATAACTGTTCTTCTCCCACAGCTGTAATAACTAGATAGAATGAACATTGTAGACAGTAAATACTATTTTAACTATATAATAGGACTGTGTGCAGTAAGATATGACTGCAGCCTTATTGGCAGGGTTATTTTAATAATACATGCACATGTTATTAACTAACACATGTTATTTACCCTGGTTATCTTCTGCTGCTTCTCTTCTTCTACAGCAAGGAAACTGGTGCAGTAGATGGGGACCACAACTTTTTGTAATGCTGCCAACAAATCCTTTTGCTGTTTGCGTTGGCTGTAGGAGAAGAGGGCAAATTTTTTTTTTTACCTCATCTAATATTTCAAGCAAAACAAGGTCAATTAAGACAACATTTTCGGCCGCCCCCATCCAAAACAGCAACTTTCCACTCCTTTCTCTGACTCATCCCTAAGCCACATTAAACACGGTTCAGTTTTTCTGATCCATTCAGACAGGGTCATCAGCAGAGCTGGGGGGGTAACTCCTTTGGACAAGGTGGAACAGGAGAGGAACTGAGAGCTCTACAAACTAATCCTGCTGGAAACAGCTTCCACTGGGCTCACAGCCCAGCACCCTTCAGGCCAGCACCCTGTTTTTCCAACAATATAGCTATTAGAGCCAGTATCACAGCAGAGGATCACACACAGGACAACCTGTGCCTCATCACAGTGGTCGGTGAATGCAACTCCTGCACGTCATTCATCGATCGTGTACGAGCTGTAATGTTGCGCAATAGTTTGACCTAAGCCAATATTTCAGTGATCAATTTCCTGAAAATGCCGGTTGGCCTCTCAGACGGTGTAAATTGGTTTAGAACATCAGCATCCACAACGGCTCAACATTTACATTCAGAGAAGTGAATAATATTAACAATAATAATAATAATAATAATGTAAGCCCCCCCAATAGCTGTCTGCTACTGTCTCGTTGACTGTGTCCTAGTGATGGGACGAGCGACACTGGTGCGTCAGCACTGGTGCGTCAACACTGTGCTGAGAGCTCAAGAGTGAAACCCCGTATCGGTGCGTGTATCGCTTTAACAAAGAATCACGTGACCGATACAGGAATTGTATCGTTTGGATGTGCCGCGCCAAAGTGTGTTTCTAAGGAAACAAACTATCGACATGTCGTGGGTTTGTTGGATGGAGTTTTGCAGTTGCGTAATTATGGATCATTCTAAGAAGTTTTCCCCAGTGTGGAATAATTTTGATCTTGTGACTCCAAACAAGGGAAATCTTTTTCTCCTTTGAGGATTGTTTACTGTTATATACTATTTTTAACGGTGGCGCATTGCACTCACTTTATCAAGTGAATGACCTGTGATACATATGATAGTTAAAGAGCCTTACAGTTGCTTTATTCATTTTATCTCGTAATTACCAGATCCTGATCTCGAAATCATGAGATAGGGTGCAGGGGTCACTATCGGGTGACCAACACAGTATCAATAGTGCCGACAGTTTGTGTAGTGTGTCAATACACTCCTCGAGGCATCAGCGTCCCATCACTACTCTGTCCCCCCTACAATCACCTGTACTCTTTTGTTGAATGGAAAAGAATGAATAAGAGAAGCAAGGATAAAGTACCAGTGATGCAGAACGTCGTTGGTTAAATAGATGAGGTGCAGTCGGAGCTCAAAATGTGCTCCGTCAGCAGTGATGCGGTTGCGGAGGTGTGACGTCATCAGTTCGCAGTGCTGCGGAGTTTTAGCGTTGTTGAACATCCAGGTCTTCCCAGCCTGAAAGGGGATAAATTACAGCACATCTAAACAGGCAACTATTTAAGTGTCTGCAGTGCTGCCCTACAGAGATGGCATCTTTGGTGCAGGTGTCGATGATGGGCTGCAACAGGTTGTCCAACTCTGTGATGTCCAGCTGGGTCTCCACCAGAAGCTTCTGGATCTGCTGCTCCATGGCCAGAGCTACGGCTGCCGCCACCTGTTCCTGCAGGGTGAAACAGCACTCCATAATCAACTGCACTGCTTTGGAATAAACTCGACCACATGGGACAACTCACTGACAAAAGCGACATTTTAACCACTAAACCGTTTTAACAGATGAAAACAACCCCAGCAGATGTTTTGACCGGCAGTTTGACGTCGTTATGGGCAGCATTCATGTATGCGTTTGCTTTCTGCACCTGTCTGAGGGTGTGAAGATGTTGCTCCTGTTGTTGCAGATTCCACTGGCTTTGCTGGATGAGCTCATCAAAAGGAGCAGCCGCTGGAGGAGGAATCGGTGGAGGCACGATCATCGGCACCGGTGGAGGGGGGACATCGACCAGGTCTTGGGCGCCAGGGTTGTAAATCTCTACAAAAAGATGGGAAAATCCCATCAACAGGGTGCATTCCATTTTCATGGTTTGGTAAAGCGTTTATCGCAGATTTAATGATGGACTGAACATCTAAATTTAGGCTCACGGCCAAAGAAAAACACAGTTTATTTATGAGCCTAAGAAACAGTACGTGTAAAGAAATCAAAATACACAAAGAAAAAAGAAAAGTGAAAAAAGGTCCAAACAGTTTAACAAACTTTGACAAATGGGGAATTGAGAGCAACAGTTAGTTTCTAACAAAGATCTCATACACGATGCAACAGACATTAGCCCAAAATGAGGATCTCTCACTTACACACAGACTAATAGGTTTCAAGTGTTTATTTCATGCTCTAAACTCTGACCTTTGACCTGATAAAACACAGCACCAACACCAGCAGATGACCTGACCCCCAAAACCCATCAGTGACTCTGGAAAGTCCAGCTCCACTTCGGTCTCTCAGCATCTCTACTCTTCCTCCAGACTCTGGGACCTTCGTTTCCCTTTTTCCCCTCAGCCCAGGTGAGACGCCTCTGACGCCGTCTCTGGTTGACACCAGGACTGAGACGGTTGTGTCCCTGTCCTGGATCCGTCTCTGTCCAGATCCGTCTCCCATTCATTGCTTCCATAGTTGTGCCAGCAGCTGCTCCAGCAGGAACCTTTGCTACCTGACACTCAATGATCCTGGACAGTAATCAGATCAACAGCCTTGGCAATGACACTGAATTTTGGGTTTTTGTGAGTTGTAACCAATAATCATCAACTTTTAAAGAAATAAACACTAAAAATATTAGTCTGTGTGATGATTCTATGTATGATTTACAGACGCCCTGTGATGATGCAGGCAGGTAAAGCATAAACTGATGGACACAATCAAGCATCCTGGATAATGTTCAGGGGCCACATCTGGACAGGAGGTTCCAGAATCAAAAACTGCTCCATCAGTAACAGAGGGTGCACCTAGAGGACTTCCAGATCCAAACCGACAGACTAATGGGGACTAGCTTGTTCGTTGCGGTGGGAAAAAAGCAGAACAATGGATTGGCAATAAATGTAGACATCCCAGGTGACAGTTTGTGGGGTGGAGAGCGGCGCCAGTGCCCCCACAATTGGAGGAGTGGCTCCAGCAGATGGAAGGAACTGGCTTGAATGTGACAGTGAGGCCTCTCATGAGGCAAAGGGGGATTTTAATATAGATTAAAGAATACACAAGATAAACAGGAGACATCTCCAGGTCAGTCAAATAAATACAGAAAAAAAATTAAAAATAAACTAATTTAGTCAAATTAAATATTGAATAAAAATTGAATAACTGGAATACTGAATCTGTCTAACAAATCTGCTTCGATGTAAATACCTTCAGATTTATACTCCTCCCCATCTTGGGTAGAGAGATCTAAATGGAGAAAAGCACACTTTCAGAGGAATGACAGGAATTACAACACTAAGTAGAGATTTGCAGCAGGATGAGCAGACTGTGGATGATGGCCCGTTCTCTCGGGGCTAAAACAATCGCCTGGATGGGAGTCCGAATATTCTCAGTTATTCTTAACGCAGCTCTAAAAATGTGAAAACCCGGCTTATAAATCACCTTTAGAGTTTTTGCCTTCCTTTTATTCACAACAGGCACTTACGCACGTCCACCATGTAAATTCATTAGATCATTTAAACCGAGAACACCAACTTTTAGCCATCACAGCTGTAACATCTGTATTTAAGGTTAAAAACCTACTGTTCTAGAGGTAAATGGGAAATTGAGGTGTCAAAAAAACAAAGTATAGGACGTCCTGACCACCATTCATCTAAACTAAAATGTACAAGTATTAATTAATTATATGTGTGTGAGACTTATACTTAGATTAACATTTATTCTTTGGGGGTTAAAGAGGAAAACAAGGCTTTGTATTTTGTACTTAACTAAACTACTGTTTCTGTAGATTTAGTCACCCACAAGGTCAGCTGGCTGATTTTCAGTGCCCTGTGTATTTTACGGTTAAACCTCATTCTTAATTCCACAATTCTAAATTAATTTCCATCAAAGTTGCCACATTAAATTACAGCAGTCTGGAAAATGTGAAGAATACAAAAGCAAACTGAAATGTCAACAGGAGCATATTTACCTGTTGAGGAAGCAACGAGTGGTATAAGTGGCAGAATTAAAGTAAAAACTGTGTTGATGCCGACCAAGAGCATACAAACCAAACTAGCAAACAGCTAGCTGCTGCTAATTAGCACCTGCAGCAAACCCAGTGGTCAAACTGGGGAATTTGCCATGGAGCCAGGGAGCAGTAACTCTTGCCAAGGCAGAGAAAGACAAATGTAAAGCCTTCTGCAGTAATCGGCAGCTTTTCCTGGAATTATCAAGTGTGGTCTCTGACACACGGAGATCAATGCAGCAGACAGCACATCTGGAATCACCTCAACCTGTTGAATTGATGTTTGGCAGCTGTATGAAGACGGTGATTGTTCCAAGGCACAGACTGAAGAGCAAACCTCTATATCTTAACTTTATAATAGATGTACAACACCTTCGGGCCCCTGCTCTGCCCCCCACTGGTCCATGAAGTTCAATATGACAGTGCTGGTCGTTTGGTTTGCATAGCCCAACTGTTGACTAAATTGTGTGTATATACGAGGTCCATGAGCAGTTTTTGGCTGTGACTTGTAGGATGTGCTGTTGACAATTGTTACTAGATGTTGTCTTTCCCAGTGTGTGAACACAGATGAAAGCACAGGTGGCCCACTGGGCCACTGGTGTGGAGTGGGGCAGCACACTGGTGTTGACTGACGGCTCAAGTGACAAACTGCTACATGACAAATACAAAAGCGTCTGAGGATAGGAAGATCAGGGCTCCTAGCAGTGCAAGCCATCAACAAAATCATCAGAAAGATTTAGGGGACATTAAGAGACTCATGATTGCTCCACCAACGTCACCTCTGGGTCAAACAGTCGACAGCATCCCTGACATTTGCTAACATGTGATGTTCTCTAGATGATTCTCTTGACAACACTGGCGATTCATTGTAAAACACATCACATTAAATCATCAAAGAAAAAGAGGGAAATGTTGAGGCATTTTTTTCTACCAGTTAGTGATCAAACAGCATCTGATGTAGATCAGAAAAAGGTAAAAATAAATGCCACTGCCTCAAAGACACATGTACAGCTCATTATTTATTAATGTGTGTGTGTGCGCGTGTGTGTGTGTGTGTGTGTGTGTGAGATCTGAATACATACTCTGCTGCTGCTCCATCGTAAGTCTGTACTTGTAGTAACTGAAGAATTCTCCCCCAAACAAGAAGGAGAACTTTGGGTTGTCCTTCTGTTTTTCCATTGTCATTTTTTCAAATTCTGGCCCATTCCTAGCAACAAACTGGGCCAGCTTGTCGATGACATTCCTGAGTTCTTGATCTGGACCAAGAAAAGACAAAACTGAGTCTCGCAGGGAAAGAGACAGGTGATAACATGGACATGGTTCCAAAAGCCGCTGAGTCTTCAGTTGTCACATTTTAAAGAAAATGTTTTTATTAAAATCATGCAGCTGTGGGTCCAGAGTTGCGTTGTTGTATTGGTTAAAATTCTACAGTGACAGTTATCTTTGTATGTGCTGCTTTGAGATGTAAGCGAGCAAGTTAGCATTTAGATTAAGGTCCCACATTTGCTTTTTACTCTTTCTTAAGATTACATTTAGAGATGCGATGACCTAAATAAATCACTACTAACAGACCATCTGACTGAGTATAATAGGATAAATAGCTCACAAACGGATTAAAACAAGCAAGATATTTTAGTTGTGAAAGCTAAGTATACTTGAAAACTATCTGAAGACAGGCTGGCTAAAATATGTAGATTACGCATTAAGCATTATGATCTTAAATGTTGTATATTCTTTCAGAATAACCCAATAGGGCAAAGAGAATATTATTAGGCACACGTTCAGCTACCCACGTTGCACGTTGTCTTAATTGGATATATAGTTATAAGGTTAATGTTAGCGGTATAATAGCAGCAATGCTAGCTTGAGACAACGATGCTCTTAGCGAGCTAACATCAATTAATATCCAGCAAGATTGGAGCAGAATTCTCACCTTCGGGATGATTTGGGGCATCCATATTTTCAAGATAACGCGTTCGGCTTACATAGATGATTCCAACTTCCAACTCGTTTATTCTTCAATGAATAACTTACAGATTTTAAAACAGCACTCGCTGCGCATCCGAGTCGCTTACCGGAAGTGTTCTTCTTTCCTGTTTAATGGCGGTGGGCAATGTTCGGGTGCACTACCGCCACCGACTGGTGAGGATGAGCACCCACGATCTCCGCACAAGATACTGTTAAAAAACCAAACCAACCAAATAAAACCCAAACCAACCTATTTTCTCTCTGTTAACTGACTCTCTGTCATAAATTTCAGCACAATTCTAACACCTCACTCTCCACCCCGCTCCTCAGACCATCCCTCATACAACTGTACTCTTTGTTTATTAAGCTCCTGGATCATCTTCTTTGTATTTTGAATTTTCTGGACTGCACTGAGGCATGCTCCACTGAATTCCCTCCACAGCAGTCACACCCACATCCCCTGTGTTTCCCTATTTGATTCAACGTGTTATTTAATCCTGTGTGTCCACATCTGAGTTGGGTGATCACCACCTCCTCCCTCCTGTCTCTCCATGCATCCTATTGTGTGGGTTCTTTGATGCATCTGTATATATCTCCACAAAACTATAATAACTATCAACGTGTGCTTGCGCCAGTTGTGAAATGAGAACACGGTTCCTGTCTTTCCTTTCTTCTATTAATGAGAGGTCTCCTGCAGCATCAGGAGGTAACCAGGGTTGGTAACCAAGGTTGCTGCTTTCCTCCTCTCTTTCTCCCAGCTCGCTTTCAAGGTTTCTTGTGTTGATGACCCTAACCCTAACCCACTAATTTAATGCTAGTTGTTCCCTCCTTGTCTCCAGCGGTTGCTCTGCCATCTGTACTTGTAGTGCAGCTGTCGGAGTAGTTTGAAAGGCCCCTTTATACAGTCTAAGAGGTCGATATTGTATTTTATCAAGCTTTTAAAGAAACGAGTCTGCCGCCGAGCAATATAAGGGCCTATGTGAGCTTTTCATGGAACCATGCCCCTAAATGTTTGACTCTTTCTAGTTCCTGATTGTACAATTTTAGCTTGACCTCCCTCCTAACTTTCTTGTAAGAAGCATTATTTTTGTCTTACTGACTGAAAACCTGAACCCCCATTTGTTTGCCCACATCTCTATTTTTACAATAGCCTCTTGCATTTTATCTACAATGAACTCCAAATTCTGCCCCCTCTTCCAGAGTGCTCCATCTGTAAACAAAGAGCCAGTTCCATCTCTGTAAACACACCATTGATTATTACAGAGAATAATACTGAGCTCACAATACCACCCTGTGATCGTCCATTTTCAGTTGTAACACTGCGAGAATTCTTAAAACAGCGCTATCTAGCTGTGTTATACTGATATTTTTAATAAATAAGATTGACGGGTGTCGTATAAAATTAGACACAGTTGTTACCTTGCTTATCATTATATGGAAAAGTTTGAAAAGGACATCGATATTGGCTCTTCTTTTCGTACCTCACACCCGGAAACCGTGTTCATTTAATTTGTCATTGTTCACATACTAAAATATATTGGTAGCCAGCATTAGTTATATTACAAAAATATTTTGACTTTAATAGAAGCAAGTTTTGTCAGCTCTTGTGTTAATACTCTCAGACCCATGATCATCATGATTAATTATCATCCACCTGTTAGCAACTTACACATTCATTAAAATTTCAAATTTATTATTATTTAATAATATCTTTGACAGCAAATATAAAATGATGCAATCCATTTAGCCATTTAAATGGTTAACATCTCAAAAGAATTAGCTAAATTAATAAAATGATCTCAGGTAGCTGCGGGGCGGTGGTAGAATTTGCTCCTCGGGGTCTGTTGTAAAATCTAAAGACTCTTGATATCATTCAAAATGACATTGTTGAAGTGACATTGTTGTCCTCATTTCTGCCGTTCAAGACGCATTAACCTTTAACCCCTAACTAAAGCCCCCAGGGTTGGGAGAGGAGGTGGCTGCTGTGGGATGATGTGAATCATTTCAGTTGTGGAACTAATAATTGTTCCATCATGTAAAAATACATCCGATTCGAAATCGGCCAAGTCAGATGAATGTGCACTGTAGTTGAAGGACATTTCACTGTACCTCAGGTGTAGATGTGACGTCTGGAGCACTAGGGGGCGGTAATTCACTACAGACATTATCTTCTACCAGGGAAAAACAACCCACGAGGAAGAATCCCGGAAGAGTCCAGCGTGCTGCTTCTGGGCAGCAGGAGGAGAACCTGAACAGAGGTTCGGTCAGTTTGTTAAACTCATGTTTTTGTTGTTTAGCACTGGAGTTAAAAAAAATAAAATTTGTGAACTAAATAATGGATAGCGTTCTTTCGATGGGCGACTTAGCGGCTATAGCGTAAACAGCGTGTAACTTTATAAGTGACGTGTCAGATATCATATAGTTAGTTTAAAAGGTATTCGAGAATTTCTTACAATCTGCGTGTCACGACAGCTTGATAAACATTGCTATACGTTTCCTACGTATGTTCAGGCAAGTCAGAGTGGTGATGCGTTTGTGAGCTGTAGGTTCGAGTTCGACTCACCCAGGCCGCAAGAACGTTTTTGTGGGGGGTTTTAGTGTTGCTTTGGTTTGCATCTATGGTCCGAAGCTGAGAATTTGGGGGATAGATAAATTGGCTGAAGGTGAGTGTGTCTGGCTGGAGGTCAGCCTTGTCAACTAGCTCTGTCGAGAAGGGGGGCTTCCACCCAAAATTAGTTGGATAATGGATTAGAAAAGAACCTCGATGGCATCATGTAACAGCATTTGTCTGTCGTGTCCTTGTGCAGCACCATGGCCAGTGCGGAAGAGGTGGCAGCAGTGGGAGAGATTCTGGTGGACCCAGGATTCGGCCTGACTCAGCGATTCAGAGCCTTATTCACCCTAAAGAACCTGGGAGGTAAAGTGATAACTGACCCACACAAAGCTTTCATTCACAATAGTACAAGTGTAATTTCATAAAACGGAAAGTAGCACTAATGTCAACAGTTCCTCAGATTTGTATGGAAGCACTAAAAAGTTAAAGACATGCTGGACAGCAAAGACAGTAGGGCATTCAAGGGAGTATAAACCTTCATTAATTTGACTTATAATATACAGTATGAGTTTGAAAGTGCTTAGTCTTATTAATCCACACAGACACTCGTAGGAACAGGCAGTAAGCTGATAAATCCACCACCTGAGCTCCAGCGGCTGCATGGATTTTGAATGCACAAGTTCTCATTTTTATCCCGTGCAGAGGTGAATAGCTGTTGTCAATTGAGGGAGGGATATGGGTGAGTAATTCTTATAATCAATGAAGCTCCAGACGTGACCCCAAGTGCTTCACATCCAGGTCTTTAAAGGAACAAGTGGCTTTCAGCAATAAATACAACACAAATCAATTAGAAGGGAAAATGCCTCCAAGGGTCAAATTTATCTGTCCATATTGACCTTTCATACTCCAACCAGGCGCAACATTATGGCCACCTGTCTCAAGTCTTGCCATCCCATGACACTTAAACTCGCTCACATCCTGAAGCATGCTCATTTCTCCTGCACCTAACACGTCGACCTTTGGCACAAAATGTTCATTTGTTGCCTAATATGCTGCAGGCGCCACCAGTGAGATTAATCCTCTTAATTAGGGACTCCTCTTAATAAGACTGATTGATGAATGTCATTTGTTGTAAGGGTGCAGGTGAAGTGTGTGCACATTTGTCAGCCATGACACTCCTGTCACAAGTAATGAAGTATTTGATATTGAGCTTCTGACCTGGGGTGCTTAGGTCCAGCAGCCCAGTCAGCCTCCAGGATCAATGGTTCTGAAGGGAGCCGGTGTTAGACCTTGTGCTGTGCTGTGTGAGCTGATTGCAGCTGTGGTCTTTATCAGGCGCTGATGCTATAGAGTGGATCAGTAAGGCCTTCAAGGATGACTCTGCTCTGCTGAAGCATGAACTGGCCTACTGCCTGGGACAGATGCAGGATAAGCAGGCCATCCCGACCCTGAGTGCTGTGCTCAAAGATGCTGAACAGGAGCCCATGGTCAGACACGAAGCAGGTAAACTGGAACAAACATCAATAGAAACACTCTACTCACACCCAAGTACAGTTATCCTCATGGATATGTGTGAAAAATAGACTGGTACCTGCCTTCGCTTCATATGATTCCAGTCTATACGTATGACTGCATATCTGTAAAGTTTCAAACACACTCTGAAGAAACACAAATTAAACCTTCAATTCTATGATTCAGCCGCTCTGTCTGCACTGTAATGTTGAAATTGCTTGTTTAAATTAAGTCGAGTAGTGTGAGAGTAAGAACAACAGTACTGTAGAGAATCTATGTGTTTTTACATTGATTCTATCTGTAGGAGAGGCTTTGGGAGCAATAGGTGACCCTGTGGTTCTCGACCTGCTGAAAGAATACAGCCAGGATCCAGTGATTGAGGTACGAATACAACGTTGAAGTGGGTTTCAAAAAAGTCAAGCACGCTTGAGTAACACATTCCAGATCTCACAATCATCAGTGAAAAGTCAGGGAGGGAAAAACGACTACGTCACTGGAAGAAGATCCAACGAGTCCAGGTTAGGGTTAGGGTTATCAATGAACAGCACGGCAGAGTGAAACTGAAGAGCTGAAGCGATAAAGTGAAGATCCTTTTTCCATGAAACATGCATCAGCAGTGTTGTGGGAATGTAACAGGATCTGAGGGAACAGAGAGGAGGAGGATCTGAGGGACCAGGGAAGAGGATGGAGGAGAAGGATCTGAGGGAACAGGGAGGAGGAGGATCTGAGGGAACAGGGAGGAGGATGGAGGAGGAGGATCTGAGGGAATAGGGAGAAGGATGGAGGAGGAGGATCTGAGGGAACAGGGAGGAGGATGGAGGAGGAGGATCTGAGGGAATAGGGAGGAGGAGGATCTGAGGGAATAGGGAGAAGGATGGAGGAGGAGGATCTGAGGGAACAGGGAGGAGGATGGAGGAGGAGGATCTGAGGGAACAGGGAGGAGGATGGAGGAGGAGGATCTGAGGGAATAGGGAGGAGGATGGAGGAGGAGGATCTGAGGGAATAGGGAGGAGGAGGATCTGAGGGAACAGGGAGGAGGATGGAGGAGGAGGATCTGAGGGAATAGGGAGGAGGATGGAGGAGGAGGATCTGAGGGAATAGGGAGGAGGATGGAGGAGGAGGATCTGAGGGAATAGGGAGGAGGAGGATCTGAGGGAATAGGGAGAAGGATGGAGGAGGAGGATCTGAGGGAACAGGGAGGAGGATGGAGGAGGAGGATCTGAGGGAACATGGAGGAGAAGGATCTGAGGGACCAGGGAAGAGGATGGAGGAGAAGGATCTGAGGGAACAGAGAGGAGGAGGATCTGAGGGAAGAGGATGGAGGAGAAGGATCTGAGGGAACAGGGAGGAGGATGGAGGAGGAGGATCTGAGGGAATAGGGAGGAGGAGGATATGAGGGAATAGGGAGAAGGATGGAGGAGGAGGATCTGAGGGAACAGGGAGGAGGATGGAGGAGGAGGATCTGAGGGAACATGGAGGAGAAGGATCTGAGGGAACAGGGAGGAGGATGGAGGAGAAGGATCTGAGGGAACGCGAAAGAAGGATGGAGGAGGAGGATCTGAGGGAACATGATGGAGGAGGGGGATCTGAGGGAACAGAGAGGAGGATGGAGGAGGAGGATCTGAGGGAACAGGGAGGAGGATGGAGGAGAAGGATAGAAGGAACAGGGAGGAAGAGGATCTAAGGGGAACAGAGAGGTGGATGGACAAGGAGGATCTGAGGGAACAGGGAGGAGGGATACAATAATGTACCATGTGGATGATAAATTCATCCAGTCCAATCCAAAAGGACGGACATGCACAGTGACCCTGTAACAGGAGCTCTGTCTGATAACCACCCCCCTCTCCGAAGCTTTGAGCAGACACTTAATCCTCACTCAACGTTCCAAATGGTCGTTTTTGACAAGACACATCCATTTATAAGCTGTAGTGTGAGTCTGGAGAAGATGTTCTGATCTGCTGTGCATCTCCCACAAATCCCCCCCATGGTGAAGCAGCTAGACTAATCCGTTTATATGTTTGTATCGCCCTTCCTTCAGTATGGTATTCAGGAGAAAAAAGAGCCTGTAAGTGTCCTCCATATGTTACATAGGCGTACTGATGTAACTCCAGAGTGACACTTTATATTCCTGTCATGTGGCCCGATTTCCCTAATCTGAATCAGGATCTTTTGGAGGAAGAGGAGTTCTTAATGTGTCTCTGTAACATCCTCCAGCAGCTCTGTATCATCTGTCTACTATTGTCAGCTTCCTAATATAATGGCCAAAGTCAACATTTTGTTGTTTTTTCTTGCCTAAACTGTGTCCTGGTGATGCTGCCACGGGGTTTTGTGTTTTTTCTGACATTGTTTTAAGAGGAACTGCCTATTGTGTATCGACACTAGATGGAAAATGTGAGCTATTCTGAAATTTAAAATGTAACTTCATATTTGATATGTAAGATTGGAAAAGACTGGTGACGGAGAAGTGTAAAGCATGTAGAGGTGGTTTCAGCTCAGACATCACATTGTGTAATTGTGTTACTTGTGTTTTTAATATGACCTGGTCGACTAATGCTCTCTATCCTTAGGTGGCAGAGACGTGCCAGTTGGCTGTCCATCGTCTGGAGTGGCTGCTCAGTGCAGACAAACTGGCAGCAGATGAAAGTACAGCCAAGAACCCGTACTGCTCCGTAGATCCGGCCCCTCCAGCAGTGAGGAAGAGTGTGCCTGAACTACGCCAGGCCCTGTTGAATGAGAGTCTGCCTCTCTTTGAGCGGTATCGGGCTATGTTTGCTCTGCGTAACCTTGGCAGCGAGGAGGCTGTGCTTGCCCTCGCAGCAGGTAAGATAAGCCTGTTTACTGGTCTCCCTGGCATCACCGCTATCACACACTTCTTGTGTTTGTTGGCACTTTGGAGTCCACCAAACTCAGAATATTTAAAGATTATTAAATATGGTCATAGTTCAACCCACATCAGATGCCAGTTTGACCCTCAGAGCCTGGCCAGGGGTAGAGGAAGGGCATGTCAAATGCCCTTATTGCTGTTTCCCTGTAGATGCAGAGCAACTTTGACTTTGATGTTTAATAAGGAATGAAAAGATCCACTTTAAATGACTCCTATTGCGTCTCCAGGCCTACAGTGTTCCGGCGCCCTGTTCCGTCATGAGATTGCCTACGTGCTGGGACAGATGCAGCATCCAGCAGCGGTGTCAAACCTGTGTGCAGCTCTAGAGCGCTCCAGTGAGAACCCCATGGTCCGACACGAGGCAGCAGAGGCTCTCGGCGCCATTGGAAAGGAGGAATGTCTGGCCGTCCTGGAACGTTACCGTCAAGATGGAGAACGTGTTGTCAAGGAGAGCTGTGAGGTTGCTCTGGATATGCTGGAGTATGAAAACAGCGACCAGTTTCAATATGCAGACGGACTAGTCCGATTACAGGGTTAAAGTCAGTCATTGGTTTCTAGAGAACATTGAAGACACAAGTCACTGACGGAACTTGTGATGACTGATGGTTCAGTTTTGTTTTTACAGTATGTTGGAAGGTCTGCTAAACATTCTGGACCATTTTTTGGCTGTGAGGTTAACACAGAATAATTTGTATCATATTTTTATCATTTATAGTCAGATTTCTCTGTAAAAAATGTGCTGACTGATCTCAGAAAAAACTTTATTCTCCTGCTTCTTCTGTTTCCACTGGTCCCGATTTTTATTGGCAAACATTTCTTCTTTCTGCGTGATTTACTTTGGTTTCTTTTATAATGATAAAACTTGCATTATAACATGTGCAGGTAGATCCTCACACGGCACAAAAACTGATATGTTATCAGTTTTTGAGTTTTAGGAACCACTGAACTAACTTAACAATAAATCAAGGTTTAATTTCTCTGCATGATTTTACCTTCATGCTATACAAGTATATCAGCTAAACAAAAAGTAATCATTTACTAATTGATATAGAACCTTCGCTCATAAAAGCTGCTTTCAGGCGAGTGCTGGGATACATCCTGGAGAATCGTCCTGTCTGTCTGTCCATCCTCTAGCTTTTTCTCTCACCTACCCACCCTGGACAAATGAACCTTTCTGAACAGGTTTATATGAAATGGTTTGATGGCAGTAATAGTGATACATAATTGTGTTGTTTCCATGCACTAATAACACTTGATGGACTTTACTATAAATGCAGCATCACTATGCATGGCGAGAGAAAACCAGCAGCAGTTTCAGTGCTATGGTGTCGGCCCAGCATCATGTCTGTCCACTGTCGAGGCAGAAATGTGTCCGCCGCTGCTGCAGATAAGTACAAAGTTCGGTGTTCACGACACACTCGACGTGATCGGAGCTGTGACGTCACAGGTCGTTAGAAAAGCATAAGTTCATATTTCTGATAAAGTCACGAACAATCAAAATGAAGGAAGGGGAAAAAAAAAATCTGCAGCCTGTAACAGGCTTGTTCGGGAGTAAAGGCCACAGTGGGAGTGTTTCGGTAACCATAGAAACTCGCCACAACGCCATCAGAGATCATTCGAGGTCTTGAAAACATTGTTGCTGGTGATCGACTGACTTCCAGTCAAAGAGCTGATCAGAAAATGGAGCATCCAGAGACAGAGAAAGGTCAGAAAGCGCTCCGTGACGCCAGCGCGCTCAAGGCTTTTCTGATGAAAAGTGACGCCGCAGGCGAACCGAATCTGTAAGTACATCAGCATCCTTGCTTCATTTCCAAAGTCATAATTTCTTGCTCACTCGGTACCAATTAAAATGTGAAATAAAGCAGAGTATATATATTTACATGAAATAAATTAACATTTTTAGTACCTGGACGGTACCTGGACCCCCCCCCCCCCCCCCCCCCCACCACCACCACCACCACCACCACCACCACCACCACCACCACCACCACCACCTGGCATGTGGGGGCGCTGTTTAATTAGTTACCTGATGAATAGACTCATTTACATGTCAACGTCATCAAGAAGCTCTGCGCGCATTGAGGCAGCAGAAGGCTCTGTGTGTGATAATGTTTTAGCTGTGACTCCTCATATATTCATCCAGAATACTAAACTTTAATCATCACAGCTATGAACAATGTTAGCATGTACTGGTGTGTCCTTGCTTAGTATGACACTACATGTTCTCCTTATTCACTCATCATCTGACAGCTCATGCTGAGTTTTGAATGGCATTTTCATGACATCAGTGCATTTTCCAAAGCTAAGTTGTCTGCTAGGCCTCTGGTGTCTCATGTCCTTGAAAGATGCTAGGACAGGTAGTTTGTTCCAAAAACACAAGATATGTAGAGGGTGGACCTGGTTGGGAATTTGTCTTACAGTGCATTCCTGAGTGAATATAAAAACTGGCTGTTAGCATTCGGAAGACAGCATAAGGCCTCATCCCACGTCCGGAGAGGTACACTTGGCCGGTGAGTGTTCAAGTACCTCGGAAGAGTACTTTTACTCTTCACGTGAAGAGATTGTGTTTGTTTTTGTTTTTTTTATATCCTATGGATATTTTCAACTTTTTAATGCAACCAAGGTACACCTTGGACTTCTGCTACAACTCGTAGCTGTGTCATATTCAATACGCCAAGTACGCCGATGACACAGCCATCGCTGGGTGTATTAGGGATGATAGAGAGGAGTACGGCACTATTGGAGACTTGTAGGGGATTTTGCTGCATGGTGCCACAGTAACGACTTACAGCTCAACACCTCTAAGATGAAGAAGCCGGTGATTGACTTTGCGAGGTCCAGTCCAAGACCAAGACCAGTCCTATTAGAGGGAACTGAGGTGGAGGCAGTAGATTCTTACAAATACCTCAGGCTGTGGCAGGACAATAAACTTGAATATACAACACACACCAGCCACCTGTATGGTAAGACACAAAGCAGGAGGTACTTCCTAAGGAGACTGCAGTCCCTCAACATCTGCAGTATATCCAAGAAGGACACATCCAGGCTGGATAAATTGATTAGGCTGGCCGCCATGAAGCTGGACTCCCTTGCTATATTAAGCTTACTTCTGCTACACGTGCACACACAGAAACATACACTTTTCTTTTGGTGCAATAACCTCATTGTCATCCATAGTGCAATAATTTTAACTAAACCATATTTTCCATGTGTTCCTCTGTGTGCTGTTTCGTCTTATGTTCTGCTGGAATTTTAAAATTTCCCTAAGCAAGTCATCACAAAGGGATCATTAAAGTGAAGTTTAAGTTTCAGTCTCGAACTCTTCCTAACGCCTCATTGTCACATTGTTAGAATAGCCTATATAACAGCAGATTAAGATGAATATGGCAGCTCAGATTAGCAGAAAGCTTGAATTAAACTACTTGTCATACCACCTGTTGCAAGTTTCATCTTGCAGGGTTTGTATTCTGTAATGGTCTGGTCCTCTGTGTTAATTTCATAGAATTACCAAATGGGCAAAGTGTTTTTGTGATGGCAGCAGCCTTGTTTGTATCGGCAGCACGTTAAATTTGTCTGAACTGGATGTTTTCTTGCCTAGATTATTGACAGTCGTTACAAGTATCGAGACTATGAAATAAAGCTGATTTCAGCCCAACACCAATACTTGGTCTTGGTACTCGCCCAACCCTAGCTTCAATGTAAATTTACTTAAGATGACACAATTAAGTAAAATTTTAAATTGGCATTCAAAGTGAACCCATGGCCCATTAACCTTTATCACTCTAATCTTTAGGGGGAAATCCCCTCGAGCCATAAGGTAGTGCTGCATTATATAACCAATCACACCATATAGATATACCTTAAATGACCTTTACTATGAAAGCATAATTTTTAATATTCTTCTGTAAAGTACCATTGTGGAATGCTTTGCTTATGTTCTCCAGGTATGATCACCTCACTCAGCTGCTGATCAAAGTGATAGATGAACGTCCAAATAATGTGATGGATATAATTGAGGACATGAGCCATGAGATAAAGCAGAGTTTCTGTTTAGATAATGAGAGAGCTCTACCAAAGCTTCCAGAGACTACTGTTGCCGATGAGCTAGCCGAGAAGCATCGACTGCTCTTTTGTCAGACAGAAGAACAGGAAGAGGAGCTGGTATTACTTTGCCTTTTCACCTCAAAACTGGTCTGAGCATTTCTTTTCCAAACCATATTACATGTGTCACTTTTTCTTCTTCAGGTGGATACTCCCCTCCCTAATTTGAATGAGATTAGCTTCTACATGGAGCAGGCTGGAGTGGGTTTGGGCAGAATAGAGATGCAGAGGATAATCCTCGCTCTTAAGCAGCTGGCTCAGTCAGAGCAATTACCACGTTGCCGACTGTGGGGGAAAATTTTGGGAAGAGAGCGTAACTATATCATTGCTGAAGCTACGTACAGGGAAGGAGAGGAAGAGGAAGAAGAACAGAAATCAGATGAAATAACTGAGGAAGAGGAGACAAAGGCAGAACTTGAGGATAATGAGGATGAGGTAAGAAAGTGGATGTGTGTAAGAGAGAAAAGAAGACTGTCAACACAACTACTAGTGAGAGTCAAACGCACAAGGAACCCAAATTGGTGGAAGACTTCAGGGTTCCAGTAGAGAGCAAGAGTTCCAACACAACATGTTTGAGGTAGAATAAGGAGTTACAAAATTTAACTTCAGACTTCAGGGTAACAGTTAACAGATAAACTGTTTTAACGATAACAAAAAACAAAACAATAACAGATTTCCTACAGCTCCATGAACTGTGCAGACAGTTTTACCCATGTGACATTTTTTTGCCCCTCCTGGGCTACCACCTTATCGTGGTGGAGGGGTTTGCGTGTCCCAATGATCCTAGGAGCTCCGTTGTCTGGAGCTTTATGCCCCTGGTAGGGCCACCCATGGCAAACAGGTCCTAGGTGAGGGATCAGACAAAGCGTAGCCCAAGACCCCCTAATGATGGAAAACAACATTGTTCCTACGTTTCCCTTGCCCGGATGCAGGTCACCGGGGCCCCCTCCTGGAGCCAGGCCTGGGGGAGGGGCACGTTGGCGAGCGCCTGGTGGCCGGACCTCTGCCCATGGAGTCCGGCCGGGCACAGCCTGAAGAGGCAACATGGGACCCCCTTCCCGTGGGCTCACCACCTGCAGGAAGGGCCAAAGGGGGTCGGGTGCATTGTGTGTTGGGTAGCGGCCGAAGGCAGGGACCTTGGCGGTCTGATCCCCGGCTGCATAAACTGGCTCTAGGGACATGGAATGTCACCTCTCTGGTGGGAAAGGAGCCTGAGCTGGTGCGCGAGGTTGAGAAGTTCTGACTAGATATAGTCAGCCTCACCTCGATGCACGGCAAGGGCTCTGGAACCAGTCTTCTCGAGAGGGGTTGGACTCTCTACCACTCTGGAGTTGCCAATGGTGAGAGGCGACGGGCAGGGGTGGCAATTCTGGTTGCTCCCCAGCTCAGTGCCTGTATATTGGAGTTTACCCTGGTGGATTAGAGGGTAGCCACCCTTCGCCTTCGGGTGGGGGGACGGATCCTGACTGTTGTTTGTGCCTATGGCCCAAACAGCAGTTCAACGTATCCACCCTTTTTGGAGTCCTTAGAGGGAGTGCTGGAGAGTGCTCCTTCTGGGGGCTCCGTCGTCCTCCTGGGTGACTTCAATGCTCACGTTGGCAATGACAGTGTGACCTGGAGAGGTGTGATTGGGAAGAACAGCCCCCCTGATCTGAACCCGAATGGTGTTTTGTTATTGGACTTCTGTGCTCATCTTAGATTGTCCATAACAAACACCTTGTTCAGGCATAAAGGCATCCACATGTGCACTTGGCACCAGGACGCCTTAGGCCACAGATCGATGATCGACTTTCGTGGTCGCGTCATCGGATTTGCGGCCGCATGTTCTGGACACTCGGGTGAAGAGAGGGGCGGAGCTGTCAACTGATCACCACCTGGTGGTGAGTTGGCTCCGATGGTGTGGGGGGGTGCCAGACAGACCTGGCAGACCCAAACGTATTGTGAGGGTCTGCTGGGAACGCCTGGCAGAGTCTCCTGTCAGAAGGAGCTTCAACTCACACCTCCGGGAGAGCTTTGACCATGTCCCGGGGGAGGCGGGGGACATTGAGTCTGAGTGGACCATGTTCCCTGCCTCCATTGTTGAGGCGGCTGACCGGTGCTGTGGCCGCAAGGTGGTTGGTGCCTGTCGTGGCGGCAATACCCGAACCCGCTGCTGGACACCAGTGGTGAGGGATGCCGTCAGGCTGAAGGAGTCCTATCGGGCCTTACTGGCCTTTGGGACTCCTGAGGCAGCAGATAGGTACCAGCAGGCCAAGCGGTGTGCAGCTACGGCGGTTGCCGAGGCAAAGACTCGGGCATGGGAAGAGTTTGGTGAGGCCATGGAGAACGACTTTCGGATGGCCTCGAAAAGGTTCTGGACCACCATCCGGCATCTGAGGAAGGGGAAGCAGTGCACTGTCAACGCTGTGTATAGTGGTGATGGTGTGCTGCTGACCTCAACTCAGGATGTCGTGGATCGGTGGAAGGAATACTTCGAGGACCTCCTCAATCCAACAAACACGCCTTCCAATGAGGAAACAGGGCCTGGGGACCTGGGGATAGGCTCTCATATCTCCAGGGCTGAAGTTGCCAAGGTAGTCAAAAAACTCCTCGGTGGCAAGGCCCCGGGGGTGGATGAGATCTGCCCTGAGTTCCTTAAGGCTCTGGATGTTGTAGGGCTGTCGTGGCTGACTCGACTCTGCAACATTGCGTGGACATCGGGGGCGGTGCCCCTGGATTAGCAGACCGGGGTGGTAGTCCCTCTTTTTAAGAAGGGGGACCGGAGGGTGTGTTCCAACTATAGGGGGATCACACTCCTCAGCCTCCCTGGTAAGGTCTATTCAGGGGTACTGGAGAGGAGGCTCCGCCGGATAGTCATACCTCGGATTCAGGAGGAGCAATGTGGTTTTCGTCCTGGGCGTGGAACAGTGGACCAGCTCTACACCCTCAGCAGGGTCTTCAAGGGTGCATGGGAGTTTGCCCAACCAGTCAACATGTGTTTGGCCTCCATGAGCTGGAAGAAGTAGCTGGGGAGAGGGAAGTCTGGGCTTCTCTTCTTCGGCTGCTGCCCCCGCGACCCGACCCTGGATAAGCGGTAGAGGATTGACATTTTTTTGTTCCACTTTATCGCTGCAAGCTCTATCTGTTCACACATCACTGGGTTAATAAATATTGAGTAAACAGCAGCTGTTGTAATATACCTTTTTTAACCTTAACCCAGTTAAGACATGCACCAATGGCTCTGGATTTATAAATTTACCCTGAACTTCCTGCAGTTACAGCTTTAGATTTATTGACAGTCCCTCTTATAGAACTAAAAGTCACTCACTCAACTGTATTATTTACCTGTTTTTATTCTGTTCTGTAGTAAACCTTTTAACCTTCTTTACCTGTTTTTATTCTGTTGTTTAGCAACACAAGGAAAGTTGTTTCAATCTTTTTACAATCAACATAACATTTGTCCCATGTATGACAATTTTAGATGCCTCCACTGCCTCCCGTGGCCTATAGTCCCCAACCAGCAGTGCCAAAAGAGGACATTGGAACAGGTGCTAACAAATTTGTGTACTATGTGTGCATTGAGCCTGGTCTTCCATGGAAAAAGCTTCCTACTGTTAGCCCTGCACAGATCAATGCTGCACGCCAAATTTGCAAATATTTCACTGGGAGGCTGGAGTCCCTAATTATAAGCTACCCACCCTTCCCTGGGAATGAAGCCAACTATTTGAGAGCACAGATTGCCCGGATTTCAGCTGGCACACATGTTAGCCCGAAGGGCTTTTACCAGTCTAATGAGGAAGAAGATGAAGAGGAGGCTGATTTGCCCCAGGGCAGCAATGAAGTGAATCCTGACTTTGAAGGTATTCCAGTTTCTGAAATGGCGACATCATTGTCTTCCTGGGTCCACCATGCTCAGCACATCCTCCCACAGGTATGAAAGTCATCTAAAGTAAGCGCAAAGACAGTTTTCTCAGGTGATGTCATTATTGTGTAAATATGGACTTTAAAGGGTCGCTGTACTTGGCTGAACATGGATGTGAAACAAAGTGCACATTTGGATGAGGAAGGAGAGAATGAAGAATTGGAAGAAGAATCAGAGGAGCTTGAGAGAGAGCTTGGGCCCCCACTCCTTACACCTGTCTCCCAAGATGCAGGTAGTCTCCCACCTCTAAAAACCTAGTACTAGCTTTAATCGCTAACTGTCTATTGGAACAATATTAATGTTTATTAATCCTTTCCTAGAAATTTTCAACACTCCTCCATGGACCTTAAGGTTGTCTTCCAGTCTGACTCCTGACCACGCAGTAGCTGTGTTACATTCTAACGTCTGGCCTGGGGCTCATGCATATGCCTGTGGAAAGTAAGAACTACCACATTCTGCCCTTGTTTATGATTCCTAATGGTAAGAAAATGCTATAACAAACCCATATGCTATATTCTTCTAGAAAATTTGAAAATATGTATATTGGATGGGGTTTGAAATATTCAGGGGAAGGGTACAGCCCACCCCTACCCTTGCCACCACAAGACGAATATCCCAGCGGATTAGATATCACAGAGGCCGTTGACCCAACAGTGGAAGAGGAAGTGGAATATAGAGCAGCTTTGGAAGAGCAGGAAGATTCTCTGGAGGATATCGAAAACTCTGATGAGGAGGAGGATGAAAATGATGACTGAGACAGTTAAACAGTGTGATGACTAGAAAATGTGTGTGTGTGTGTGTCTGTGTACTTGTGTGTAGTTGTGCGTTTGGGTGTGTATAGTGTGTGTGTGTGTGTGTTTCGTTTTGTTTCATTTTCTCCCGCTTATCCGGATCCGGGTCGCAGGGGCAGCAGCTTCAGGAGGGATGCCCAGACAGCCCTCTCCCCAGCCATTTCCATCAGCTCTTCCAGGGGGGTGTATGTATGTATATACATACGTATGTATATGTGTGTGTGAAGGTTTGTGACTGTTTTATTGGTATAGTTATGGCCAACAGTAACTATTATGTTTCCCTTAATAAAACAAAGCTTTACAATTTGTTACAGCCTGCTCCATCACAATCAGCACAATCCTGCACACATATTTCTTTCTCCCCAGACATCAACCAATTTTACACCCTTTTCCACAGTATTTAATCCTCTACTGTTTGTGTGTTGCATTTTGGTGCAGATTTTCATTGCCTCCATTGACATTACAATCTGGCAGAGAGTGTGTTTAAGCCTGCAGATAGGTTGAGTCTCTCTTGCTCCTCTAATGTCTGCCAGTATTCCGAATGGACATTTATTCTGTAAATAAATGTCCATCTGCAGCAGAACGCAGTAGAACGCACCAGAAATCTCTGGCGTGCATGTCTGGTACACGGCTGAAAACACTTCACTTTTTACCCTTACCCTTACCATCACCCTGTCTGCCATTGTTTCTTAACCCATAAATTGACTCTTTCGATTAGACTGTCGCTTCTGGCATCTACTCGTCTCTATGTTTTCCAGACCTCACCTGTGTGCCCAGGGAATATTACAACTTCAGGGAGGTCTTCATTGCCACCACATTGGCCCTAGGACTGTGCAAATGACCTGGCACGTCACCAGACATTACTCATCCTTGAATCGGCCTTCGGCCTTCTATTGATTATGGAGGCCATATCCATATTATATTACAGTATAATATGAAGCACTAACTTTTTGTTAAGGCAGAGAATTTCATGCCTCCTCAGTCTCCTTTCTTGGTTACATCATGTCTGTAGGAAAGATCCAGATGGATCGAGCAAAGGTTTTAGCAGCCACTTCTTTGCTTGTTCCAGAGACTCAGAAGCAATTGCAATGATTCCTGGGTTTTGCATTTATAGCTGTTTTTTCAGGAACCACAGTTGTGTTACAGTCCCCCCTCACAGCCCTGATATCCACCAAGGGTCACTTCAGTGGTCCCCTACTGCATAACAGTTTTTCCATGTCTTCAACCATCCTTCAGATACCAGAGTGTCAGTTTGTGGTAGAAGTGGATACTTCAAATGTAGGGATGGGGACCATCCTTTCTCAAGATTAACCGCAAGTTCCACCCTGGCCCTTTCTTCTACCACTGCCTGTCATCTGTTGAGAGGAATTACAAAATCGAAAACCAGGAGCTGTTGGCAAGGGAGATGTCATTAGAGGCAGTGATGCCATTGGCTTGAGGGCACCAAAGAAGCTTTTCTCATTTTGACCGAACACAAGACCTGTGCCACAGCCTGGCTCTTACAGCCATGACAGACACACTGTGGTCAAAATTAACACAATGTTTATTTAACAGAAAAAAAAGGTTCAAGCATAAATTACAAATCATGACTAGATGATGTCAATGAATAGGCAGTAAGAGCAAGTTGGGTGTGTGGAGTGACCGAGGCATGGGTGTTGGTTAGTGCATTAAGTAGTGGCCAACAAACATTAGACTATAGTCTCTCTGTGAGGAATCTTGGAGTAACTTTTGACCAACCAGTAGCCAGACAAACAAGATTACCTCTCACCAGGCCGATAGTCTTTGTGGGGTTTTTTTTTGTTTGTTTTGTTTTATCAGATTTAATTTCACAATCTCTTACCATAACATCAAGCTCTCATCAGTTCCAGAAAGGGCATAAGCCTGACCAGGATGTAACTCCCATTCTTTCTCACCACCTTGTAGTGGTGACTGTCCTTGGAGATTGAAGAGAGGCTGAAGGCAGCTATTAAGGGTCAGCCAAGCCTCAGTGCCTGCCCCAACCAGTTTAAGTTTGTTCCCTTGGCATTGAGGTCAGACCTACTGAAATGGGCTCATTAATCAAGAATGACTTGTTGACATGTCGTCCTCCAATGTTTTTGGTTATCCACCCTGGAGGGAAGAAACCTGTAAGGGTTTGTCAAGGCTGCTGCCAGCATAGTCAATCCAATCGGGCAGGGTTCCTCCAGTCCTCCCATCACCAGTCCATCATCGCTTTCAGTCCTTCACCACTCCTAGTGCAGTTTCTCCTTAAACTTTGTCACAACCACAATCAACACAATCCAGCACACCTGTGTCTTTCTCCCCAGTTGTCTCAAAATGTATATGTGGAAGTACATAGTCATAGTCTCTCCAGCGTGTCCTGGGTCTGCTTCTGGGCCTCCTCCTAGTGGGATATGCCTGGAACACCTCCCTAGGGCATCTGAAATAGGTGCCCAAGCCACCTTAGTTGACTCCTCTCGATGTGAAGATGCAGCGGCTCTCTAAGCTCTTCCTGAGTGACTGAGCTTCTTACCCAATCTCTAATGGAGCGCCCAGCCACTCTGTGGAGGAAACTCATTTTAGCCACTTGTGTCCTCTATCTTGTTCTTTAGGACATTACCCGAAGTTCATAAACATAGGTGAGAGTAGGAGGGTAGACTGACCGGTAAATCAAGAGCTTCACCTTTCAACAAACCTCTCACTTCACCATGAGGGTCCATTACACCGACTACATAACTGCAAAAGTTCCACCAATCCACCTGTCATTCTCACACTCCATCCTTCCCTCACTCGTGAACAAACTCCTGAGGCATGACTTCTCCACCGACCTCGAGAGGGCAAACCACCCTTTTCCAGTCAAGAAACATCACCTCGGATATGGGGATGCTAATTTTCATCCCAACTGATTTGCACTCAGCAGCAACCTGCCAGTGCATGCTGGAGGTCTTGCTTTAGGAAGGCCAGTAGGACAACATCCTCTGCAAAAAGCAAGGATGAAATCCTGTCGTTCTCAAAGGCTATGAATAGAACTGGTGACAAAGGACAGCCCTGCCAAAGTCCAACATGCACAGGAAACAGGTTTGACTTGCTGTCGGCAATGCAAACAAAAGTCTTGCACCGGTGGTACAGAGACTGGACAGCCCTTAACAGAGGGCCTCGGACCCCTTACTCATGGAGCACTCCCCACAGGATACCTCGAGGGACACGGTCGAATGGCTTTTCCAGATCAACAAAACAAATGTTACTGAGGATATTGAGCTGGTCCAGTGTTTCACGGCCGGGAAGAAAAAACATATTTTTCCTACTGAATCCGGGGATCGATTATCGGCCAGTACCTGGGCGTAGACCTTCCCAGTGAGGCTGAGGAGTGTGATCTCACTATAGTTAGAACACACCCTCCAATACCCCTTTTTAAAAAGAGGTACAACCACCCTGGTCTGGCACTCCAACTGTCCCCGACTGCCATGCAATGTTGCAGAGGCGTGCAACCAAGACAACCCTACAATATCTAAAGACTTGAGGTACTCAGGGCGGATCTCATCCACCCCCAACGCCCTGCCACCGAGGATTTTGGTAACTACCTCTGTGACTTCGGCTTGGGTGATGGCAGAGTCCTCCTCAGAGTCCCCAGCCCCTACTTTCTTAGTGGAAGGCGTGACAACAGGATTGAGCTCCTTGAAGTATTCCATCCATTGTCTGACAATATCCCCAGTTTAAGTCAGAAGGTCCCCACCCGCACTATAAAGAGTGTTAGCAGAGCTCTGCTTCCCCCTCCTAACACACCAACTGGTTTTCCAGAATTTTTTTCAAGGCTGACCGATATTCTTTCTACATGGCTTCCCCGAACTCCTCCCAAACCCAAGTTTTCACCTCTTGGACAGCTTACACTGCAGCCTGCTTGGCCTGCCAGTACTTGTCAACTGTTTGGGGAGTTCTGTGGGCTAACATGGCCTCCCCTTGGAAAGAGGAACACGGTCATTCTAACGGTTGTGGATCAGTTCTCAAAGGCCGTCCAATTCCTAACCCTGCCTAAACTCCCCACCACTCTAGAGACTACTAACCTCCTTGTAGACCACATTTCATGTTCATGGTATTCCTACATGGTATTCCTACAGGGCCCTGAAAAGGCCCTGGGAGCCTCAGTCAGCTTGAATAACCTTTTTTCTGATTATCACCCCCAGTCTAATGGTTGGTCCAAGAGTGCAAATATATACCTTGAGTCAGCCATTCCCTGCATTGCTGCCACCAACCCTTCTCAGTGGAGTACCCATCTTTCCTGGGTGAAGTGCTCTACTACTGGCTTATCCCCTTTTGAGGCATTACTGAGCTATCAGCACCCCCTTTACTCTTGTCCCAGGTAGGGGATATAGCGGTTACGTCAGTGCAGGAATTCATCCAGAGGGCAGTGTGAAGGAGCGCACCCAGGACTCTAACCAGCGTTCTGCTAACCGCCACCGTAACTCAGCTCCTATCTACTGACCTTTTCCCGATTGAAAAGGTTATTAATCCCTCTGCAGTTGACCCTACCTGAATCCATAATGATCCATCACACTTTCCATGTTTCTCAGTTAAAACCTATCTCCACCAGCCACTATTCCCCTCATTCTGCCACTGGGGTTGGGGCCTCCAGTATCTGGGACAGATTGGAAGGGGTATGGGCCTGAGGAATGCTTCAGGGTGCATCATTCCTTTATATTGTATCTTAACCTGATTGCCGAGTTTCATTGGGATAGACCTGATATGCCCAGTGGGCCGCAAGGAAGCTCTCATTGAGGGAGAGCGATATAACAAGACATGGAAAAGTCTTCAAAAAAAACCTTGAAGTTGAAAGGATCAAATTGGCCTTTAATCTTTTAATGATCAAAGGTAAAATGAACTTGATTACAACTATGCTACATTGTAGTACAACTGTCTTTATATTAATGATATCCATTAACTTCAACCAGTCACGAAATATGGCAGAAACTACAAATGATAACAAGGTAAGATATTAAAAACAGAATTATGGTAATGTCATAAACCTATCCTCTGCTAAAATGTAGGGCGGATAATGTGATGTTCAATCGCTAGTTCTGCGCTGTTTTTGTGGGTGAGAAAGGGGGACTTCTGAACATACATGAAGGCCAAAACTTCTGACTGCATTCATATGTTTAAAATACAAAAAATGTTGAGAACTGTCATTTTTGAGTGTCTAGAGTTTAGTTTTAATTTTTCTTGTTAACAAACAAAAAATATTGTCTCATGATTTGAGATTTTTTTATTTTAGGAAATAATTTTATGGCATATTAGAGTAGAACAGGTGGACCAGAGGTAGAGGAACACAAGTTCTGTAGAATTATCTTGTGTTTTTCTATGATTCAAGCTGCAAATAGTTTATATTCTTTATGCCACTGTTGCCTGCAGACTCCTATCAATGGCAAATGTGATCAGAAAATGGAGCATCCAGAGCGACAGACAGAGAAAAGTCAGAAAACACCACATGACGCAAGCTCACTCAAAGCTTTTCTGATGAAATGTGAAACCACAGGGGACCTGAATTTGTAAGTACATTAGCATTGTTCTGAAAACACTTTATATTGTGTTCCTCATTTGCTACCAATTAAAATGTTAAATATATAAAGCATCAGCAGTCTGTTACAAGGAAATGGGATTAGATTTTTGACAGTTGCTGTCATAATCATGCACAAATGTGGAAATTAACAGGTAAAGACTACATGAAACAAATGGATAATGAGGGATTTTGCAGTATGTTAATGACATTTTTAGGAACTGCACCCAGGTCCCAATTAAGCTGTTTTAATTGTGATAGATCATGGTGTCTAAGATCGCTGATTGATTAAGATTAAACTTCAATCAACTACTTACAATGATATGATTTTGGAATCTAGATTTTTAGAATGGTGGTTACTAATATGTTATAGGATGGATTACACATAAAATTAGATGTAGTTTTAATGTAGATTTAATTTTGGTATCAGAATTAAGTCACATTACTTTTAAATTGGTTACCCAAAGCTTTATTAATCTTTGATACTTGAAGAATTTTTAGGGAGGGAAAAAAACTCCAAGCCACAAAGCAGTGCTGCATTATCAAACCGATCACACTATATAGATATACCTGGAATAACCTTTTCTATGAAAAGAGAATTTATTTTTAAATATTCTTCTCTAAAGTACCATTGTGGAATGGTTTGCTTATGTTCTCCAGGTATGATCACCTCACTCAGCTGCTGATCAAAGTGACAGACGAACGTCCAAATAATGTGATGGATATAATTGAGGACATGAGCCATGAGATAAAGCAGAGTTTCTGTTTAGATAATGAGAGAGCTCTACCAAAGCTTCCAGAGACTACTGTTGCCGATGAGCTAGCCGAGAAGCATCGACTGCTCTTTTGTCAGACAGAACAGGAAGAGGAGCTGGTATTAATTTGCCTTTTCACCTCAAAACTGGTCTGAGCATTTTTTCCCAAACCATATTACATGTGTCACTTTTTCTTCTTCAGGTGGATACTCCCCTCCCTAATTTGAATGAGATTAGCTTCTACATGGAGCAGGCTGGAGTGGGTTTGGGCAGAATAGAGATGCAGAGGATAATCCTCGCTCTTAAGCAGCTGGCTCAGTCAGAGCAATTACCACATTGCCGACTGTGGGGGAAAATTTTGGGAAGAGAGAATAACTATATCATTGCCGAAGCTACGTACAGAGAAGGAGAGGAAGAGGAAGAGGAAGAAGAAGAACAGAAATCAGATGAAATAACTGAGGAAGAGGAGACAAATGCAGAACTTGAAGATAATGAGGATGAGGTAAGAAAGTGGATGTGTGTAAGAGAGAAAAGAAGACTGTCAACACAACTACTAGTGAGAGTGAACAAGGAACTCAAATAGAAGAGAAGAGTTCAAACACAACATGTTTGAGGTTGGATACAGGATTTACATTTAACTTCAGACTGCCATCGTGATCATACTCAAGTAGACGAGACTCCCAGGGCACACTAGTCAATATTTTGCAAAAACTGGAAAAAACAGGATACATTTGAGTGTATCATTCCTGTGTCAGTGAACAATAATTTCAGAATACCCATTAGGGTAACGGTTAACAGATAATCTGTTTCAACTGTGAGTTTGTAAAGCTAGCCAGCAATTAGCATAAATAGTTAGTCCATGATTCCTCAAAGAGAGAATAGAGGCTGATATGCCATCTAGAGCAAGGGTGGACAACTCCAGTCCTTCAGTCCGATTCAAGCTGGGTTTTCTATAACACAGGTAGACAACACTTTCACCTGGGGTCACACTTCCTTGGGTCCCCTCCAGAACTGAAATTGCCTGTCCCTGATCTAGAGTAATGGTGTGGTCTAATCTATCTTTAATACCTGGTTACATTATACTCACATTCTTTCTTCATTTAAAAAAAAAAGGTAGTTACAAACTTTATATTTGTTGACACTCTGAAAGTCAGTCAGTCACACAAATGCTTCTCATCTGCTGGGCTCCGTTTCACGCCATTCTCTAGGTTTAGCTAATCAGTGCCAAGTAATCCTCAAGCCCCACTGTGGAGGTTTTCAGGGGTGATCTAATTCCCTAATCTAATTCCCTACCCTGCTCCAGTGACTCAGTTAGGTTCAGTAAAAGTTCCTGTAAATTCAAGGGAGGTTCCTGCAATTAAGACATGCACCAAAGGCCCTGGATTTATAAATTTACCCTGAACTCCCTGCAGTTACAGCTTTAGATTTATTGACAGTCCCTCTTATAGAACTGAAAGTCACTCACTCAACTGTATTATTTACCTGTTTTTATTCTGTTCTGTAATATACCTTTTTTAACCTTCTTTACCTGTTTTTATTCTGTTTTTTAGCAACACAAGGAAAGTTGTTTCAATCTTTTTACAGTCAACATAACATTTGTCCCATGTATGACAATTTTAGATGGCTCCACTGCCTTCCGTGGCCTACAATCCCCAACCAGCAGTGCCAAAAGAGGACATTGGAACAGGTGCTAACAAATTTGTGTACTATGTGTGCATTGAGCCTGGTCTTCCATGGAAAAAGCTTCCTACTGTTAGCCCTGCACAGATCAATGCTGCACGCCAAATTCGCAAATATTTCACTGGGAGGCTGGAGTCCCCAATTATAAGCTACCCACCCTTCCCTGGGAATGAAGCCAACTATTTGAGAGCACAGATTGCCCGGATTTCAGCTGGCACACATGTTAGCCCGAAGGGCTTTTACCAGTCTAATGAGGAAGAAGATGAAGAGGAGGCTGATTTGCCCCAGGGCAGCAATGAAGTGAATCCTGACTTTGAAGGTATTCCAGGTTCTGAAATGGCAACATCATTGTCTTCCTGGGTCCACCATGTTCAACACATCCTCCCACAGGTATGAAAGTCATCCAAAGTAAGCACAAAGACAGTTTTCTCAAGTGATGTCATTATTGTGTAAATATGGACTTTAAAGGGTCGCTGTACTTGGCTGAACATGGTTGTGAAAAAAAGTGCACATTTGGATGAGGAAGGAGAGAATGAAGAATTGGAAGAAGAATCAGAGGAGCCTGAGCCAGAGGTTGGGCCCCCACTCCTTACACCTGTCTCCCAAGATGCAGGTAGTCTCTCACCTTTAAAAACCTAGTCCTAGTTTTAATCGCGAACTGTCTATTGGAACAAAATTAATGTCTAATAATCCTTCCTAGAAATTTTCAACACTCCTCCATGGACCTTAAGGTTGTCTTCCAGTCTGATTCCTGACCACGCAGTAGCTGTGTTACATTCAAACGTCTGGTCTGGGGCTCATGCATATGCCTGTGGAAAGTAAGAACTACCACATTCTGCCCTTGTTTACGATTCCTAGTGGTGAGAAAATGCTATAACAAACCCATATGTTATATTCTTCTAGAAAATTTGAAAATATGTACATTGGATGGGGTTTGAAATATTCAGGGGAAGGGTACAGCCCACCCCTACCCCTGCCACCACAAGATGAATATCCCAGCGGATTAGATATCACGGAGGCCCTTGACCCAACAGTGGAAGAGGAAGTGGAATATAGAGCAGCTTTGGAAGAGCAGGAAGATTCTCAGGAGGATATCGAAAACTCTGATGAGGATGATGATGAAGATGAATGAGAGATTTAAACAGAGTGATGATTAGGAAACTATTATAATGGTACCACAATCAGTAGCATTTATGACCTGTTTTCAAACTGGACAATAATGAGTAAACACAGATATGAATAAATATGCAACATTTTATTGTCAAATAGATGTCAGATATTGTTGAACAGTGGTACATTAATGCATTGGTTTATATATATATATAAATAAAACTACACAAGCAGAAAACTACACAAGAAATAACATAACTGATCTACTGGGTGAGGAGAGAGGAGAAGAGAGGAGAGGAGGATTATATATATATATAATATACTGTACGTGTGTGTGTGTGTATATATATATGCATGTGTGTATATGTATGTATGTATGTGGGTGTGTGTGTGTGTGTGTGTATATATATATATATATATATATACAAAACTTAAGATCAAACAGAAATATAGGTGAATCTAAGGTTATGCTTAAATTAAATGGATACAATCTCAGCAGAAAAAAACGTATGTGCAATATTCCCATACTCTTAAAAAAAACTGTTTTTCACACCTTGGTGATAATATCCTTCACTAACAGACCCAGGGTAAGCTCCTCGTCTGTGGGGGCATCAATGCTTGACCAGGCAAAACTCCTGACATTAATGAACACAGGGACAAATACATACATACTGTACATACATACATACATACATACATATCCAGGAAAAATATGACAAAAAAATTAAACTACTACAGCTGTGTTGATCACTAGGACTAAACATTTTTAATGGCAGGCTACAAGGAGACTCATGGGAGACACACATTGCTCCCACCATGGTAGCAACACAACCGAAATCACTACTAACATATATTTGGCAGCAAAACAGTTCAATAGGGGTTGTCTGCACGGGCAACTGTTTTGCTAAAATTCTAGGAAAGTTAAGCTTTGAACATCTGGCTACTCTATCAAACATGAAGAAATCAGCAACATCTAAACAAAACCAATAACAAGTGTTTTGATGCAGAGCTCAGAAAAACACACCAATGGCCTCAGAAAAAGTAATGAACTGCAATACTGGAAAAACTAAAAGCAACTGAACAAATCCTACAAAGAATTGCCTATTGAAAAAGAAGATATTTGGGTGAATCATAAATTACAGCACAATCACACTTAACCATGCCCAAAAAGGATATCTGAACAGTAGAAATTTTGGAACAATTATGAATTAAATTATCAACCAGACATCGCCACACCATCCTGTTGAAAGTACTTAATATTTAAGTGTGGGTATTTTCCTAGCATGTAGAACCAGAGATAATAATGCCCTTTTTCAAACTCAAGATAAATTAGATCCTAATAAAGAGGGATGTGTATCAGCAGTAACCTGGTGAAGATGTTCCACTCGATTATAAACAGCATATTGGAGTAATTCCTTGCTTCCTCCCTCATGTGTCTGTGTGTGTGTCTGTGTGTGTGTGTGTGTGTGTAAGCGGCTGTTGGGTTTGAACCTTTGCTTCATCCTCTTCATCGTCGACTCTACGTCATCAAACGCAGACGCAGATGATTAGTCACGTGCCGTAGAAGTATCCAGATCAACATGGCGGCTTACAGGAACATGTTCAGCGCTTCGAGGCATCTGCACAGAAACCCAGCCTTTTCCCTAAAACCACAGGGGCCGATGGCCTTCAGGACCGGTGGGAGAGAACCTCGTCTTCATGGCATCCCCGTCCTGAAGTCGTTCCAGCCATCACGGCCTCTTTCTGGTGCAGGGACCTCTCCTGACACATGCGTCCCACTGTTGTCTAACTTCGCCTCTAAAGCTGCAATGTCACCTGGCTGCCGGTCGAGATTTGGATGTAACCGTTGGGCACGGGTAGGATCCGTTTTTGGTGGCCAGCCGGCGCTCCCCTCAGCCAGACCCCGTCCCTTCGTGATGCAGGCTCGGATGTTCGTAAGCAGTGGAAGCGGCGCCGACTTCTCAGGAGAAGACGATGCGGAGAGTCCTGCGGGGGAAGGCTCTGTGGGAGACGGAGGGATACCCGGCAACGGTCCTCAGATGACGGCTCTGACCCCCATGATGGTCCCGGAGGTCTTCCCCAATGTGCCGTTGATCGCTGTCAGCAGGAACCCCGTGTTCCCTCGCTTCATCAAGATCATAGAGGTGAAGATGATGTAACCTTACATCCTTTTTAATGCGCGCCTCACACAGAGGTTCTTGGTGAAACTATTCTTTCAGTTTCCAATAAAAGTTCCAGGTTTTGGCATGTCCAACATAACCCAGGTAGCTTCCCAGGCTAGCCACGATATAGAGGCACACTGAGCAACCGTCTCTATTTTAATACAAATAATATATCCTCAGGAAATTTTAAAACTCCTTTTATAATTTATCAGACAGGTCTTCTTAACTTTTCAGATGTGGTTGAATAGCTAAAATAGGACGGAGAGGGATGATGTGTAGTTTTTATCACGTTACATTTGTGTTCTTTGATTGTAATAAGATCTCTGTTGTAGCTCAGCTGAACTCATTTTAGAACTAACTAGTATAAAGATTGAATTGTGGCTTTCATTGGTTTAGCTAGTGTTTGGTAGCATTAATTACAATAACTTAATTTTCATATCATAATGCTTTTTTTTCCTGTAAGAATCATCGTGTAGTAAAAAAGAACCTATTTAAAGAAAATGTTTCTTTTTTCCCCCAAACAGAAGTGTGTATAAATGTTTTTTTAACAGGCTATTCTGTATTCATGATGTCTTTGTGACAGGTGAAGAACAAAGGACTGATGGAGCTGTTGAGAAGAAAAGTCCGTTTAGCTCAGCCGTATGCTGGAGTCTTTCTCAAGAAAGATGACAAGTATGTCCCAAATATCACTGCATCATCTTCATTCCCTGATGGTCTGGTTGCTACACAGCTGAACCTGTCAGTCCCAACACGCTCCTCAATAATCCTCTTGCCACTGAACTTAATATAAATGGGAGTGCAGATCACCACGTGCCATGACATTTTGTAGTGGTGGTCATACTGTAATTCAGTATGAGGCAGTGAGTGTTAGTCTGCATTTGCCCTCTGCTAGTGATTCCAGCAGTGGTTCTGATATAACCACAATGTGCTACATGGTAATTCAGTCAAATCTGTTGAAGACTGAGAACGTGTCATCTGTCTGACTGTGAAGAGTGTTTCTGTTTCTTGCAGCAATGAGTCCGATGTGGCTGACTCCCTTGATGACATCTACTCCACAGGAACATTTGTTCAGATTCATGAGATGCAGGACCTCGGAGACAAACTGAGGATGATTGTCATGGGACACCGCAGGTTAGCCATGTTGTTGGTTGTGGCCACGAGTTCAGCACAACTGCAGAAAATGTGTTGTGACAGGCTGGAAAGAGACTGCAGTAGAATTTGTTTGATTTTGTGCTCTTGCAGGATTAGGATTACAAAACAGATGGATGTTCAGTCTGAGCAGGAGGAGGAGAGTGAGACCCAACGAAGACCATCGTCAAGATACAAGTCCAAACAAATTCGCAAGGAGCAAACAGAGTCTCACAAAGAGGAGCTGGAGGGAAAGGTATATAGCATTAGTATTAGCATAGCTATAGAAGACATTGGCCCATTAGATGGGCTCCAGTACCAGAAAAACAAAGAGGGTCTCATTGCTGTCATTACAGCAGGAAGGACATTTGATTTTACTCAAGCAATACAATCTTGTACTTGTTGGTGATGCTCATGTACTGGTCAGGGCTTGAAGTTCTGGTGTAACATCTATCCAAATGTATACTTCATTCTTCAGTTATCCAAATGTATACTTCCTTCTTCAGTTATCCTACCACACAGACCAATGGAAGTTAGTAGGTGCAAATTTAAATAGCGATTTGTTCTGATTAATCCATAGTTAATTAACCTAAGTGGAACAATGAGAGTGGTTCCAGTCAGAGTCAGTGTAACAAGATGGCGGTAAGAGCTGGATATCACTGAATGTTCTCAGTCATCCAGGTGGAAGGAATGCTTGGCTTAAGAAAAATCAGCTGGACTTTCTTTAGCTTTTCCAAAATGTTTCACCTCTTATCAAGCGGCTTCTTTAGGTCTTGGATAAGAGGAGAAGGCTCTTCGAAGGAAACGTTGAATTCATACAGGAAGAACTTTCTCATGAAATGGTCAGAGACCACTAAAGTGAGCAGATGATCTGATGAAGGTGAACTGAGAGGAGCAGGTTAGATTAGAAGCAGGTCTGGAAGCCAGACAGCACCCATGCTGCTGCCACCTGCAGCCAGGACCCCTGTAGGAGGGAGAGAGGAAAACTCAAACACCTGGAAAGGAAAGGTCAGAGACAGGAATGCGTAGACAAAGCCTGAAGCTCCTGCTGACAACATGGAAGCATCAAATCGTCTGCTGGCTCCTTGCTGGGAGAGGCTGTGACAGTAGTTTGGCCATACAGCTGAGTGTTTAGGTGCCTTCACACACTTAACCTCTATTATTTGTGTTAGATTTCAGAAGCTGATTTGACTCCGAAGCTTCAGTCTTTGCCAGATTCCAACATCCTGATGGTTGAGGTGGAGAACATCCATCATGAACAGTTCGATGTGAACGAGGAGGTCAAGGTACAAAACCCTCTCCTTAGGATGAAGCTGTTTCGCCAGGGCGTTTCAAAACCAGTCTAACTGAAATGACGTTTCTCTGGTGTCTCAGGCGTTGACAGCTGAGATTGTGAAGACGATCAGAGACATCATCGCTCTCAACCCCCTCTACAAGTCAGTTTTCTGTCGCATTCTTTCTCACTAATTACTCTGATTCACACTTAATAATGAATGAAGCCTGTCATACCTACTAGTTTTACTTGAGTTTCTGTCCCTCTTGGTTTGGCACAATAACAGACCCCCTCTACAACAGACCCCCTCTACAACAGACCCCCTCTATAACAGACCCCCTCTACAACAGACCCCCTCTACGACAGACCCCCTCTACGACAGACCCCCTCTACAACAGACCCCCTCTATAACAGACCCCCTCTACAACAGACCCCCTCTACAACAGACCCCCTCTATAACAGACCCCCTCTATAACAGACCCCATCTACAACAGACCCCCTCTACAACAGACCCCTTCTACAACAGACCCCCTCTATAACAGACCCCTCTACAACAGACCCTCTACAACAGACCCCCTCTACAACAGACCCCCCTCTATAACAGACCCCCTCTATAACAGACCCCCTCTACAACAGACCCTCTACGACAGACCCCCTCTACGACAGACCCCTTCTACAACAGACCCCCTCTATAACAGACCCCTCTACAACAGACCCTCTACAACAGACCCCCTCTACAACAGACCCCCTCTATAACAGACCCCCTCTATAACAGACCCCCTCTACAACAGACCCTCTACGACAGACCCCCTCTACGACAGACCCCCTCTACAACAGACCCCTCTACAACAGGCTCCTCTACAACAGACCCCCTCTATAGCAGACCCCCTCTACGACAGACCCCCTCTACAACAGACCCCTCTACAACAGACCCCCTCTACGACAGACCCCCTCTATAACAGACCCCCTCTACAACAGACCCCCTCTACGACAGACCCCCTCTACGACAGACCCCCTCTATAACAGACCCCCTCTATAACAGACCCCCTCTACAACAGACCCCTCTACAACAGACCCCCTCTATAACAGACCCCCTCTACAACAGACCCCCTCTATAACAGACCCCAGTCTCTGTCATAAAGATCCATGTTCATTCGTGATCTGTAACTCAGGAGCTCTCTTCATCACAGTTATAAACAGCCTGATTCTTCTCCATTTAGTTTGGTTTTGAGTTTTATTATTTACTCAGACTCAATTAAGGTATTTGTGTTAAACTTAATTCTTAGTTAAGGTACAAAGCGAACTCAAAATGTAGTTTTCCAAAAGTATATCTACTCCATACTGCATCAAATCAAATCTCATCAAATTCCGTTTGTGTCTACTGAAAGCTCACAGTAAAGGGAAACTTGATCATGTACAATCTCTTTTGATTTCACATTATTGTCACCGTAGTATTTGTCAGGCATGCAGTAAAAACTGAAGGAAGAATCTAAATGAGCTGTGGAAAAGCCCCTCATCAGCAGATTTTAAGTATGTAATCATAAGGTTCTGTAACTGTTCTGTGTGTGTTCCTGTGTGTCAGAGAGTCGGTCCTCCAAATGGTGCAGGCTGGTCAGAGAGTGGTGGATAACCCCATCTACCTCAGTGATATGGGAGCAGCTCTGACCGGGGCAGAGTCACATGAACTCCAGGACATCCTGGAAGAGATGCATGTAAGGAAGAAGGGATGAGGTGACATGTGCAGTCTCCTATTTTTCACAGCTCACTTTGAACTCGCTGTTTGTGCGATTAGAGCAGGGGTGGGGAACCTTTTTCATATCGAGGGCCATTTCAATTTTTATAAAGTCCTCCGAGGGCCATACTATTATGAACACATACCTAGGGATGCAAAAAAAAAAGACAAAAAAAGTATATAACCACTGTGTTACTAAGTCTCATGATTGCTGCATTTGAGTTTGAATTATTTATTTAGCACACATGCATATAAAATCACCTGAAAAAATGACAAACAAGTAAAATATGTTTTCATGATCATACAAAACAATAAAAAAAAAGAGGTGCAGAGTTGAGGCAAGAGACCCGTAAGGGCCTGTTCGAGGCCTCTACTCACAAAAACTGCAATACAACAAGATAATCAAGAAAATAAATGAAAAGAAAGAAAGATAAAGACAATAATAATAACAACTAGAAAGCACTCGGAGAGCGCAGACCTCCGCCAAGCGCAACAATTCCTGCCATATTGTGATTTCCACCATAAATATTAGTCCCACATATACTTTGACTACATATGTAGATTCCTTGACCATAAAAACATACCGTTAGCCACTGGAATCATAACAATATACAGTATGTCTTAGTTCAATAGTTATTCCCGAAAAAAAATTCACGCTTTGAAACAATTTTACTTTGTCCGGCGCGAGCGCCTCAACACCTCTACGAGGCACTCCTTCACGAACTCTCCTTCGGCGTGAGGTTTCAGCTTTGTGGCTATTAATTCACTCACCACAAAACTTGCACGCGTAATATTCTCTATAAGTGCACATATAAAAATCTTATTGCGTTGCGGGCCGGTAGAAATGGTCTTGTAGGCCGTATACGGCCCGGAGGCCGGGGGTTCCCCACCCCTGGATTAGAGTTCTTTGTCTCATTGAACACAGGCATGAAAAAAAGAAGTGTATGACCATAACTATCAGCTCTTTCACTGAAGTTGTGTTTGTACCATGTTTGACACTCTATATTCCTGCAGATCCCAAAGCGTCTTTACAAGGCCCTGTCGCTGCTCAAGAAAGAGTACGAGCTGAGTAAACTGCAGCAGCGCCTGGGCCGAGAGGTCAGCCGTCACTAAACACACCATTCATATATGTATGCATGTGTCCCCTGCTCATTTACCATATATATGTCCCGGTTCTGTTTATAGGTGGAAGAGAAAATTAAACAGACTCACAGGAAGTACCTCCTCCAAGAGCAGCTCAAAATCATTAAGAAGGTAGACACGGGGGAGATTTCATATACAAGCCACCATTTTTTGGGTGGATTTTAATCCGCACCACACTGGTAACTTCAACTTTACCCAAATGTCAGAAATGTAAGCGTCATTCAATAGGCCAACCCTGGCAGGGAAGTGCACTGAACCGATTTACAGAAGTCATGTCTCTGTTCATAAGCGGGTCCACAGATGGAAACCTCGGAATAACAAAAATAAAAAATAATGCAAGCAATGGATTCATCAAGCTATTGGCTCTGATTTACCGAGCCCTAGATTTAGCTGTCATGCCGTCGTTGGCACGTCACACATGGAAAATGTAGATTGTACTCTAGCAGCATTTCCTCAAAGGCTGCAGGTGGAAGATCTCCTACATTGGTCACTCTCGGGCAGCCATCTTTGGAAGTCAACTCGGGGGTTTTGAGGATCCTCCGACTTTCCAATTGGGAAATCTGACCTTAGTTACAAATTCTTACTTCCTGCTGGTGACCTCCTCCCAACGTAGTCGTGTTTTTCATACTTTGTTCATAGTATTATAAGCAGAAAGCCCCTGTAAGCATGCATGTGGCCAACTTTTAAGGCCTCCTCCTATAACATACCAGTATTTAATGAAACGGGGATACTGTCCAGCCATAAATGAGTCTATTTCAGTGCCTATATAGGTACTGCAAAAACATTACATTTTCTTTAGAACTTTTAGGCTTACAGTCACCGTTTCCTTCTTACTTGGACTAAATGGAATGTAGAATCATCCAATTTGGCTCTTTAACATGCAGCATATCTTCACTTTCTGGCACCAGTGTTCATATTGTGAGACTTTTTAAATGTGTTGTATAACTTATATATTACAGCCTTCGTAGCCTGATTTTTGTTCCTGGGTTCTGGTCTCAGCTCAACTCATTTCCTCCAGTTTGGTTCCTCCAGACACTGTGGACCAGCAAATCATGTATGTTTCCAGTCAGTTTCAGGCTGACTGCTCGTGTGGTTGCAGGAGTTGGGACTAGAAAAGGAGGATAAGGAAGCTATTGAGGAGAAGTTCAGAGAGAGACTCAAAGAAAGGACGGTTCCACAGCCCATAATGGAGGTCATCAATGAGGAACTCAACAAATTGGGACTGCTGGACAACCACTCATCAGAGTTCAAGTAGGTCACCTACAGAAGGTTCTTCATTTAAGTGCATTGTGACCACTGATGTTTAGTAGAACTGTTTCACCCAAAAAGTGAAGTGTAATACAACTTGTTTGGGGGACTGCTGCCTTCTGGGTCACCTGCAGGAAAGTTCTGCACTGCATCACTTCACATTTTCTGTATGAAAGCGTCGCTAAGTGGCTTTGTTGCATTCTGTCCTCAATAAATACAGGTTAAAAATAGCAGGAGCGAATTCAAGCAGCGCATATATGAACTGAGCTTTAATTAAAATGATTTAACATGTTCTAGTTGTAGGTGATAAAAACTTCTTTTGTTTAACTTCAAAAGACATTGGCAGCATTTACAAAAGATAGTATTTAATAATGATTATTTTTATAAGAAGTTTACTGTTGATTTTACAGACTGGTTGAAAGAAAGGAAGATGATCACTGCTTTCTAAGGCCTCCTTTGCCTGTTGGGAGCAGTAGCAGCATAATAGAAATGCCATCATCCCGATTCTAATCTTGAGACGAAGAGTTAAAGTAATAATGATGCGACGCGTGACGAATCACCACGGGCTGCCACAGCATGGCGCCATTTGGTGACGTCCATATTCTGGTGATTGACCCCCATGATGTGTGTTCCAGTGTAACGCGGAACTACTTGGACTGGCTCACGAGCATGCCCTGGGGGACCAACAGTGAAGAGAATTTATCACTGGACAGAGCCAAAGAGGTGCTAGAAGAGGACCATTATGGGATGGACGATGTGAAAAAACGCATATTGGTTAGTGCTTTTTAGTGTTAAAATGTGAATGGTCCTTTAGAAGCTATGAAGCTTTTATATAAAGAGATCCTGATTCCTTTCCTGTCTCTGTTATGCAGGAGTTCATCGCAGTGAGCCAGTTACGTGGCTCCACTCAGGGAAAGATCCTGTGTTTCTACGGCCCTCCTGGTGTTGGAAAAACATCCATTGCCCGATCCATCGCCAGAGCTCTGAACAGAGAGTACTTCAGGTTCAGTGTTGGCGGCATGACAGATGTGGCGGAAATTAAAGGGCACAGGTCAGAAGTCTGTACACACGTCACTGGACCTTTGAGTTGTTAGGACGCCTGCGTGTTAGGGCACCATGCTGTATTAACAGGATTTTGGCTAATTTGCCTTTCACATAATGATGGTTTAGCATCACCTGTGGAACCTTCAGTTGAGATGTACCGTAATTTCTCTGGACTAGATTATGCGGCTTTTAATCAGGTACGCTCTGTAGTCCAGAGATTACGGTAATTAATATTATTAGATGACATTTCCATTTTCTTCATTTATATACCCACATTTAATATACTGTATTTTCGCGACCATAAGGTGCACCGTATTAAAAGCAGCAGTCTCAGTTACGGGTGCTATTTCTGTATTTAACACATATATAAGGCGCAGCGGGTCACAGGGTGTGGGCATGGTAAAACATACCGGTACGCTAGCTTGAAACCTGCATGCTAGCGTGTGTTTTTAAAAAGGCAGTGGGAGCAAAACTGAGTTTGGTTGTACTTTATTGAAGTATTTTGCAATGTACTCATGTTATTTTTTGATCAATCCTCATCCACAAATCCAGCATTTACAGATTTGGAACTTAGTGCACACATAAGATGCACCGCATTATAAGACGCCCCCTCTATTTTAGGGAAAATTTAAGACTTTTAAGTGCACCTTATGGTCGTGAAAATACGGTAGCTGTCTTTTCCTGCTTTAGGGACAAATGTCTTGGTAATTTGCAAGAGCTGTTAAAACAGCCATTACAGCAACTTCTGTTTTAACCTAATAATCTTCATCTTAACTGTTTACCCTCCAGAGAACACATCTGAAGGAACAATAACTATATGTTGATTTATTAATTCTTATCTCTAAATGGTTTGCTATGGTCAGGAGGACGTATGTTGGAGCAATGCCAGGGAAGATTATCCAGTGTCTGAAGAAAACTAAGACGGAGAACCCTCTGGTGCTAATAGATGAGGTCAGTGTGGCCATGCTACCGTTAACCGACTCTACCGCTGCAAGATTATATGGCTCACTCCACGCGCACACACACAACCTGATAAGTACTTATATGCCACAACTTTTAAAGAAAATATCATTCATGTGGAAGTTGGAGTTTGCTGCCTGAAAGAGTGGAATGAGCAGGGTTCACACGCAAGGGTTTTCAAAATCCTAAGAGATTTTTGATCTGCTACAGATGCAAATGTGAAGTTAAGAGAATCAAGCATGGAACAGTTTAGATCGCTCAACACAGCACATCACACACAGATCCTGAATCTAGATCTAGAATCTCATCCTGTTAGCCAGAAATCTGGCGTCATCACATGTGATCTAACAAAAATGAAGAGTTGAAATGGCGACAACTGGAAAACACAGCATGCAACATTGAAGAGCACAAACAAGAGGGAACGATGGTGGTTCGGGGGTCGCCGTTTTTCACGAAGCTTTTTGTTTGTAAATATTGAACAAGTTTAATATGTACGATTGTCAGGCCTGACCGGTTTTGAAGTGGATTATTGGGACAAATTCACTCTTAACACACCTCAGCCCACAGAATACCTTAGAAGACAGTCTTATAAGACATAAGATAATTGGGCGTTTGCCGTCCTTGGTCAGGTGGAAATGGGGAAAAAAACAGCCCAATTAACATCAAGTGAGTATCCCGCTTAAATAAAGGTGTTACCTTCGGAAAAGAGTGGTACAGGCCTTTATCCCGGCAGGGTTCACTTAGATATGTATCCCCTTTCTTAGCTGGGATTCTTGTTTTTTCCATACCCCTCTTTGCTAGGTGGATAAGATAGGTCGTGGATACCAGGGTGACCCATCCTCTGCCTTGCTGGAGCTTCTGGATCCTGAACAAAATGTCAACTTCCTTGACCATTATCTGGACGTTCCCGTAGACCTATCAAAGGTAGGCATGTGTGTTTGGTGCTATTCCACCTTCCAGATTTCTCCTTTGCTCACGCTTTGTTCCAATTAAGGTCTTGTTTATCTGCACGGCCAACGTGACTGACACCATCCCAGAGCCTCTCAGAGATCGGATGGAGATGATCAACATCTCTGGATACGTGGCTCAAGAAAAAATTGCTATTGCAGAGGTTACCAGCTCCTCCGAAGCTAATTCTCTCAAAAATGGCTTTTATCCATATCTAACATCTGAATTGACTATTTGTGCAGCGCTACCTCGTCCCTCAGCTTCGTACCTTGTGTGGTCTAACTGAGCAAAAGGCCTCAATCTCATCCGATGCCCTCGCTCTCCTCATCAAACAGTACTGCCGGGAGTCCGGCGTCAGAAACCTGCAGAAACAAGTAGAAAAGGTAAACCATTGGAAAGTGATCCCCTTCTGTGGTAACCCAGAGATCATTGGATCACTTCTCCTGTTAGGGGAAGGAGGGAAAAGAGTAACGCTCATGTCGCTCGTTCTCTTCCAGGTTTTCCGTAAGGTGGCGTTCAGTATCGTGAGTGGTGAACAAACCGCCGTGACCGTTACCCCCAACAACCTGCAGGACTACGTGGGTAAACCTATTTTCACAGTGGATCGAATGTACCAGGACACGCCTCCAGGAGTGGTGATGGGGCTGGCGTGGACTGCTATGGGTAAGAAATGCACGTGCATAACACCCACTCACACACTCTCACACGCACGTGCGTACACAAGTACTTGAACATGTGATTTGCAGCCGATTGTCCTCTTACTAGGAGGCTCCACGCTGTTCATAGAGACCTCTTTGCGGCGTCCGTTAGTAGGAGCAGACTCTAAAGGAGAAGGATCACTGGAAGTTACAGGTCAGTCTAAGTCACCAGCCCCCCCCCCCCCCCCCTCAGGTAATCGGGCTTGTTCTGCCCTCATGGAAACCATATTAATGGTGTTTATTCTGATCGTCAGGTCAACTGGGTGATGTCATGAAGGAAAGTGCAAAAATAGCTTCAACCTTCGCTAGAATCTTTCTGATGACCAAACAACCTGAAAATCACTTTCTGGTCAACTCACATCTTCACTTACACGTCCCTGAGGTAACCGCCATCATACTGCCCGTGATGTCTGTCCTTGTTCTTCGCTCACAGCTCAATACTTCAGTCCAGTTTCACAGAACTGAAACCTCTATCAAGACACCAGAGGTCCAGTATTTCTGGACTGGAGGGACAGCAGCACTTTTCACTGTCCACAACTGTTGTTTGTTATTCAGGGAGCGACTCCCAAGGATGGGCCAAGTGCTGGTTGTACCATTGTTACAGCCCTGTTGTCGCTGGCAATCAACCACCCGGTGCGTCAGAATGTAGCCATGACTGGTGAAGTTTCCCTGACTGGCAAAGTTCTCCCAGTAGGTGGAATCAAAGAGAAAACTATAGCTGTAAGTACAGTACACACACACAAACCCACACACACACCCCCACACACAGAGTGTAATAGTTTACCTCTTTTTAGGCACGGCGCGCTGGCGTCACCTGCATCATTTTGCCTGTTGAGAACAAGAAAGACTTCTCTGACCTGCCAGATTACATCACAGAGGGCCTGGAGGTACACTTTGTGGATCACTACAGCCAGATCTACCAAATCGTCTTTCCTCAGAACCAGTCGTAGCCAGATTTTTCCTGGTACTTGTGCTGATTAAGATGGATTTCTATGAACCCTGTTTATTACCACCAACACAGTAACTCCTGAGGATTAATACCATTAAAGTCTTTTATTGCTTTTTGGATACATGTATATATGGGATTTAACATGATGGGATAAGGCGGTAGAAGATGGATGGATGGATGGATTTAATCTGCTGCTGTGAGAATTGTACCAGCTGGTCTGTCCAGCTACCTTTGGGATGACTTTGATGCAGAGTAATAGTGTTTCTACCATCATGAACGTGGAAGACCTTCATGGCAGGAAATGACATCACTGGACTGGAAGGTTAAAGGCAGCGGTGCTGGAGATCTACGTGCTCGGTAGATGATGGTGAGAAACGGAACAGTATGATATCTTCACATGAGCAGACAGCAGGAGTTGGTGTAATTTTGCTGCCAAGCAGCATCTTAAAATTGGACTTGTAATAAATCTCTTTGTCTTGAGTGGGTGTGATGTCTCTTAAAAATAATCAAACCAATTAGCAACCTTGTTTGGGTCCCTGGTCCAAGGTTCTATAAGAACATCTCACCCATCACACATTCCGTTTAGATTTTAACCCAAATCAGTTTTTAATTTCATCTTTAACATTTTCATAATAACAGAAAATCAAAAGGCCCCTCAGCAAAAGTTTGGCCCCCAGCATAGTTGGTGCCTTGCATCACCCACTGTCGGTGCCCAGCGGCGCTCCCTGTCAGTGACCAGCAGCGCCCCCTGTTGGTAACTAGCAGCGCCCCCTGTTCTTGACTAGCAGTGCCCTGCTGTTGTTGCCTAGCAGCGCCTCCTGTTGGTGCCCAGCAGCGCCCCTTGTGGTCAGTATCACAGCTTGTAAAGGCTTCTGTAGCAGCCAAGAGTCTTTCAGGTCTTGTTGGAGGGATTTTGCTCCATTCTTCCTCACCAAAGTCTTCAGTTCTGTCAGGTTCCTGGGCAGTCTCCTCTCAGGTCTGTCCTCAGATGTCCAATGAGGTTTAGATCAGGAGACTGGACTTGATTCCTAAATGCTTCAGGCTTGTCTGGATCTTCTTTAGCAAACTTTTGATGAAAGATGTGATGGTGAGGATGCAGGAGAGGTTTTCTTCTCATGACTCTTCCATGAAGCTCCTATTTGTGCAGGTCTGTCTTCTTACAGTCTTCTCCTGCGGTGGACGCCCATCATTTTCATCTTCGGGGTTCTAGACGGCTGCTCTGAGGAATGTTAGGTCCTAATCAAGCTTTGAAATGAACATCAGCTGACCTTTGACCCATGACCCTAACAGGCTGATGAAGGTCTGATGCTTCAGTTCTCTGAGGGCTCAGATCAGTTTCATGTTTATCCACCAGCTACCTGTTACTGAACTGTTCCCATTAACAGGAACTTTGAGCAGGGAGCCCAAACCTTTGCAGGCCTCTGAGCTGTCAAGAAGATGACCTCCAGAGTGACCTGAGAGGTTGAGGACAAGGACGACCTGCGTCTGCGATGTTGCTGAGACCTGAAGGGGTAGAGGACAAACTGGGCACCAGTAACTGCAGCCTGTTGGGGAGGCTGACGTGCAGAGGCCATGGTCACCTCAACAAGAACCGAACCTCTCAACCCGACTAACAGATTTGTCCAAAGCTCAAGAGACCTGTGAAGGTTCTGAGGTCTAAAGACACTGCAGAGGAACCCTGACCTGCTTCCACTAACAGGGCTTGAAATTCGTTCCTTGATAGTTGATAATGACACTGTCGTAACAGTCACACACATATTTGGACTCCAGGATCACAAAACACTGCAAAATCAAGACAACTGGGTGTTTTTTGCTTTAAAGTTGAGCAGATGATGTGGTGGAGCTTCATCTCTACCAAAACAAAAGCACTTGGGGACTGTGCGCAACATCAGAACAGAAAGAACGTAGGAAGAGATTATTGATTACAGCAGGGGTGTCCAAACTTTTTGCAAAGAGGGCCAGATTTGATAACGTGAAGATGCCCGGGGGCCAGTAGATCCTTCTGATGTTTTTTTAACCAGAAAAGTTACATGCAAATGTACACTATTATAAAATACATTTTCATTGTCACAATTCTCTTTATTTTTCAAATGGCAGTGTAACCAAATATAAGCCACTCAGGCAGAGGTGAACAACTCTAAAAACACAATTCTGCCTTTAATTCATATCTGGAAAGTCAGATAACATTGAACACTGAACTGTATGGAATACCGCAAATTTCCATGAGTTTGATAAATGTAATGCAAAGTTTTCTGTTATCATTCAAGTTTAAAACAAGTACATTTTGCTCTTGTCTTTTACAAGATCTACAAGAAAGGAGGAATTACATTTTAGTGATTTATTTATTCTGTTAGTGCCAGCGGGCCATAAATAATACATTGTAAGACTGAAGTTGCGGCCGTATGAAATCTTACCGCGGGCCATGATTGGCCCCCGGGCCAGACTTTGGACATGCCTGGATTACAGCCTTCTCTAACCGCTGCTTAACATTTGTATCTCCTGTTTTTAAGCATTACATGGTCTTTTATGAAAATAAAGGTATTTCATCCTCTGTTTATGATAGTATAATGATATACTTGTCCCAATAATTGATCGGTCCATTGACCACCAACATTTATCTTAGCTGCTCATCGTCCTTTGGTGTCCAGCAGTTTGAATTAGATACGATTCGGTCACAAAATTATGTGTAATATCATATAGGAACATAGTCACAATTTGCAATGTCACACATTTAAGTTAAAAATAAACCAGAAAAACAATAAATGATAAATAATATTTTGAGAGTAATATTTTACTGTATTGGTTTAAAAATGAAGACTGAAGTAGATGAAACACAGCTCATGGTCATTGTTTCTGTGAGGAGCGTGTGTGTGTGGGTGTGTGTGGGTGGGGGGCAGAAGGAAAATGAGGGGCCTTAATAAATGTAAACAATTAAGAGATGAAAGGTTGATCATTCGAATCTAGATGGTTCTGTTTGGGTTTCTTCCCTGTGTTGTGCTGGTTTCTACTTTATTTCATAAATGTGCTCCATAAAGTTAAAGCAACACTTGTTGATCATATTATAGCATTAAATCCTTTGGGTTTATTGGTCACTTAAGCAGCAGAGGAGTAGAAACCAGGCACACGAGAGGGGCAACAGGGAGGTGCAGGAAGGGCTTCACAGGGTGGAGGCCCCTGGCATCAGTCCTCTCCTCATCTGCTCCGACCGCTCGTCTTTGACTAATGCAGCTGGCAGAGGTGGCCGGGCGCTCCAACTCCCCCAGGATGGCTCATCGATGTCACCTAAAGGTTTGCTGCAGCTCAAGAGCACGGAGAAGATTCCCGGCTGTGAAGGTTCTCAGTCATCCAGGTCATGGTAGTTGAATCACAGCAACTGGAGTTTTTGAGTTCCATGAAGATGTTTCACCTCTCATCTAAGAGGCTTCATCAGTTCTGACTGACTGCTGGGGAGTTCCAGGTTCTTCACCTCTTCAGGAGCCATGAACACATTTGGAGCTTCCGTCACCTGGTTGTTGGTTCCCCACCCCTCATTAGGGGAGTCGTTGAAACTCCCCCTGACACCATGGGGTCAGCTAGAAGTGATGAAGCCTCTGGGATGAGAGGTGAAACATCTTCATGGAACTCAAACAGTTCAATTGCTGCGATTTAACTACCAAAACGGTGTTTCCTACCTCTGGCCCAGTAAAGGCCCAGGCCCCCCTGCTGTGGAACCAGCTCCCTGTCCAGGTACGGGAGGCTGACTCCATCGCTACTTTTAAGATCAGACTTAAAACCTACCTCTTTGAAAAAGCTTATTGTCACTAATTCAGTAGTTCCAGTTACAATCATAGACAGACAAATTATCATACTTAGGGGGTCGTCTAATCATTAGGTCACATCTTAGCTGTGCTGCTATAGGCCAAGGCTGCCGGGGTCCAGAAACATGATCACCTGACAGGCCTCTGTCACCCCGCTGGGTCATGGTTTCCTCTCCTCTCCTCTCCTCTCCTACCTATCCTATCTTCTACCTGTCCTGCCCCTTCTCCTCTCCCTCTACCCAGCCCCCCATCAGCAGGAGGGTCCCCCTACATGAGCCTGGTCCTGCTCAAGGTTTCTTCCTGTTAAAGGGGAGTTTTTCCTTGCCACTGTTGCTTGTCTGGGGTCAGGCCCTGGGATTCTGGAAAGCGCCTAGAAACAATTTTGATTGTAAAAGATGCTATATAAATAAAGATTGATTGATTGATTGATTGATTGATTGATTGAAGACCCTGTGTGGGTATCCAGCAGGATTGTGTTGGTGCTGTAATGATAACTGCTGTTTCATTCACTTGCACACGTTTCTCTGCTTTACTCAGACTCATAAAGGAGCTTATTGTCACAAGCAATGACCACCGACACAATGACAGAAGAAACAAAGAGAAGAGCCGTGTCTTCAACCACGATGGATGGAAGCAGCACCACACTGGGGTTCCATCACAGAAGAAAAAGTTTAAAGTTGTTTTTCCTCTGGATCTGGGGGTGTCAAACATCAGAAGGAACAAAATCAACAAGTGGAGGAAGCAGCTAAAGCAGCTTTCTACAGACTAACGTTATAGGATGTTCTACACATGAAGGCTATCAATGAAATAGGAACCAATATAAATATAAAAAATGTAGATATTAAAGATCTACACCTCATCCCGACACTTTAGAGGATTAGGACAACTCTGGTTTTGTGCACAATGACAAGAGTTTCAGAATAAAGTCTACGCAGGCCTCCAGGCTGCTGCTGCCAGCTGCTCTAATGTCAGCCTGAGGTCACCAGCAGGGCACATGTGGAGCATTCGCAGTTCACGGAGCGAGAAAGACCCCCGTCTGCCCCCTCCGGGGGGCCGCCAGACTGACTGGAGATGATGTTTTACAGGCAAAGTTGCAATGAGAGCCTTCCCTTGCTCCTTCAGCAGTGGATCTCATAAGCGATCTGAGAGTCCATGAAGAGGCTGGAGTGATTAAGAAACATCCCCTCGGCCTCTGACGTGATCACGGGCTCTGCCTCCCCTCCCTCGCCGGCCATTCTCTTCATGGTCCGGATGTCACCCTCCTGCTGCTGCTCCTTGCTGGGGGCCAGAGTGGGACTCAGCGTGTGGCTGGACGTGTCAGATGGAGCGTGGCAGCCCAGGTTAGTGGTGGAGACGGCGGCGGACAGAGCGTCAGGCAACACGGGCTTAGCCCGGTTGAGGACGTACATCTCATGGCCGTGCTCGTCCCGGTACTCCTCCAGCTGGGCAAAGGTGGTGGGGCCATCAGAGTAGTCATTCACATACAGGATGCTGTCTTCCTGCAGATTACAAACAGGGTTCATCACGTCACCTTCCAGGAAAATCAGGAAAATGGAGGCTTTGTGGTAATTTCATGCTTTTTAGCCTAGTTACGCGCCTTCTAACGTTATTTCTATCAGTTACTTTGGTCGCAGTACATTCACACACCACAAAATATTTTAATAACGGAGCTGCTCTTGCTTTGGTGTAATTTAGTTGGATTACAAAGACCAGCTTTTACTCTCCTGCCTCATCTTGGCTAATTGAGCCCTCTCAGATCACTGCTCGGACCGTCACCCAGACATGCAGCTGTTCTTCCCGCTAATCTAATTGAGCCCAGTTAGTATTGCAGCATCTGGAAGTGATGGTGGTGAAGGACCATTCATGAATTGCAGAAAATCCCTGTGTTCTTACACCTTGCATTAACAGGCATGCAGCAGTAGACAGACCTTCACCGCTCCGGTGGTTTCCTTCTCTCGTTGATAATGCCGGTTGTAGATCATTGCAACCAGCAGCAGAGCCGTCAGAGTCAGGAGGGAGATGCCCACAGCTATAGCAGTCTGGGTGGCAGCTCCGAGGGAGCTAAAGGCCATGCTACCAAGAGCATATAGGGGCTCCCGGCTAACATCTGACCCCGAAACAGGGCCACGGCCCCTTCTGCGGGGCCAGGCAGGAGAGAAAGGTGAGGACAACTGAGACCAGGAGGCCCAGATGGAAGAGAAGGAGGAGGAGGAGGATGTGGATGAGTTGATGGCAAGCTCAAAGGTTACTCTGGCCATGCCCCCAGCATTCCAGGCTTCACATTCATAGAAGCCTGCGTGAGCCACGGTCACATTATTCAGGAACAACATTCCGCTGCCAGTGTCAGGGTCAAAGCGCTCCACTTCACTCTTCTGCAGATGGACGCGGCCTTTTTCGTGGTCTTCCGCTCTGCCTGTGAGGTCGTCTCCAGCGTCCAGCTCCTGCACCAGGGCTCTGGGAGACAGCGCTGTTTTCCCCTGGGACGCCTTCCTCCAGGTGACCTGCAAAGACGACCGGCAGGTCACGCTCAGCGCAATGAAAGTCTTTTTTTTTCCCCTGCTGACCGAGCATCAATAAAAAAACTCGCGTGTTAACTGTTGTTATCTGTTTGCCACGTTTCCCTTATTATCATCATCAGCTTTCATGGGAATGATCGGCTCAATAAAAACACAAACAAATGGACAAATCTTCTTCTTGTCATTCATATATGACCTGGACCTGAAGAATACTAGAAGAGGCTGGAAGATGGATTTTCCCGCAGCTTTTCATTAAGTCATCGAAATAATTTCAGCATTCAAAAGGCTAAACTCGTTTATCGGTTCATTACGCACAAGCTGATCAGCATCAAGCTGTTGTAGTGGGTTCAAACCTGTGGCCGAGGGTAACCAGAAGCATGGCAGGACACCCGTATGCTCTCCCCCAGACGAACAGCTAGCCTCCTGTGCTCCAGCTGCACCAGCGGTGGGATACACACCAGGCTATTCAGCGGGATCTCCACCAGGCTCAGGTGGGAGAGGCGCGGCGGCTCGATACAAACCAGACGGCGCTCTGCAGAGCTAAGCAGCCGCTGACCCTCCTCATCAATCCAGCCCCTCAGCCAGTGGAGAGCACAGTCACAGCGCCACGGGTTGTCTGCAAGAGAGCAGGACGCAAGGTCAGAACTTCCTGGTAGGCAGGGATCATACACACATCATGAAACCCTGAGGGGCTTCAATTTCCTCCAACTACAGAATGGCGTCTCTCTCAGCTTGTCTTTAACCTTCAGTTGTATTTAGAATCTCCCAAAACTCAATTTCATCCTCTCAAATGTTGCTGCAACTTCCAAATGTGACTGATCCCTTTTGCTAGCTCGGGTTTGCTGATTTGGTCTGAGTCAGCTGTCTGTTCTCGCCTTTTCCAGCCCACGTGTCCCAACTGAGGCTGTAAGACATTGACCTTTAACATCTGCGTCCACCAGAACCTCTGAGTTGGACGCCCTGGTTCTCAGGGGACAGAGAAGAGTCCCAACTCCAGGCTGAGGATTTCACACACATCTCCACAAGTGAGAGGAAGAAGGTGAAGTGGACAGTCCCACACCAGCAACATGTGTGGGACAGCTGGTTCTTATCGAACCTTCTACATGGGTCCAGACTGTGGGAGGTTCTGAGTGAGGAGCCCACACACCGTGACAGGCTCAGAGCAGAGCCACAGCTTCCCTGAAGGCTCCTGCATGTCTCCATGGGGATTACCTTACGTATCTGATTAGATAAGCCGCTAAAACGATCAAATTCAGGGAATTCATTTTTCCAGAATTAAGATCAAACAGCCTTTTAAACCACAGGCGTCGCACGCCAGGAGGTTTAACTTCATTAGGCTGATTGATATTATACAGAAGGGTGACGCCTTGTTCAGAGTCACGGTCACCTGTGATGCGCAGCACCTGTAGGCTGACCAGAGGTTGCAGCGACGCCGGGCCCATGGTGTGAAGATTATTCTTGCTCAAGTCTAGAAGAGCCAAAGAGGTCAGACCCACCAGAGCCTGGTCTGATAACACCTCAACATTGTTGTGCTGCAGGTGGAGCTCCTGCAGGCGCTGGAAGACACAGAGGGTGGAATCTTCTATGAATTCATCTCAAGTTGGTTCCTGTGCTGAAGCTACCGTTTAACGCGTCACAGCGAAATCACAGCTCCGCCGCGCCCTCAGTTGGTTCACCTGTAAGCCCCGGAAGGTGTAGTCCAGCAGGCGTGTGATGTCATTTCGTGCTAGATAAAGAATGCGGAGATGTTCGAGTCCCTGAAAAATGTCAGCTGTTAAAAGGTGGATGCGGTTTCCATTCAATGCCAGCTCCAGCAACTGACCCTGGTTCTTGAAAGAGCCTGGTTCCACTGCTGAGATGGTGTTGTTCTAGAGAGGGAGGGAGAGAACGTCAGCTGCTATCAGGACCAAATCACTGCTGTGTGTGTGTGTGTGTTTATTACCTGCAGGTATAAGTAGTGCAGGTGTGTCAGCACTGAAAGGTCGAGTTGACGGATTTGACTGATCACATTGTCCTGCAGGAAGACTGACTGTGGAGACAAAGACGGCGTAAATGTCAGAGAGGTTCCGCTCGCTTCCCAACGGCTAACGTCTCAGCAGACTCTTCTCCAACCGTTTCCTGCTGAGCAAGCTGCCTTTGGTGCTGTGAAGCTTCAGATAGAAGCATGAACGGCGCATTTTTGACTGTTCCGAGTCTCATTTTGGTTCCTGTTTAAAAGCCTTTAGCATTTCGACATGATGGAAGGTGGAGGCTCCATCTGTCCTTTGTGTTCCGAGTACCTGTGAAGCAGGTTAGTTCGTATTCAAAGAAGAGGCAGTCGAAGTCCCGTTTGGATCCTTTGGAAAGCTCCAGGACAAAGCTGATGGTATTTTAATAGAACACAGGCTCCTGTCACATGTTGTGTTGTATGAAAGGAACCATTATTGATGCTGCTGTGCTCAAAACTGACAGTATTTTTGCAGCTCTGTTTCACACTTGGATGTTGACACATCCATGCCTTCACGAAAACAGACAGCTAAGTAGCATCTGTAGGGTCACCTTTCACATTCTCCTGTGTTCAGGATCAGTTTACCAATAATCTGCCTTCGTTTGTTACACTCGGGGCCTGTAGTCACAAAGAAATCCCTTTTAAAGTGATGAGAATGGTGCTGGTGAAGGCATCATTGACCAAGCTTTATTAATTAACATTTAGCAAAAACCTACTGGGCTAAAACCATAGAAAGGCTGTTATTAAGTATGTAATAAAGGTGCAAAATTTGGTGAGCGAATGTGTTCTTTCCCACCTGCGTGGACGGGGGGATGTTTTTGGGGAGGCCCCTCAGGCCCGTGGAGCCACACTCCACAGTCAGGCTGTAGCAGCGACAGTTCAGGGGACAAGAAGGAGACGCTCGGCTCGGAGAAGAGAGAGACAGCAAAAGAACGGGCAGGAGACAGTCCAGCAGAGCAGCCATCACATCCAGAGGCAGACCTGAGCAGGAAGGAAGAGTCACCAATAGGTCACTTGTGCTGCCTTATTTAGACTGAAACACAGATGAGTTGAGACATCGTCTCCAAGGCCTGGACGCGAGGGGCTGCTGGTGGCTGAAGGAGGTTCACGTTCACCAGGTTCTTGGAGGACGACGCACTAAAACTGCATCACAACAACTTTGTGTGTTTTTAGTGTTATTTCTCCTCTCACATGAGTGTTGAACGCGTACTCAATGTAACCAGGAAGATAGAGCAGGTGATCATCTCGAGGCCCCAGGGTCAAAGCAGGGCGCAAACATCTCATGTGAGGGACATGCTGGTGCAGCAAGGGGGGGCGCGCGGGAACCGGGTTATGATGCGTGCGTGTTGGTTTCCTCTTACAGGCCAAAAGCACACATTTGGAAACTCAGTGTCCGCTGGAAACACCCGGAACCAGAACCAAGTTACAAGAAATTTGAATTTACATGAATTTTGATTGACGGCTGCGCGGTTGGACCGACAGGTGCGTCGGTGGGTCCCGAACCTATGCGCACGGACGCGGTGCGTTGGCGTCATGTTACATATGAAATAATTCGAGTGGCCTATTGCGCATTTAATGCTGATCCGATTCAATTTCTTAACCATTAATGTTACTAACGAACAGGTAACAACCCCATTCCAGGTATTTCTGCACAGAGAACAGATGAATAAGAAGCACCTCACCAGAACAATGGAAGAGACGACTTCTTATTCTCGGTCCGAAGCCTTCAAACGATTCTCTTTATTGGCGTTGAAGAACACAGCATTTGGTGTGTGCACGGTCCGTAAACGGAGCACCGTGGGCCCGATGCAGTCCGCGGACAGAAGGCCCGATGGAGGCAGCGGAAATGGCGCGACAAGAAGACGATCATCGGGCAGAATGATGGAGCCTCGCCGCCGTCATCCACCTGCGCTGAAGGCTCGGCTCTCGGTCTGCACCCAGAGGTTTAATCCTGCTGCATCCCCGGGAAGCTTGAGCCAACATCTCTGCTCCGGAGGACCACAGTTAAGCTGCCAATGTCACCGGAAACAGCAACAAACACGTCGGAAAATATTTCAAAATAAACCCGCAGAGGCGTGCGAGTGGTCGAGGTGTTGGGTGGTGGGCTGATACAGAAATTACATCAAAATACATGTACAGGACGGCTATTGAGCCATAGCTGGCAATTAATACAATTTAAGAAGTAATCATCCTTGGTGACTTTTGGCTGCTGGTAAACATTAAATATTTTCCAGCTCTGCTGGCTAAAGAAAACACAAAGTAAAAAATGTACAAAAATCTCAGTGAAAATGAAGTCTTGAAAATAACACAGCTGCTATCCTTTATCAACATGGCTTTTATTAGATGGCTTAATGGTTCCTGAGCAGTGTTGCCATAGTTACTCACCCCAGAAGGAATGAGAAGGCTCCCATAAGATGAAAACGTGTATGAAGGCAGCCAGGAGAAGGTGATGGAGGCTGTCTGGGCTGCAGCTCACTGGAGGTACTGCACCAGGTGATCCACTTCAGCTGAACCACAGCACCAACCCTGAAGATACTGGCCTGTGGCTGCCAAACTGGACCCCTTCAGCATCCAGGCTGCACCAGCAAATTCTGTCCTCAAAGATTATGAGAAAAGGGGAAACCGAGTCAAGTCCGACCTCCACTCGAAACCAAGCTGTCTTCCTGTCAATGGGGCCCGAGCTCTGACACAGGCCGTGTAAGGGAGTTCGGTAGCCCACCCACCTGAGCCGCTGCTACGAAGAGCATCAGCAAGGACAGCACAACTTCATGCAGTAGCTTCTTATGATAAGAATGAAATATTGATAATTCATGTTTTTCCTGTTCCTTAGCAATGGACGAGGAAACTGCACAGAAGAACAACCTCAATCAAACCACATTAAAATAAGAAATAAACACTGAATTCAAAGTGAAGGTAAAATGATGAGACTTGAGGAGATCTTTCCAGACTTTGGTGTCCTCAGCCAGGATCGCCTACATCAGCTGAGCTGCTGTTGGTGCTGGTCCTGGTGTTGGTGCTGGTGTTGGTACTTGTAATGTTGCCACTGGTGATGGTGCCACTGGTGTTGGTGCTGGTACTGGTGTTGGTGCTGGTGCCACTGGTGCTGGTGTTGGTGTTGGTGCTGGTACTTGTGATGGTGCCACTGGTGCTGGTGTTGGTGTTGGTGCTGGTACTGGTGATGGTGCCACTGGTGCTGGAGTTGGTGCTGGTGCTGGTACTGGTGTTGGTGCTGGTGCTGGTGCTGGTGTTGGTGTTGGTGTTGGTGCTGGTACTGGTGTTGGTGTTGGTGTTGGTGTTGGTGTTGGTGTTGGTGCTGGTGTTGGTGCTGGTACTGGTGTTGGTGTTGGTGCTGGTGTTGGTACTGGTGATGGTGCCACTGGTGCTGGTGTTGGTGTTGGTGATGGTGTTGGTGCTGGTACTGGTGTTGGTGTTGGTGCTGGTGTTGGTGTTGGTGCTGGTACTGGTGTTGGTGTTGGTGTTGGTGTTGGTGCTGGTGTTGGTGCTGGTACTGGTGTTGGTGTTGGTGCTGGTGTTGGTACTGGTGATGGTGCCACTGGTGCTGGTGTTGGTGTTGGTGATGGTGTTGGTGCTGGTGTTGGTGCTGGTACTGGTGTTGGTGTTGGTGCTGGTGTTGGTACTGGTGATTTTGCCACTGGTGATGGTGTTGGTGTTGGTGATGGTACTGGTACTAGTGATGGTGATGGTGCCACTGGTACTGGTGCTGGTGCCACTGGTGATGGTACCACTGGTGCTGGTACTGGTGCTGGTGATGGTGCAACTGGTGTTGGCGCCACTGGTGCTGTTACTGGTGATGGTGCCACTGGTGCTGGTACTGGTGTTGGTGCCACTGGTGCTGGTACTGGTGCTGGTGATGGTGCCACTGGTGCTGGTACTGGTGATGGTGCCACTGGTGTTGGTGCTGGTGCTGGTGTTGGTGTTGGTGCTGGTACTGGTGTTGGTGTTGGTGCTGGTGTTGGTACTTGTGATGGTGCCACTGGTGCTGGTGTTGGTGCTGGTGCTGGTACTGGTGATGGTGCCACTGGTGCTGGTGTTGGTGTTGGTGCTGGTACTGGTGATGGTGCCACTGGTGCTGGTACTGGTGATGGTGCCACTGGTACTGGTGCCACTGGTGATGGTACCACTGGTGCTGGTACTGGTGCTGGTGATGGTGCAACTGGTGTTGGTGCCACTGGTGCTGGTACTGGTGATGGTGCCACTGGTGCTGGTACTGGTGCTGGTGTTGGTGCCACTGGTGCTGGTGATGGTGCCACTGGTGCTGGTACTGGTGCTGGTGATGGTGCCACTGGTGCTGGTACTGGTGATGGTGCCACTGGTGTTGGTGCCACTGGTGCTGGTACTGGTGATGGTGCCACTGGTGCTGGTGTTGGTGCCACTGGTGTTGGTGCCACTGGTGCTGGTACTGGTACTGGTTCTGGTGTTGGTGCCACTGGTGCTGGTACTGGTGCTGGTGCCACTGGTGCTGGTGCCACTGGTGCTGGTGTTGGTGCCACTGGTGCTGGTGCCACTGGTGCTGGTGTTGGTGCTGGTGATGTTGCCACTGGTGATGGTGTTGGTGTTGGTGATGGTACTGGTACTGGTGATGGTGATGGTGCCACTGGTACTGGTGCTGGTTCCACTGGTGATGGTACCACTGGTGCTGGTACTGGTGATGGTGCCACTGGTGTTGGTGCCACTGGTGCTGGTAATGGTGATGGTTCCACTGGTGTTGGTGCCACTGGTGCTGGTACTGGTGCTGCTGTTGGTGCCACTGGTGCTGGTACTGGTGCTGGTACTGGTACTGGTTCTGGTGATGGTGCCACTGGTGCTGGTGCCACTGGTGCTGGTGTTGGTGCCACTGGTGCTGGTGCCACTGGTGCTGGTACTGGTACTGGTTCTGGTGTTGGTGCCACTGGTGCTGGTACTGGTGCTGGTGATGGTGCCACTGGTGCTGGTGCCACTGGTGCTGGTGTTGGTGCCACTGGTGATGGTACCACTGGTGCTGGTACTGGTGCTGCTGTTGGTGCCACTGGTGCTGGTACTGGTGCCACTGGTGATGGTACCACTGGTGCTGGTACTGGTGATGGTGCCACTGGTGTTGGTGCCACTGGTGCTGGTAATGGTGATGGTTCCACTGGTGTTGGTGCCACTGGTGCTGGTACTGGTGCTGCTGTTGGTGCCACTGGTGCTGGTACTGGTGATGGTGCCACTGGTGCTGGTGTTGGTGCCACTGGTGTTGGTGCCACTGGTGCTGGTACTGGTACTGGTTCTGGTGATGGTGCCACTGGTGCTGGTGCCACTGGTGCTGGTGTTGGTGCCACTGGTGCTGGTGCCACTGGTGCTGGTACTGGTACTGGTTCTGGTGTTGGTGCCACTGGTGCTGGTACTGGTGCTGGTGATGGTGCCACTGGTGCTGGTGCCACTGGTGCTGGTGTTGGTGCCACTGGTGATGGTACCACTGGTGCTGGTACTGGTGCTGCTGTTGGTGCCACTGGTGCTGGTACTGGTGCCACTGGTGATGGTACCACTGGTGCTGGTACTGGTGATGGTGCCACTGGTGTTGGTGCCACTGGTGCTGGTAATGGTGATGGTTCCACTGGTGCTGGTACTGGTTCTGGTGTTGGTGCCACTGGTGCTGGTACTGGTGCTGGTGATGGTGCCACTGGTGCTGGTACTGGTGATGGTGCCACTGGTCTTGGTGCCACTGGTGCTGGTACTGGTGCTGCTGTTGGTGCCACTGGTGCTGGTACTGGTGATGGTGCCACTGGTGCTGGTACTGGTGATGGTGCCACTGGTGTTGGTGCCACTGGTGCTGGTACTGGTGATGGTGCCACTGCTGGTACTGGTGATGGTGCCACTGGTGATGGTGCCACTGGTGCTGGTGTTGGTGCCACTGGTGTTGGTGCCACTGGTGCTGGTACTGGTGATGGTTCCACTGGTGCTGGTACTGGTTCTGGTGTTGGTGCCACTGGTGCTGGTGTTGGTGCCACTGGTGCTGGTGCCACTGGTGCTGGTGATGGTGCCACTGGTGCTGGTGCCACTGGTGCTGGTACTGGTGATGGTGCCACTGGTGCTGGTACTGGTTCTGGTGTTGGTGCCACTGGTGCCGGTACTGGTACTGGTGATGGTGCCACTGGTGCTGGTACTGGTTCTGGTGTTGGTGCCACTGGTGCTGGTACTGGTGCTGGTGTCGGTGCCACTGGTGCTGGTGTTGGTGCCACTGGTGCTGGTGCCACTGGTGCTGGTGCTGGTGCTGGTGATGTTGCCACTGGTGATGGTGTTGGTGTTGGTGATGGTACTGGTACTGGTGATGGTGATGGTGCCACTGGTGCTGGTGCTGGTGCCACTGGTGATGGTACCACTGGTGCTGGTGCCACTGGTGCTGGTACTGGTGCTGGTGTTGGTGCCACTGGTGCTGGTACTGGTGATGGTGCCACTGGTGCTGGTGTTGGTGCCACTGGTGCTGGTACTGGTGATGGTGCAACTGGTGCTGGTACTGGTGATGGTGCCACTGGTACTGGTACTGGTGATGGTGCCACTGGTGCTGGTACTGGTGATGGTGCCATTGGTGCTGGTACTGGTGCTGGTGTTGGTGCCACTGGTGCTGGTACTGGTGATGGTGCCACTGGTACTGGTACTGGTGATGGTGCCACTGGTACTGGTGCCACTGGTGATGGTACCACTGGTGCTGGTACTGGTGCTGGTGATGGTGCAACTGGTGTTGGTGCCACTGGTGCTGGTACTGGTGATGGTGCCACTGGTGCTGGTGATGGTGCCACTGGTGCTGGTACTGGTGCTGGTGATGGTGATGGTGCCACTGGTGCTGGTACTGGTGATGGTGCCACTGGTGTTGGTGCCACTGGTGCTGGTACTGGTGATGGTGCCACTGGTGCTGGTGTTGGTGCCACTGGTGTTGGTGCCACTGGTGCTGGTACTGGTACTGGTTCTGGTGTTGGTGCCACTGGTGCTGGTACTGGTGCTGGTGCCACTGGTGCTGGTGCCACTGGTGCTGGTGTTGGTGCCACTGGTGCTGGTGCCACTGGTGCTGGTGTTGGTGCTGGTGATGTTGCCACTGGTGATGGTGTTGGTGTTGGTGATGGTACTGGTACTGGTGATGGTGATGGTGCCACTGGTACTGGTGCTGGTTCCACTGGTGATGGTACCACTGGTGCTGGTACTGGTGATGGTGCCACTGGTGTTGGTGCCACTGGTGCTGGTAATGGTGATGGTTCCACTGGTGTTGGTGCCACTGGTGCTGGTACTGGTGCTGCTGTTGGTGCCACTGGTGCTGGTACTGGTGATGGTGCCACTGGTGCTGGTGTTGGTGCCACTGGTGTTGGTGCCACTGGTGCTGGTACTGGTACTGGTTCTGGTGATGGTGCCACTGGTGCTGGTGCCACTGGTGCTGGTGTTGGTGCCACTGGTGCTGGTGCCACTGGTGCTGGTACTGGTACTGGTTCTGGTGTTGGTGCCACTGGTGCTGGTACTGGTGCTGGTGATGGTGCCACTGGTGCTGGTGTTGGTGCCACTGGTGATGGTACCACTGGTGCTGGTACTGGTGCTGCTGTTGGTGCCACTGGTGCTGGTACTGGTGCCACTGGTGATGGTACCACTGGTGCTGGTACTGGTGATGGTGCCACTGGTGTTGGTGCCACTGGTGCTGGTAATGGTGATGGTTCCACTGGTGCTGGTACTGGTTCTGGTGTTGGTGCCACTGGTGCTGGTACTGGTGCTGGTGATGGTGCCACTGGTGCTGGTACTGGTGATGGTGCCACTGGTCTTGGTGCCACTGGTGCTGGTACTGGTGCTGCTGTTGGTGCCACTGGTGCTGGTACTGGTGATGGTGCCACTGGTGCTGGTACTGGTGATGGTGCCACTGGTGTTGGTGCCACTGGTGCTGGTACTGGTGATGGTGCCACTGGTGCTGGTACTGGTGCTGGTGTTGGTGCCACTGGTGCTGGTGCCACTGGTACTGGTGATGGTGCCACTGGTGCTGGTGTTGGTGCCACTGGTGTTGGTGCCACTGGTGCTGGTACTGGTGATGGTTCCACTGGTGCTGGTACTGGTTCTGGTGTTGGTGCCACTGGTGCTGGTACTGGTGCTGGTGATGGTGCCACTGGTGCTGGTGTTGGTGCCACTGGTGCTGGTGTTGGTGCCACTGGTGCTGGTGCCACTGGTGCTGGTGATGGTGCCACTGGTGCTGGTGCCACTGGTACTGGTGCTGGTGTTGGTGCCACTGGTGCTGGTGTTGGTGCCACTGGTGCTGGTGCCACTGGTACTGGTGATGGTGCCACTGGTGCTGGTACTGGTTCTGGTGTTGGTGCCACTGGTGCTGGTACTGGTGCTGGTGTCGGTGCCACTGGTGCTGGTGTTGGTGCCACTGGTGCTGGTGCCACTGGTGCTGGTGCTGGTGCTGGTGATGTTGCCACTGGTGATGGTGTTGGTGTTGGTGATGGTACTGGTACTGGTGATGGTGATGGTGCCACTGGTGCTGGTGCTGGTGCCACTGGTGATGGTACCACTGGTGCTGGTGCCACTGGTGCTGGTACTGGTGCTGGTGTTGGTGCCACTGGTGCTGGTACTGGTGATGGTGCCACTGGTGCTGGTGTTGGTGCCACTGGTGCTGGTACTGGTGATGGTGCAACTGGTGATGGTGCCACTGGTACTGGTACTGGTGATGGTGCCACTGGTGCTGGTACTGGTGATGGTGCCATTGGTGCTGGTACTGGTGCTGGTGTTGGTGCCACTGGTGCTAGTACTGGTGATGGTTCCACTGGTGTTGGTGCCACTGGTGCTGGTACTGGTGATGGTGCCACTGGTGCTGGTACTGGTGATGGTGCCACTGGTGTTGGTGCCACTGGTGCTGGTACTGGTGATGGTGCCACTGGTGCTGGTACTGGTGATGGTGCCACTGGTGTTGGTGCCACTGGTGTTGGTGCCACTGGTGCTGGTACTGGTGATGGTGCCACTGGTGTTGGTGCCACTGGTGCTGGTACTGGTGATGGTGCCACTGGTGTTGGTGCCACTGATGTTGGTGCCACTGGTGCTGGTACTGGTGATGGTGCCACTGGTGTTGGTGCCACTGGTGCTGGTACTGGTGTTGGTGCCACTGGTGCTGGTGCCACTGGTACTGGTGATGGTGCCACTGGTGCTGGTGTTGGTGCCACTGGTGTTGGTGCCACTGGTGCTGGTACTGGTGATGGTTCCACTGGTGCTGGTACTGGTTCTGGTGATGGTGCCACTGGTGCTGGTGTTGGTGCCACTGGTGCTGGTGCCACTGGTGCTGGTGTTGGTGCCACTGGTGCTGGTGCCACTGGTGCTGGTGCTGGTGCCACTGGTGCTGGTGTTGGTGCCACTGGTGTTGGTGCCACTGGTGCTGGTGCTGGTGATGGTGCCACTGGTGCTGGTACTGGTTCTGGTGTTGGTGCCACTGGTGCTGGTGTTGGTGCCACTGGTGCTGGTGCCACTGGTGCTGGTGTTGGTGCCACTGGTGCTGGTGCCACTGGTGCTGGTGTTGGTGCCACTGGTGTTGGTGCCACTGGTGCTGGTACTGGTGCTGGTGATGGTGATGGTGCCACTGGTGCTGGTGTTGGTGCCGCTGGTGTTGGTGCCACTGGTGCTGGTGCTGGTGCTGGTGTTGGTGCCACTGGTGCTGGTGCCACTGGTGATGGTGCCACTGGTGCTGGTACTGGTGATGGTGATGGTGCCACTGGTACTGGTGCCACTGGTGATGGTACCACTGGTGCTGGTACTGGTGCTGGTGATGGTGCAACTGGTGTTGGTGCCACTGGTGCTGGTGCCACTGGTGCTGGTGCCACTGGTGTTGGTGCCACTGGTGATGGTGCCACTGGTGCTGGTGCCACTGGTGTTGGTGCCACTGGTGCTGGTACTGGTGCTGGTGATGGTGCAACTGGTGCTGGTACTGGTGCTGGTGATGGTGCCACTGGTGTTGGTGCCACTGGTGCTGGTGCCACTGGTGTTGGTGCCACTGGTGCTGGTGCCACTGGTGCTGGTGCCACTGGTGTTGGTGCCACTGGTGCTGTTACTGGTGCTGGTGATGGTGCAACTGGTGATGGTGCCACTGGTGCTGGTGCCACTGGTGCTGTTACTGGTGCTGGTGATGGTGCAACTGGTGATGGTGCCACTGGTGTTGGTGCCACTGGTGCTGTTACTGGTGCTGGTGATGGTGCAACTGGTGATGGTGCCACTGGTGTTGGTGCCACTGGTGCTGGTACTGGTGCTGGTGATGGTGCCACTGGTGCTGGTGTTGGTGCCGCTGGTGTTGGTGCCACTGGTGCTGGTGCTGGTGCTGGTGTTGGTGCCACTGGTGCTGGTGCCACTGGTGCTGGTGTTGGTGCCACTGGTGCTGGTGCTGGTGCTGGTGTTGGTGCCACTGGTGCTGGTGCCACTGGTGATGGTGCCACTGGTGCTGGTACTGGTGATGGTGATGGTGCCACTGGTACTGGTGCCACTGGTGATGGTACCACTGGTGCTGGTACTGGTGCTGGTGATGGTGCAACTGGTGTTGGTGCCACTGGTGCTGGTGCCACTGGTGCTGGTGCCACTGGTGTTGGTGCCACTGGTGATGGTGCCACTGGTGCTGGTGCCACTGGTGTTGGTGCCACTGGTGCTGGTACTGGTGCTGGTGATGGTGCAACTGGTGCTGGTACTGGTGCTGGTGATGGTGCCACTGGTGTTGGTGCCACTGGTGCTGGTGCCACTGGTGTTGGTGCCACTGGTGCTGGTGCCACTGGTGCTGGTGCCACTGGTGTTGGTGCCACTGGTGCTGGTACTGGTGCTGGTGATGGTGCAACTGGTGATGGTGCCACTGGTGCTGGTGCCACTGGTGTTGGTGCCACTGGTGCTGGTACTGGTGCTGGTGATGGTGCCACTGGTGCTGGTGTTGGTGCCGCTGGTGTTGGTGCCACTGGTGCTGGTGCTGGTGCTGGTGTTGGTGCCACTGGTGCTGGTGCCACTGGTGCTGGTGTTGGTGCCACTGGTGTTGGTGCCACTGGTGCTGGTACTGGTGATGGTGCAACTGGTGATGGTGCAACTGGTGATGGTGCCACTGGTGCTGGTACTGGTTCTGGTGCCACTGGTGCTGGTACTGGTGCTGGTGCTGCTGCCACTGGTGCTGGTGCCACTGGTGTTGGCGCCACTGGTGCTGGTCACAACCTTCCACCTCAACAGTCACCAGGACCCAGGAGGTTTACCTTGGGTGGCCCCTTGGAGGCCCTAAAGCCTGAGGACTGAGGATCATTGGGAGGGGGAGGGGGGGGGGGGGGGGGTGCAAACCCCTCCACTATGATACTGTAATACGGTGGTCTGAGGAGTGCGATCTGTTAAATGATCTCTTTCTGCATCTTCATTATCTCTTGTGGGGCCATGGGGGAGGGGGCTTTTCAGTTTTTGTTGTTTGTTGTTCCTGTCTGTTTGCTTTGTTGGCTTTTTCTTAGGACAGAAGGAACAAATCAGAGATATGAGGCAACTCATCAAAAGTAAATATTTCCAAATAAATAGTCAAGTTTAAAGTCTTTGTTTGTTGTTTGCTTGCTGACCTAAGCTCTCCTTGAAACGTTGAAACCAGCGTTGTGCAATGTCCCATGTCTATAAAGGCGGTGAGGCGGCGCGGCGTCTCATCTTCTCATCCGTCCACTATGAGATTGCTGCTGAGTGTGGCGCTGCTCTCTTCAGTACTGCAGCTATGCAGTGCTGCTCCAGTACGGGAAAATTTGACCTGCACTGAAGTCAACAATGCTACGGCTGGACATCTGGCAATACACCATATCAACGAGAACCATGACCATGGCTACAAGTTCAAGATCGATGAAGTTACTGAAGTTGACCTGAAAATGGTAGGTTGGCTGTAGATGGAGCACTTCTATCTGCTGCTAATTCCCTCAGGATGACTCAAATATGCTCTTTATTCTCCATTTGTTAGCCAGTAAATATCTTTGAGTCTGGGGTGTCACCATACTCTGAGATCAGGGTTTCATTTAAGAGGCCGCAGGACCTTCTCATCTCTGGAGATCCTTCAGTTTTCCATTTTACACATCAATCAATCAATCAATAAATCAATCAATCAATCAATCAATTACCCCCAACAAGCAACAGTGGCAAGGAAAAACTCCCCGTTAACAGGAAGAAACCTTGAGCAGGACCAGACTCATGTAGGGGGATCCTCCTGCTGATGGTCGGCTGGGTAGAGAGAGAGGAGAAGGGGAGGAGAGGTAGAGGATAGGATAGGTAGGAGAGGAGAGGAGAGGAGAGGAGAGGAGAGGAGAGGAGAGGAGAGGAGAGGAGAGGAGAGGAGAGGAGAGGAGAGGAGAAGAGAGGAGAGGAGAGGAGAGGAGAGGACCGGACCCAGTGGGGTGACAGAGGTGACATCAGATCATCCAGTCAGCACATGTCCAACCGATGTGTGTGTCGGAATAATCCAGCTGCTGCTTCGTGTCCAGGTCGACAACGGCTGTGACATCATGTTGCAGCTGTTCTTAAAGGAGACGGCGTGCCACACCATCAGCCCCAGAGACTTTGAAGAGTGTCGTGAACGCAGCCTGGGTGAGCGGGTAAGTCCCCACCACCACCCTCTGATGCTGCTGACCTGCTGCTCAGGTGGGACGGTGAAGACAAATGTCTCTTCTGTGCAGGCAGTGGTGGCCAACTGCTCTGTCCTGATAACTGTGAAGGACAACGATGCCAAAGTCACCAGGTACACCTGTGAGACACGACAAGGTCAGCTTGTTTTCTGCTTCCTGACGCCTGTGTACATATTACAGAGCCATATTTCGCCATAAAAGCGTTTGTGTGATTAGTTTGGGACGCTCCTAGCAAAAGATACTCAGCTCCCATGTGTTGGCTCTGGGATGTAGAGTTCCGCAACTTAAAAAAGTCTCCCGGACATTTCGTGAGGGTCAACTCACATGTTCTGTGCTCCAGTCCAGGTCCTGTGTTGACAGGCACTTTTGTCAACGCACCAAAGGTCAGAGCCTTACAGTAACTCTTTCAGGGCAGGAATATCTGGAAAAGGTCAAAGGTCAATAGAACTGTTTACAAAGTGACCAGTCACGTAGAGGTTCATCTTTGATTTGACCAAAAGAGTCATGTGTGATGTTGTCAGGAGATCTGTGATCCTGTCCAGAGTCCCCAACCAGGAGGATTGTGTTCCTGTATTTATTTCCATTTCTATTACACTTGTTTCATAAATGTAGAAAATGGAGACGCATTTATGCCTTTAACCGTCTCCTCTGATAAAAATGTGTAATTTGGATACCTTGAACTGCAGTTGTCCTCACACTGCTGGTGTACACGTGTGTGTTTAGAACTGACTAATTTGGAGATGGTGAGGATCTGCCCCGACTGCCCCACGTTGGTCCCCCTCAATGATCCAGAAGGACTGAAATCCATCCGTGAAGCTGTGACAGAATTTAACAAGAATACCAGCAATGAGCACGTCTTTGTCCTGCAAGAAGTGGGACGGATTAAAACTGCGGTATACACACACACACACACACACACACACACAATTTCCACTTTTTAATGACAGCACTTGTGCTGAGGAGGACGGACTGTGAAAACGTGTTTTTCCAACAAAATATTCCATTGACAGGAGTCCAGACCACTCCCCCTCCCCCCTTTCATGAGTTAGAGCCCGCAGGCCTCGGCTGTACTCTGGTTGGTCAGAGGATCGAGGTCACCATCGTGTCAGGAGAGCTTTGAGAAAACTCCAACTCATTTTTAACGCCTCCAACAGCGACGGGGTGTATTTCTTAATTTTACAAAATCAATAAAAAATCGGCTACGAGTAGGGTGGATCCCTGGTCCTACGATGAGGTCCAGATGTTTTTGAGCTGGCTGGCTGGCTGGTGGAGCAGAGAGCCCAGCAGCTGCGGCTGTGCTATGCCTCATCATCTTGTTGGAGGGTGAACTTTGGTCCTGGTCTCTTCTGGATCAGGTTCTTCTGAAGACATTTCTGAATGAAGATTCTTTTTCAGTCTGACACAGGATCTACCTCTGAGCTCTTCTGGTTTTCAGTCTGATATTATTGTCGTTCCAAACCAGACCAGTCGATGTGCTGTAGAAACATCTAAGATCAAAAGCTTAAGAGCTGGAAGAGCCTGATAGGTGAAGGTGCACCGTCACAACAAGGGGTCTCAACTCTCCTGTCAATGAAATAGTTTAGTTTTTTGAATAAAAACCCTGAATTTTTGTTCCTTTTTGAGTATTAACAGTAAATTGTTGATGGAATATTTGACTTTTCTGATTTTATGACACAGCCAGAAGACAAAATGTGAAAAGAGTGAAAGGATTTAAATGTTTTCTGACTGTGAGAATGGGTCATGTTAGATTAAACGTGTGTGTGTGTGTGTGTGTGTGTGTGTGTGTGTATCAGTATATCATGTCAGCAGGAATGCACTATTACGCAGAGTTTACTCTGGTGGAGACCCCTTGCCCTAGAGAGTCCAGGATCATGCACGAAGCCTGTAAACCCATGTGTCCTGACAGAGCTGTGAGTACGCCTCCATGTCCAAACCTCCGCAACCGGATTTCCATGCATGTTTGTTGTTTTTGTTTGGTTTTCCTGCTGAATTTTCGTAATATTAATATTAATATTAATATATAAGCTCCAACAAAAATGTGAGCTTCTGTCTGACAGAGGAGATAAAGTCATTCATATGGATGACTTTAATATTTGTATAGGTGCTGAAAATGACTTTATATCATGTCTGAAGACAGTTGTTTGTTCCGGCCGGTGGATTATAAACAGGCTACAACTGCCTACTCACAGAGTCCTGGTGGAGTCGCACCTTCTGTTCATAGCGAAGACTTCCTCAGCTTCATCGCTGTTAACAGTAATAATGCCTCCCTACCAGCTGACATGTTGTGTGGCCAACAAGCTGACGACCTCTAAAGTGATCCTGACGTATTAGCAAATTATAGGCCGATATCCAACCTTCCTTTTATCTCTAAAGTTCTTGAGAAGGTGGTGGTGACTCAGTTACTGGAGCACCTGCAGAGGAACAGCCTGTTTGAGATGTTTCAGTCACGCTTTAGAGCTCGTCACAGCACAGAAACAGCACTTATTAAAATTACTAATGATCTTCTTATAGCTTCAGATCATGGACTGGTCTATAAGCTGGTTCTGCTGGACCTCAGTGCTGCTTTTGATACATTTGATCACAGCATCCTGTTACAGAGACTGGTTCAGATCATATTCATAAAATACAGTAGATACCAGTTCGTTTGTGTTAGAGTTGGAGTTCCACAAGGTTCTGTACTGGGACCGGTCAGGATTTATCCATGAAATCAGGGCAGACAAAGCAGTCCTGAAGGCTTCATTCATCCAGGTCCCGCAAGCTCTTCGAGGTCTTGTGAAGTTACCTGGACTTTTGGAAGAGCTTTTGTAAGTTTAGGATTAAACATTTTCTCCATGCTGGTGTCTCTACAGGAACATGCTTTCTGCCGTTCATCTTATTCCCAAATGAACGGACTTTATTCAGTTGAGTGTGAATTCTACCCCGCAAAGGTGAGTCCACCTTCAGCCCTTTTGTTCATCTGCTTCATGCAGAATGTTACGCAGATTATATATCGGATGTATTCAGAGTTCATTTAGCAGATATTCTTTATCCTGACAGAACACAGACGTCCTGGGTCCTGGTGAGCAGGAGCCCATTTGTCCGCCATTTCCGTCAAACTGTGTTCCTGTCCCCCCTCCCCACGGTCCCCCTGCCCACGGTCATGGTCCCCCTGCCCACAGTCATGGTCCCCCTGCCCCCCCTGCCCACGGTCACGGTCCCCCTGCCCCCCCTGCCCACGGTCACGGTCACGGTCCTCCACAGAGACCCCCTCCAACCCAGGAAAAGCACCTTCACCGACCTCCCTTCCCTCGCTTCCATTGCTTCCCTCCGATGACTCGTGCCGACCCAGCCCTCCACCCCATCTGCCCCTGGCCTCAACGTCGTGTCCTCCCAATGCCGGGACCTGGCTGTATGCCACTCGGCCCGAAGAAATAGAAGGCTTCCATTTCAAATGTTTGATAACCCGTACAAAAAAAAGACCCTATGACAAAATGTCATTAAAAATGAAATTCTAAAGAATGAATGGTTGAAGTGCTGATGTTCTCTGAAGTGAACTGAAGCTTTTTAATTGAATGAATGTAGGAGCATTAGAGCTCTCACAGAGTAGGGCCAAGACTCAGAACATTGGCAGAGCTGTAAAATACAAAGTAACAACCATGGTAAAACAGCACCAACACTGAAGAGCTGCTAATAAATAATCAACTTTATTACCAGAAACAATCCACAATAGAAAATGGGAACGATGGTGGAGGCTGAAAGTGGTGAAGGGGACTGGATTCCCCACCATGCAGGGCCTCACAACCACCAAACAAAAGCATATTCACACAATTACAGTAAAGATCTGATGTTTCCTCTGGCAGCAGCATCTCAGGCCGACGTCATGAAGAGAAATAAGCAGAACTTACGGCTGACTTTGTCTGGGGAGGAAACTCTGAAATCAAAACAACAAATAAAGAAATCTGTCAATCAAAGCTGAACGCAAGACTGTTCATCTGATTTATGCTTCTTAATTAATATAAATATATTAAAAGAGACTAAGAACTCCTGAGTGGTGCCAACTGGTTGGTCCCAGACAGAAGGATGTATTAAAGTCACCATAAATGAGCCTTCTATCTTAGCTGATGTGGGAAGGTGAAATCTGAAATAACAAAACATGGGATTACCTCTGTGAAGCTGGTTCGATGGCAGCCCGTAGAGGGGAACGCTGTCGTCTCTCCTGCTGAAGTATTTAGAATCCAGACCGGCACATTCTCCTCTGAGGACAGAAACATACAAGAGCTGAGACAGAAAAACCTTTTCTTTCACTTCTTCTTCGCCCTTATATCCAACAGTATGATTGTATTTTAGGTAGACTTCAGCCAGCACTGGCTGAAGCACATGGATGTCCAGTTGGATAAGGGCTGGTAGGGTCACGCAGGTGAGTCACACTGCAGGCAGCTAATTGGGTTAAGTGTGTGACTTTACAAGCTAACGCTAACTAGCAAGATGCTAAGTTAGCTAGTAATGCGTACATTGGTCTCTGTTGTCTCCAAGATGAGCTTTTTCCTGTCACAAACCAGTTGCTCAGTTGGACTCTAAGAATCACTTGATGTATTTGGGTTCAGGGCTACATAAATGGGTTGCTAAAGAAGGAAGCAGGCAAAGGGGAGCTGAAGGACGGGTGGACGTGACCCCAACATTCACCAAACATGTAGACAACCTGTTCTTAACAACTGTTGAATGTTCAGTTAAGACACCCTCCACCAGCATAAAATACTTTTTGTATTAAATTGCAGTACAATATATGTACAGTACAACTCTCTTCAATGTTTTGAGTGTTCCTTTTGGCAGATGTAGGAATATTGGTAGGAACCAATAAGTGGAACTAATGTGCCGATGTTGGTAACTACTAGGGACACATTTAGGGTAACGCCCATTCCCCTTTTGGTGGTATGTTTTACATGCTTGCGGAGTACTCGTGTGTGTGATTAAAACAATAGAAAGGATACACTCGTCTCGTCTCTCTTAGAGATATATACAAGGCATAGAGTATTGCTACAGCAGACACTCACCATTACCAATGACACTAAACTGGACTGTACCAGTTACAGGTTAGTCCAGTATTTGAGAAGGTCCGGTCCTCATCCTACTGTTACTTTACATACTTTATTAAGTTGCTTGTCCCGAGAGAGGCAGAAACGCTGCCGATCAAGCACATCAGTGTGGGCGCTTTGGCGTCTCCCACTGGTCAGTCTCGGTATTACACCGAACACCAACTAATGTGAAGTCTGGTAACTACAGTGAGACCTCTACTTACGAATTTAATTAGTTCCAGAAGTTGTTTCGTAACCTGAAAATTACGTAAGTAGAGACGCGTTTTCCATGTAAATGCCCAAATCCGTTCCAAGCCCCCAAAAATTTGGACATATTTTGTTTCATAAATCATAAAAATACATCAAAACATGTAACAAATACATGTTACAATTAGATTACCGCACAGTAAGTGTAGGAATTCAGTGCAAGGCTTCTCCAGGAACAAAATGAACTTTATTACAGGCTAATCTTACGTTGGCCAACACTTGTGGTAACACCGCCATCTAATGGGCAAACATACGAACACCCACAATTAACAAAAGTGAAACGAAGGCGACGCTGGGATACACACAAACTTGTACAGATTGACGTCCCTCCTAGCCAATGGGATGACAGAAAAATGCTAGGCAATAGCCAATGGCAGAGCAGCTACAAGCAAGTTTGTGTTCGCTAAACTCTGCGAGCTGCAAGTTGCAGCGGTAGCATATTTTTGACCTGCGTATCCTGAAATTTCTTTCGTAACAAGAGGAAATATTTTCCGGTTGACGCTTCGTAACCTGAAAAGTTCGCATGTAGAGACGTTTGTAAGTAGAGGTCCCACTGTATGTGAAAAATGAGCGCAAAATATTGAAACAAAAGAAAATTAATGACTCGTTGGGGGGATGAGAGTGAGAAGTATTTTGGGCACGTGGAAAGAAAAAAGCCACTCCTGCCTTTTGCCTGGTTGCACCGTTGGCTGCTCAGCAGTTGAGACATCAGAAAGCGTCACAGGAGCACCAGCTTTGATTGGCTGCGGATAAAACTGCGCCTGGAAGTGGAAAAGTCCAAGTTTCAAAAGGATAGTATCACTTTAAAGGCACCGTTATTGGGTCGTGCAACAGCAGGCAAAGATGTTTTACCCTCAGTCCTGTTAATAAGGGAGGATTGTCCAAAGGCTTTGGCGTTGTTATGGACAGCTGCTTCTCATTCAGCTGTTTGTTCAGCCAGTTTATAACTGTGGGAGGAAAAAGAATCTCACAATTCCCCAAAACTCCAGTCACACCAACACATGAGAAAGACTGATTCTTCTGTGAATCAGTTGAATTTATCTTTAATTAACATCAAGAATCCTGGAGGTCAAGAAATAGAGGAGGTCTTACCATTCTCGTTGGTTTTCAACACCTCCTTACTTTCATTTAACTTCTGTAATGTCGTCTCCAACTGTTCTTTCAGCTTTAAAACCTGCAGAACAAGATTAGAACAGAAGCTAATTCAGAGAAAGAACCTTTACCAGCTTTAACAGGAGAAGCTCTGAAAGATTCTTGGACCCCCCACTTTGAGAGCAAGGCACTCTACAGGGAAGGTTCTAATTCAGGCATGTCCAAAGTCCGGCCCGGGGGCCAATCACAGCCCGCGGTAAGATTTCATACGGCCGCAACTTCAGTCTTACAATGTATTATTTATGGCCCGCTGGCACTAACAGAATAAATAAATCACTAAAATGTAATTCCTCCTTTCTTGTAGATCTTGTAAAAGACAAGAGCAAAATTTACTTGTTTTAAACTTGAATGATAACAGACAACTTTGCATTACATTTATCAAACTCATGGAAATTTAAGGTATTCCATACAGTTCAGTGTTCAATGTTATCTGACTCTCCAGATATGAATTAAAGGCAGAATTGTGTTTTAAAAGTTGTTCACGTCTGCCTGAGTGGCTTATATTTGGTTACACTGCCATTTGAAAAATAAAGAGAATTGTGACAATGAAAATTGTTTTATAATAGTGTATATTTGCATGTAACTTTTCTGGTTAAAAAAACATCAGAAGGATCTACTGGCCCCCGGGCATCTTCACGTTATCAAATCTGGCCCTCTTTGCAAAGAGTTTGGACACCCCTGTTCTAATTGAAGGGACCGGAGGCACCGTGGTCACGCCAGAGACACAAAGGTCATTGGTTCTATCCTTGGACCCTGCATACTCTGCAAGCTCCCTTGAGCCAGATGATCAGAGCTCAGAGCTCTCAGTGGCGTCTAGGAACAGGCCTGGTTCAACGTACCTGCTCGTCCTTGGTGAGAAGCTGCTTCTGAGTGCTCTCCAGCTCCTTTTCAACCACCTGCAGTTTGTCTGATGTGTCCTTAAGGACCCTCTCCTGAGACACGGTCACAGTGTTTTTAACTTTGATTTTTCCAACTAGAGCACGAACTTCTGCCTGCAGCTTCTTTATGATGCCGTTACCCTGCACAATTGGGACACAAGACGCAGCTTCAGTTTCAGACCACTCACCGGTGAAGGAGGCTCATTTGCAGCCAACAGATTATATAGATTTGATACAGCCCACCTGGTGAACTGGTAAACCAACCTTAATCAGCTCCTCAGACAGTGATTTCACTGTGGCTTCAAGCTTTTTAATCTGAACTTCTTTACTTTCGACATTTTCCTCAACAGATTCCTACAGAAAGATTGAGAAGTGATGAGCGTGGCGATCTGTTGATGCTGTTGCTCTAATCAGGGCTGTGACCTTCTGTTGCTGCGCAGCCTCCAGGACCTCCTTGGTGCGGCGCATGAGCTGCTCTTTATCTTTGACCTCCTGCTCCAGAACCGCCACCTTCATTTGCAGCTGGTTGACCAAGCGCTCCTTCTCATGCACCTCTGTGTCCAGGGTACCGTTCTCCCTCCTCAGAGAGAGAAGCTGCTGCTTCACACGCTGGCACTCCTGAACACACATTAACCACTTCATTGTTTCCAAGGCAACAGACTGGTTTCTATGCTGGTTCTGCTGGATCTCAGTGCTGCTTTTGATACAGTTGATCACAGCATCCTGTTACATAGACTGGAACATGTGATTGGGATTAAAGGGACAGCACTAGACTGGTTTAGATCGTATTTATCTGATAGATACCAGTTTGCTCATGTCGTTCCCTCTTCATACAGTAGGGTTAGCTCTCAGAATGCTGGTCTACTTGTGGTCCCCAGAGTCTCTAGGAGTAGAATGGGGGGCCGAGCATTTAGCTACCAGGCCCCCCTGCTGTAGAACCAGCTCCCTGTCCAGGTACGGGAGGCTGACTCCATCTCTACTTTTAAGATCAGACTTAAAACCTACCTCTTTGAAAAAGCTTTTTGTCACTAACTCTGTAGTTCCAGTTACTATTATAGACAGACAAATTATCATACTTAGGGGGTCGTCTAATCGTTAGGTCACATCTTAGCTATGCTGCTATAGGCCAAGGCTGCCGGGGTCCGGAAACATGATCACCTGACAGGCCTCTGTCACCCCACTGGGTCATGGTCTCCTCTCCTCACCAAGTAGACTAGTGATGTTATTTCTTGTGTAGTCCCCCCCCCCCCTTATTCATCTACAGGTATCGCCGCCTTCAGAGCTGCATGCCAATCTACGGACCTCCAACCCCGCTGACCCACTCAACTCAACTCTACTGGCAGCTTATTTTATATATATATAGTGTTATATAGTGTATATTTCTGTATGTATTTCTATGCTCTACTTATTCTCTCCTCTCCTCTACCCGTCCTCCCCCCTCTCCTCTCTCTCTCTACCCAGCCGACCATCAGCAGGAGGGTCCCCCTACATGACCCTGGTCCTGCTCAAGGTTTCTTCCTGTTAAAGGGGAGTTTTTCCTTGCCACTGTTGCTTGTTTGGGGTCAGGCCCTGGGATTCTGGAAAGCGCCTAGAAACAATTTTGATCGTAACAGACGCTATATAAATAAAGATTGAGTCAAATAACTAATATAAGTTCTCGTTCCTAAAGAGGAACCCTAGAACTGCTGGGTACATGCACAAGGAACCCTGAGCTGCTGCTGCTCAGACCCAGTTGGTGCTCCACCCAGGCCTGTTGTGAGCTCACCTCCTCCGCTCCCACCAGCTTAATCTTCAGGTCTCTGATGACAGACTCGTTCTTGTACTTCCTCTCCGTCAGCTCTCTGCAGGACGACTCCGCCTCGGTCAGCCTGCTCTGCAGCTGCTGGCTGCTCTTCCTGTGAGCGTTCTCCAGCTCGTGGCGCAGCTGCTCGTTCTGCTGCTGGAGTCTGCTCTGTAACTGGAGGAAGCCAGCACGGACAGCGTGATGCACACAAAGTTGTGACACGGGAACGTGTGAACATTTTCACGACGGCCCGACTTGCCTCTGAGGCCTTTTCTCTTTCCGACTGGAGCTCCTGAGAATGGCGGCTGGACAGATGGCTGCTCTGGCTCGTCCACTCGGAGCGCAGTTTCTCCAGTTCTTTGGTCTTCTCAGTTAACGTCTGCGAGAGAATTTGTTAGGATGAACGAGTGTCCCTCAGGGCTCTGTACTTGGATCACACTCACCAACCCTCTCAAAATGTGCACCCTTCTCCATGACTAACATTTGCACATTCCTGTCATTTTCAAGATCAGAAAAACAATTCGGTGCTGTGCTTTCTGCTGTGGAGACGTGCAGCTCAACCCTAACAAAGCTGAGGCGTTTCCACGGGAACAGAAACCCTCATTGTACCATATTTGATCCATATATGGTACCGAGCAGGTCTGTCCTTCACATTTTTTCCATGTGTGGAAGACTGAGAATCAATCAGTCCATGCATTTGTTTATCTAAAGCAGAACTCCTTTAATTCTTTATTGATTTAATTCCAAACTATTCAGTGCCGGACGTCCTCTCCCTTTTTAAAATTATACTTGAAACGAGTGAATAATAAGGCTACAGCCATCCATTATTAGAGTTATATTAACGCCTGCAGTGCAGGATTATCAGATTAGCATCAGATTAGCAAGGCTGCATTAGGCTGGAGAGAACAACAGGACCCACCCAACTGCTTCCTCTTTCTCCATGGTTCTAGATGTGTGAACCTCTCCCCAGCTTTAGCTACACACGCTGAACAGCATATCTGCAATAGCACATCTGTAAACTGTGGCTGCACAGTTTATCCCTCCGTCTCTCCTCCTCCACCACCTGCAGGAGGGCGTCTGCAGTCATCACAGACGTAACAGGAAGGTTTCAGAAACGTTCTCTAACATTTGCAGAAGGCTTCCCAACGGTCCTTCCGCCAGCGTGGCCATCTTCCTCATTGCAGGCTCTGGTGCTTCTAGATGCTAACCATGATTTTAATGCAAAGGAATACACGTGGAAGACGTGTGGGAAACATGGAAAGTGTCGTTGTCAACAGGCCAGTTGGTGGGTTCTGTGACACAAGACTCACCTGTTGAGCATAAGACAACTGCCTGGACAGGTTGTCTTCAGTCTTCTGGAGGTTCTGCTCCAGCAACTGCTTTTCAGCCTGAAACAACGGGATGTAAACTTGCTCAGTCTATTGGGACACTCGAAACGATTTAAATTGTAACACAAAATTGTGCTTTTAATGAATAAACGGAGATGTGGGAACCTTTAGAGATGAGAGACACAGGGCAAGATATTCTTTAATCTCTTTGTCGGAGCCTTGAACCAACCGTAGAGACAAGTGGTTCAGGTGTTTGAAAGCGTTTGTCTCCACCACACTGAGGGCAACGGGGCCATCCAGCACTGACGACTGACATGAGATGTGCAGAAGGAACCTGTGGGAACACAACACGGAAGCCTGAGCACCTAGTTGCAGCTGCGCAAACTAAAACAGGCTCTCGGCTTCTAAAGTTCTCTGCTCTAAAGCCTGATATTTGGAGGTATGGTGGTGACACACAGACGCTCACAAATACGTGCCCGGCCTTCGTAGTTTCCTCTTCTTCATTAAAGCCAAGTGCCATTCTGGTTTCAGACCACCTATCGTTGGCAGCAACAGCCATCTGATATTGTGTTTATTGCTGCTTCGCTGTTTTAATGTGGTTTCATCACCAGGTCTGTTCACCCTCCACTCAGCTGATAGTCTTGCTGCATTTAGAGCAACAAGAATAATCAAATAGAATGAGATAATGTCTCGTCTTGATATTTATTATGTGTGTAGTGAACCCAGGACGGGTGGCATACAACGTCTGGGACGTTGCAGGAGCTCTCGTATCTGTGGGTGACGACGTGGTCCCCAGTTGCTCCAGAATTAGGGCGCCGTGTAGCACAGATATAGGTGTGTTTATAATACAACAGCAAACATCTATTGCCCCCAGGTGATCTCTGCAAGGGTGAGACCAACAGGTCGATAGTGGCAGAACTAAAAACCTGATGTAGGAGGAGATGGAACTCAAGCCCTGGAAATCTGCCAATCCATGTAACCTGTATGTTTAAATGCTGCCCTAACTCACAACTGTCCAACATATGAGGAAGTACAGATTTACTGTCACTCAATGCTGAACAATCCTGATACACACCAGGACGCGCTGGCCAGTCATCAGGATTTTCAAGTCTTACCTCGGGTTTTCTGACTCTTGTTCCGAATAGCAGAGATTAAGCAGGTCAATGAACTTCTGAGGAAAGGATGCAAAATCCACCAGGAGACCCTGTTGGACTTTTAAACTAGGACGAAAGAAAGTCAGTGACAGTGTGGCAGCAATGCCCATCCTGTAGGTTTATCTAGACATACCTCTGAAAATCCTCCTCTGATATAGAGAGTTTGAAGAGAAAAAAGGGGTCTTTATCATCTGTCAGTTTTACTCGAAGATCCTGAGAGAAACAAAGACGACGGGTGTCTCAGATCCACAATGGAGTGAGCAAACCTTTAAATACAACCTTTAAATTAAGAGAATGGGACTGAATGGGTTTAGTCCACTCCTGCTGAAAAAAGTGGCTCTTTTTCTTAAATCTATTGGCGACTGTGTAAATGTGGACGCTGCTGCTAGTAGAGACAAACAAGCAACCAAAAAGTGTCAAAATTACTCACTCTTTTGTGAACTGGACTTGTTACATGGAGGTCAATGGAGATACGGATGCTTGTTTTTCTGTAAAATATAGGTATTATCAACTAAGAATACGATCTACAGTGATAAATGCTCTCAGACAGCAGGGACACAGCGGGCTGGACACCGAAGGTTAGACTTTTTTGACCTGTTCACTGAGATGATAAATCAGCAAGTATGATGTGACTGTCTGTAACGACTCTTACCTTTCCTCGCTGTCTCTGCACCTCACGCTTATTTGTAATACTTTGCTGAAAAGCTCCTCCATGTTTTCAGTAGATAAGAGGTGTTTGATGCAGCAAAGCGAATCGCTTGCCGTAATAATATTTTATTAGTAACTTTGGATTTGGCGCTTTGTCACCCGCCAACCGAATGACACTAGAAACGGAAACAGGAAGCATCTTGTCAAGTTCGGAAACGCGGCGCTCTTTACTGCCCCCTGCTGGCCGGGAGGGGAACCAGCATGCGACCACAAGTTGGTGGCCGGAGCTGGTAACTACAGGAGCTGATCCTGACCACAAAGACCAGTGAAAAGTTATGACTGATTACAACTGATTCATCATGTTTGGTAGGTCTGACAGTTTTTCCAACACAGTCAGAAAAGGGAGAAGGTATATTAAAAATCTATATATTAAAATCCATAATCCACTCGAATGACCAAGCTGATGAACAGGACAAGTAAAAAATAAAAAAGATTATTATTCATCATTATTACAGAGACCCTCAGGTGACATTGGATTTAAAAAACAATAAAGTATGGCCATGAGATAATGCACTCATTTCCATGCAGAGACTGCTGGTTGTTAACATGGACAAGTTTGAATTGATACCATTGTATTTTTATTTAGGTCACTTTGCAGTTAGATATGGAGTTATTCTTAAAAAGGTGCACTAAATCCAGGTTCTCAAAATAATCACAAGGAATACGATGATGTCCAGAAAGTCATAGGTTTCATCAACCAACAGCTGGAAGGCCTAAACCATAGGCAGTACTATGGTACTATGGACATAAGTATATTTGACATGTTGATACTTACAATAAGTTAAAGCTATATGGAATCTGCATCATTGTTTGGCTGGATTAGATTGAAAGTTGCATAGGAAAACAGCATCCTCACGGCAGGTTATAATTAAGCTACCTTTATTCCTGAATTACAAATGGTATAACTTTAAAACCGACAGCTCCACATCCCTCTAGTGAAGGTGAATCATCTTGTCACGTAACTAAGTCGTGGCCATTTTTTCAAATCCAGTTTCAGCAGAGGGGGTCTATACATTATAAATAAGTGTTTCAAAATTAATAAAAAAGGTCATTTAAAATATTTTAAACCAACAGTATACAGCAGTTGGTACCCAGCAGCGCCCCCTGTTGGTGACTAGCAGCGCCCCCTGTTGGTGACTAGCAGTGCCCCCTGTTGGTGACTAGCAGCGCCTCCTGTCGGTGCCCAGCAGCGCCCCCTGTTGGTGACTAGCAGTGCCCTTCTGTTATTGCCCGGCAGCGCCCCCCTGTGGCCAGTATCACAGCTTGTAAAGGCTTCTGTAGCAGCCAAGAGTCTTTCAGGTCTTGTTGGAGGGATTTTGCTCCATTCTTCCTCACCAAAGTCTTCAGTTCTGTCAGGTTCCTGGGCCGTCTGCTCCTCTCAGGTCTGTCCTCAGATGTCCAATGAGGTTTAGGTCAGGAAACTGGGCTTGATTCCTAAATGCTTCAGGCTGGTCAGGATCTTCTTTAGCAAACTTCTGATGTTGGGTGTGGTGGTGAGGATGCAGGAGAGGTTTTCTTCTAGTGACTCTTCCATGAAGCTCCTATTTGTGAAGGTCTGTCTTCTTACAGTCTTCTCCTGTGGTGGACATCCATCATTTTCATCTTCAAGGATCTTGAGGGCTGCTGAGAGGAACCCAGGGCTGCTGATTGTTGGGTATTAATCAAGCTTTGAAATTAGCATCTGATGAACTTTGACCCATGACCCTAACAGGCTGATGAAGGTCTGATGCTTCTAATATCTGAAGGCTCAGATCTCCTGGGGTTCTCCTTCTTTACCTTTTCCACTCTCAAATTGTAAAAACTGAAAATAATCAAATGCTATGGCTTTAAATATGGAAGAGAGTGTTTCATGCTTATCTTTCTGGAGATCCCTTCATCCTCCACTAGCTCCAGCATTTGTGTCCCACAGCTCTAAAGCAGCTTCACCTGCACCATAAAGGAGAGCATATGCAGAACTGTACATTAATACTGGCCCAAATGATGGGGTACATAAAGGAGGACGGTGCACATTTCCACCTCCTTTCATGTGCAACGTCCAAAGCCTACAGAGCCGTGCAGGCTGGGCCATGTGGAGGAGGAGGAGGGGGATAGAAAGGAAATGGTCTGCATCTTGAATATGGATGCTCTTTAATATGACTCATGCAGACTGTTGTTATGAAGCAGCCTTTTTCTTAAATATAGGATGATCAGCAGGTTGTTGTCCACCTGTGTCATCGTTGCCACAACAACTGAAATATACGTTTTTCTGGAGCACATCAGAACTTTGATGAAAGAAAGTTAAATCCGGGTGACGAAGATGTTTGAGTGGCGTCCTGTCAACGAGCCCCACGTACGCCCAGCACGTATGTCACATCACAACATGTTAAAGGAAAATATTGAACACAATTCAGAAAAGTTTTATTTTAATGACTGTTTATATGTTACACATACTGCTGTCTTACACACAAAATAAAGTGACTAACAGCTAAAATGAAGTTAAAGTCCAACATTAAAAGCATCCTGTTTAGAGTGTGTATCCATGTTTATGTCATCTGTGGCATTAGTAGGAGAGCCCAGAAGATGAAACACACATCAGAGGTGTTTGGTATGAACACCACCGACAGTTGTGAAGAGCTGCTGGTTGCAGCTGAAGACACAGGTCAGGCTGTGCCACACCTTAGGGAACTTCCAGATCACTGATGTCCTACACAGATCACCAGGTTTTCACATTAAAGCTCACGCTGGAATCCAGTCCTGCGTCCTTCACAAACGCCACCAGATCAATTAAACCCTCTGAGATGCCAGTTGTGGTTCAACTGCATTTATTTCCTAATAAAGCTTTTATAACACCATGTTGATGTAATGCACACTCAAGGTAACCATTTCTAGGATCATCTGTCCATCCTCATTTGAGTTGCAGCCATGCGATTGTAAAAAATACTTTGAGCCATAAAAGAAAAAAAAAGAACATCAAAAACCATAAATGTCTATGGAAATAACATATATATGATTGGCTGAGTTTAAATGCTCAGTATGATTCCCATGTTTGTATACTGTTGTCTTAAATGTACCAAAGCTATGGATTTGGATTTTATCAGTAAAGTATGATTTAACAAAACAAAACCCAAAACCTGTTACAGTCAATTAATTGACATAGAAAAAACACCAAAATTCTACAGTTTGTTAATGAGTCACAACATTGAAAAACAAAACATGATTAAGCTCTGGAGTGTGTGTGTGGGTGTGTGAGAGAGTGTGTGTGTGCTGTAAGGAGGAACTGGGCAACTGAATAAATGAATGAATGAATGAATATTAGATGATCTTGCAGGGTTTCCAGACCTTCAACATCTAATATAATGGTTGAACGCTGGTAGGAAAGCTTGTGAATAGAGGCAAAAGCTGCATGTATGAGCGAAACATCTGCTTTTCCTTCGACACAAGCTTTGATTTAATGGCAACAGAGAGTCAAACGTTTAATAATGCTTCATTCACATGCAAACTGGTACCAGCTGAACATTAGTTCACCCAAAACTGTGAACTGGTTAATGATGAGCTATCATGCAGCCTTTTTCTAGAAAATTCTAAAGCCTCTATAAAGCTGTACTGTGGAAAGTGTCCTCACTTTCTGAGAAGATGTTACTGCTCTTAATCAAATGCAAGGCACATAATGTGTTTCATGAGCTCTCGTGCAAAGGTTAAATTCAACAACTGCTCTATTACTAAATTTGAAGAGATGTCCTCTACCTTCTGACATAGAAAAGACTGCAGGGACCGAGAGGAGAGGTGCAGGAGCAGCTGGGACAAAGCAGGACAGGAGGAGGTATCATCAGGTTGAGCCATGCAGTTAAAGGTCAGCACAGCGACCAAAGCAGCACCATGCAGGAGACATTAGCTTGAAGCCAACTTTAACGTTCACCCTACCAAAAGAACCAGATGGTGTCTGCAGCCTCAGTAAAAACCTGTTGGACTCTTATCAACACCAGGCTACACCGACGGTCAGACCAGATACATCTCCCATGTGGTCACTTTGCATACAGATCACGTGGCCTTAAGGACACATTTAAGTCAATGTTTGAGACGGTTTGGCCTTATTAAAAGGTCTAAAAAACTATATATCGTAGTTGTTATGTGACTGTTGCAGACACACACACACACACATGGAAACACGGGGACACTGGTCTCCAGCCACACCAGCAGATCCGGAAAGTAGCCATGCTCTACTGGACCTAAATGACCATCTGTGAGCTGAGCAGGACAGACCAGCGTGTTCCTTGGAGACCAGTCCTTAAGAACCGATGGCATGAGCTGATCTGTTCCACAGCTATCCTCTGCCTGTTTCTCGTCAGGATTCAGCTTCAGGTTTCTAAGCAACACTGCTCTTTGTTGACACAAATATCTGTGGTGGTCCAGTAAAAAACACTGTCTGGATTTCTTTTTATGAACGATGAATACAGATTGTTGCCCCATGATGTATCCAGACTTCCTTCCTTTCATGCAGATGTGGACCGTGTGGGCCACTGTGGTCTTGGCAACGGGCTCTACATTCAGCAATATTTCTCCTGAAACAGGAGACCGGCGGCCATGTGAGATCTGGGACATTGCATAGATGTATCTCCACAGCATTAAGATGCAGTTCCACCAGGGAGAACGGGGCAGAATGAGGCATGCACAGTTGTGTAGCACATGACAGGTGGAGCTACACAACACTGCTCTGACTGGATACAGCCAACCAGCATGCAGCCAACCATACAACCAATCTGTGTGCTAGTTAGTCTGCAGGGCCTGTCTGTGTTTTACTTCAATCAATGTTTATGTTCCGTACATTTTAAGTTGTCAATCGGTGCCGTCTTAATGAATCACACTTCCTAATCAGATTGTTTCTCATTACAATCACAATGATTGATGCCACATGTCCAACAGGCCATCAGAGATACAGTGGAAGATTTCAGATGTTTAGCTGGGCTGTCCCTCAAAATACGGAGCTCAATGGAGCAACTTATTATTAAAAATATTCCAAATGAAATGAAGATTGCTTTGCATCTTTGCAGCAAAAGACAAAGGTACAAATCTATGCTGATTACACACACAAACACACAAACACAGACACACACACAACTTGACTACTCAAATACAAGATTTAATAGCTACAAGATCTGTGTGTGTGTGTGTGTTTGTGTTTAATAGAGTCAGCCTGATGATTGTCAATTAAAAAAAAAAACTTCTATGCCAAGGAGAGAGACCCTATGCAGTGTAAATTCCACTTCCTTTTCAGACAAAATCATTCATAGTAAAAGTGCAAAGAAATTGTCATAATAACAAGATTTTTTGAAGTCAGTTCAGAAAAGGAGGCATCTTTGCATATATCAGAAGCAGCACCTGCAGCGGAGTCGAGCGTTGTGATGGTCGGGGACAAGGGGGAGGGGGTCTAACAAGAAGACCCAGAATCAAAGTGCAAAGGTTGACGTCCATCCAGGGGAACCTCCTCCTGGGAAGAAACACAAGTCTCTGGCTTTCAGGATCCACGATGTAGATACTTGGTTCAGGTCATCTGGACCCACCAGAACTCCAGATCTCAAGAATGAGAAAGACTGGGGGAGAGACATATATATATATAGAGAGAGAGAGATACAGAGGAAGGGACAGACAGACAGACAGACAGACAGACAGACAGACAGACAGACAGACAGACAGACGTCAGTTCACTGTGATGATTTCTTGATGGTGCTTTGCTCCAGTGTGTTGCCATGACAATCGAGTGTAATCACCTCTCCTCTGAAGTTTACTCAGTTGCCCAGATACCAAGACTAGAACAGACACAAGACATAAATAAATGATTTGGTCATAAAGCGCGAGCTGACACAATTGTGTGCTGATACGTTTGTTGTGACAGGTGATACATGAACAAAGCTGACTTGGATCACGTGTACACCCTCTGTATTTCCTGTATTACTCCCATTCTTCAGATTTTATAACTTATGGAACAAATGTACCATATCTTCCCTCTTAGATTTGCTAGCATTTGATTGTTGTTGAAATGTGCTGATTACCTGGGTGACAGACAGCACCCGGTTGCACTGTGGGTGGAGGGCAAACTGGTGGTGTGGGTGTGATGTTTCTTCACATGGACCACCAACCCCAGCCTAATACTGGCTGTGGCCGACAAGAAAAAGTGCTTCTGGAACCATTTGAAGAGCACAACAGCACAACTTGGCCTCCAAGTTTTCCAGCTCTCTGGAGCCTCTGATATGGTGGATGAACAAGCCCAACTTGCTGCTAACATGTGACCATAAAGGTGTGACATGTGACCTTCCTGTTGGAGCAGCGACTAACAAAACCACTTCCTGTCAGTTGTTACGTATGCGGCCATGGTGACCAAACCAGGACATTTGGGTTCTGAACCTTTTTCATTTCAGAGCAAGGAGAATCAAGTTTCCCATCAGTAGATATTGATGGTTTTCTTCTGACCTTGTGACCTGGAAGTCATCTGAAGCCCTTTTCAACCAAACTTCCTGTGTTTGTGTGTTTGTGGTTGGTCTGTGCCCCCGATGAGCAACAGTTTGTTGATTTATCCTGAAGGTTAATCATATTTGTAGAATCAAATACAGTTTACTCACCTGGGCTTGGTACAGTTCACCTGCATCCTGTGGGGTCACTCCTATGAAGGTGGGGCAGTTGGAAGGGGGGGTGCCAGGTGTGGAGCATGCTGAGGGTGTTTATGGTAACATCTGTCTCAGTGTACATCATCAAAAACAGCATCGTGTCATGGTTTATAGCAGACATGTCAAACTGCTGAGTCCCTGTTCCTGTGTTACTACGTTCATGTTGATAAGGAGACGCGATCGATTTAAGGGACAACGATCGATTTTGAGGGACAACAATCGATTTAAGGGACAACGATTGATTTGAGGGACAACGATCGATTTAAGGGACAACGATTGATTTAAGGAACAATGATTGATTTGAGGGACAATGATCGATTTAAGGGACAACGATTGATTTGAGGGACAACGATCGATTTAAGGAAGAACGATCGATTTAAGGGACAACGATTGATTTGAGGGACAACGATCGATTTAAGGAACAACGATCGATTTAAGGGACAACGATTGATTTGAGGGACAACGATCGATTTAAGGGACAACTATCGATTTAAGGGACAACGATTGATTTGGGGGACAACGATCGATTTAAGGGACAACGATTGATTTGGGGGACAACGATCGATTTAAGGGACAACGATCGATTTAAGGGACAACGATTGATTTGAGTGACAACGATCGATTTGAGGGACAATGATTGATTTAAGGGACAACGATTGATTTGAGTGACAACGATCGATTTGAGGGACAATGATCGATTTGAGGGACAATGATCGATTTAAGGAACAACGATTGATTTGAGGGACGATTGATTTAAGGAAGAACGATCGATTTGAGGGACAACGATTGATTTGAGGGACAACGATCGATTTGAGGGACAATGATCGATTTAAGGAACAACGATTGATTTGAGGGACAACGATTGATTTGAGGGACAATGATCGATTTAAGGAAGAACGATCGATTTGAGGGACAACGATTGATTTGAGGGACAATGATCGATTTAAGGGACAACGATTGATTTGAGGGACAATGATCGATTTAAGGGACAACGATTGATTTAAGTCTTTTTTCACCAAATGCGAAATATTTTACTTACAACAACTTAAACCATTATTAAAGAGTTAATCATCATGCTGGACATATGGGCTACATATGGGTAAAGGCAGGTCAGCCCTGGATGAGTCTCCAGTTCATCGCAGCTGAGCAACTTTAATGAAAGATGTCAAAACAAAGATTTTGTGGCTTTAATGAATGAAAAAAGGTGCTCACAAATGTACGATGCCTGGAAACATCCCATCCTCTAAATACTCAACTGACCTTACACATTACCCTATATATTATTACGTCATTGACATTGGTTTGTAAAAATCTGTTGTGGTCAAAAAAGCCAAATTTCCTCCATCATGATACCATGTGTGTTTGTGGAGAGCAGCACTTTGACATGTCTGGTGTTCTGTTATGCGTTTATACGCTCGGCTCTGGACGGACAATATTGGTCCAAATACTGTGTCTATGTGAGCAGACCTGTGCACTCAGTGGAGATAAGCTCTGGGAGACTTACTGGGTGAGGTGGGAGAGTTTGTTCCACGTTCAGAGGAGGTGGTGGTGGTGGCCTTTGACTCTGCAGGCAGTGTTGGTCGATGGAGAGATGGTGGTGGAGGAGCCAGGGAGGGCGTGGGTCCAGGAGGTACCAACAACTGAGATGAGATGTAGTGACTGGACACTTTAACATGGTTACTGCCATTTAGCTGCAAGAATTAGAAAGAATTACACAGTTTGTGCATACTGTGGTATACCTTATATTTTTAACTGCAACAGTAAATAAAATAATTTAATTGGGTGTTTAACATACGACACTTTCATTCTGGAGCATTTTTGTAAATGTTTTCCTTTGAGATTTAAATATAACTATTTCAAAATAATACAATAAATCCCCTAAAACCATTTAAATATACATGTGTGTGTATAAACCATAAATATCTACATAAATTTCTGTACATTAATATGCTTAAGTAGACATTCTTTTTTTTCCAAATAAGTGATTTAAACAGGGAGACTTTCACAATAGTTTAACCAACTCAACTATATTTATGTACCTTTTTTGTCAAAATTTGATGTCTTTTAAAAAAAATCTAAATATGTAGCTCATCGGTTTGTGACATCACCTCACTCTCAAGAGCAGAATACTTCTGAAATCACAGAAGATTTAGATGTTTCAGTGGTTATAAAGGTGGAGACTGTTGTGCGTTGGTGGAAGCAGGTAGACAAGAAAGATCAGTTCCACAGAGGAAGGAGATCTAAAGGTAGGAGATGTGTTACAGCCACAATCAGTCGAGGCGGTCAAGGTTCAGTCAGGACGAACGGAGCAACTAGTCAAGCTCTTCTCTTTGGCTCTGAATAAAACCATTCACATTGCAAAATTTGCAAGAACAACGGCTGCTGGAGCTAAAGTGGTGTAAAGGTAACGATAAGCTTTTACCTGACTGTATAGGTGGAGGCTGTTGTGTGACATGATGTCCCACAGAACTGTGGCTGCTGAGTGTAGCCTGAATGTTCTACAATACAACTTTAAATCCAGAGCAGGTACTGACTGAAGAGGAAGAGCAGAGCTCTTTCAGTTGCACCAGTCATTGTGGGTTCTAACTGCTTGTGACCTGTTTGTTTCCTGTTGGTTTCTGGAATCTGAAGAGGAGATTCAACATGTGTGGCTGCTCTCCCCGATGAGCAGTGGAATGACTGAGAGGTGACCTCAGTTAAGTATCAGAGGCTGAAACTTCACAGAAGACCAGGAAGTTCCAGGAACAACATTTAATGGATTTCACTGATGAAGAAATTGGATCATCTGTGCAGGAGGCGATAGATCCACTGGACTGAAGCTGTGCATTGTGCTGTACTGTAACTGTGAAGTTTAACAACTTTTCTTTCTTTACAGAAACTATGTTAAAGTGGACCGATCTGCATTCTTTATATTCTGCATCTACATTCTGTAGGTTGTCACTGAATCTGGAAGTTCAGTCATGGTCTAACGTTGCTCTCCACTGGTCAATATGAATAATAATATACCTTTGCTATACTGTGTTTTTTCTGTCTCTATTCCTATTATTGATGGATGTGGATGCGTTTTTCTGTTTAAACTAAATGTACTGTTCTGCTGCAGATGTAATAAGACCTTAGGTATAAGGATGGCATTAAAGTGCCCCACACAGAACATCAGAACGCCTACTGTGTGTCTTTAAAACATACAAAGCGAGTTTCCTGACTTTTGCTTTTTGTCTTCTTCATGTATTTATCTTTCTATGGTTTTCATAATTTTTAACTGACTTTTTGCCCTTTTTGGCAAATTCAATGTCTTCTTTAGACTTTGTTTAAGTCCCATTTAAATGTTAAAAGATAGGCATCCGTTTTTCAACTTTTAGTTTTACTGAGTAACTGTAAAAAGGAAGGCAGAGGAAGAGGATGGGCTTTTGGCCAATCCTCTGCTCCAGTGGCCCAAGACTGCATGACTGTGGATCCAGATTGGTGTCAGTAGGGCCATCTTTGGCTCACCTTACAATCCCATCATAAAAGTGGTTTTACAGCTGTGACAATGAGTAATGAGTTGGTGCCACACAGGTTAACTACATCTGTTAACTCAGGCACAAATTGACACCTTGTTCATGTCCTTGTAACCCAACACTGCACAAACACAGCAAAATGTATGAAAGAAAGAAAAGCCCACAATGGTCACAAAAATGAATAGTAAATACAATTTTACTTAAAAAATGAAATAATGACAAGGCTTTGCTTCTGAATTGTGGCTCAGTAGATTATAAGCTATGGGAGCTCTAGGAAAGATTGAAACTAATTAGTCCACACATACATGTTATACTATAATACTACTATGTTATACTATAATAATACTACATGTTGTACTATAATAATACTATATTATGTCCTCCAAAACCCATGTTGTGACAAATGTTACAACATTGTAGTATTCTTATTTAAGTGTCTTGGACATGCTCATCTTTGCATACATGCTGGGTCTGTATTTTAAAAACCTTTTGAGACATGTTCACTCATGGGTTAGACCAGGCATGTCCAAAGTCCGGCCCGGGGGCCAATCACGGCCCGCGGTAAGATTTCATACGGCCCGCAACTTCAGTCTTACAATGTATTATTTATGGCCCGCTGGCACTAACAGAATAAATAAATAAATCACTAAAATGTAATTCCTCCTTTCTTGTAGATCCCAACCCTAACCCCAGCACTAACCCCAACCCTAACCCCAACACTAACCCCAGCATTAACCCCAACTCTAACCCCAGTACTAACCCCAGCACTATCCCCAATCCTAACCCCAACACTAAACCCAACCCTAACCCCAACACTAACACCAGCACTAACCCCAACACTAAACCCAACTCTAACCCCAGCACTAACCCCAACACTAAACCCAACACTAACCCCAGCACTAACCCCAACACTAAACCCAACACTAACCCCAACACTAAACCCAACTCTAACCCCAGCACTAACCCCAACACTAAACCCAACACTAACCCCAACACTAAACCCAACATTAACCCCAACTCTAACCCCAGCACTAACCCCAACACTAACCCAACCCTAACCCCAACACTAAACCTAACCCTAACCCCAACTCTAACCCCAGCACTAACCCCAACACTATGAAACTGGAAATCACAACATCTACTACCACATTTATTGTGGATCAGAGATGTATTCATGTTTTCAACACTTGAAAAGATCCAGCACCTAAAGAGAGGTTGTGTGTCTACATTTGATGAAATATGGCAGCTGATCCTTCTGCATGTAGAAGACCTTGACTTGCAAGCTCCTGACATTTTGAAAGTTTTTGCATCTATTTTGATTGTTGTGTTTTTATTTATATATGAGAGACCTTCTGAAAACCTTTATTAATAGATTTATTTTACTTTCTTGTATGCATGTGCTGTTGTCATTTCTCCCTATTTTTTTGTCTTTTATTGTATGTAAAAAACACTAGTATCTTCAAACTTCAGTCAGTCTATCTATCTAAGAGGTGATGAGGCTTTGCTGTTCTGTCTGTTTATCGAGGAACATGAACCAGCCAATTCAGGAGAGAGAGGAAATTAGAAGGAAAATTATAGAAATCCATGTTAAAGGAAAGCTGGGATAAGGCGGCTGTCCTCTGGAGAGCTGAGACAAAACTGGAGTTTTTTGGAAAGTCAAATGAGCTCTATGTTCAGAGATGCAAAAATGAAGCCTACAGAGAAGAGAAGACTGGACCTACTCTAAAACACAGACAAGGGCTTGGTTATGCTCTAGGGTTGCTTTGCCCCATCTGACTGAATGTGAGCAGGATACGTCATCTCAAGACAATCAATCTTTTCTGGAGTGAAATGTGCTGCTCAGCATCACAACGACTGGTCTCTAGTCACAAGCCATGGTTCTACCACCAGGATAGAGACCCAAAACACACATATAAAGACCCCCATGAAGGGCTAAGAGCAAAAACCCTGGCACTTGTTATGTTTATTATTATAATTATTCTGATGATATAACTTCCCATTTTAATTGGACATGAAATAAAGTCTTCCAGTTAATATATGCATATATAACAAGCAATTAATCAGAATAAATTCAGTGTCCCAACTAAGTGAAGTGAATCGATTTGTTGCAAACAGTAGCAGAAGATAATTTTTCAAATGCATTTTTTCATTTTATTCTAAATATTTGGTTCTATATGAAGATCAATCCTATTAAACATCTGAAGGAGCTGGAACAGGTAGTTGGCACCTCTAGACATGTGAGACAGATGGAGCCACTCCATGGGTTAACATTCAGCCCTTTTTTATTTATTGTTCCTTTTATCAGTTTCAAGTTGCTCGAGTGACCATTGTATGTTTTTCTTTCTTTAACAGAAGGGTACCAACAATTAGGTCTATGTATGTAGACACATAGCAGTCACATAACAGTTCTCTGTGCTTATCAATCAATCCTGGATTCAAATATGGTTTACTGGGAGGGTACAGCAACACGGAGACTTTTACACTTTGATCACTGAAGCCTGTTGACATAAGTGAGCAAACAAGGAATACTCTGGGGTGAATAAAGGCAGATTGACTTTTTGAAACCTGCTGCCATCCCAGCGGCCCTAGCAACAGAGTAAGGTTGCTGGAAAAGAGGGAAAGTGGCAAACCAGTAACCAGTGAGAGGCTTTTTCTTAGGGAAGAAAGGATAGGGTGAAGCTGGATGACCAAAAAAAGAGATAAATAAAGAAGAGGTAGCAGGGAGAAAGAGATGGAAGATAAGTGGGAAAGATGAGGCTTTAATGCCACTGTTGCTATGGAGACGTCCATATGCAATGTCCCACAGCAACAGCAGCAATGGTTGTTGTGTGTTTACAGGTGGTGGACAACTGAAGGTGAGGAGTTTAAATGTTTGACCCAATGAATCGTCCATGGTTTATTGTCTTTTAAAGGGCAATCACAAGACCTGAATAGATCTTAGTAAAGGTGTCTGGGTCCTCAGGGTGGGGAAGAAGGGTCATTTGGATAGATTTACATGTCATCGCGATTAATGACAGAGCAAACAAAGTGGAAGGAGGACAACTGCTCTGAAGATTGCTCTCGGCTTTTCTTTCAGTCGGCTGGATGTTGGTGTCTTTCCAACTACTGTAAACACAGATGTGCCTGGGCTCATAACAAAGCTCGTAACAGAACAAAGAGATGGGACTGAAGGACGGAGGGCCTTACAGTCAAGTTAGGAAGTGGGATACTGTTGTGTTGTCCTGTTTTAGACCAAATGGCATTGCTGCAACTAGAACGGCTGTGTTTGACATCAGTAGGCATGAAACATTACTAGGGATGTAACGATACGCCTAACTCACCATCCAATAGGATTTACAAAATAAGATTTAATTATTTATCAAGCAAAACATGCAAAATGCTGTATATCTACTCTCATCTTTTCTTAATCAAATTAAATAATCCAAAGTAAATAAGAAAACAAAAAGACTAAATGGATTTTTGGAACAAATCCCTAAACATAATAATATACTGGTTGTACTCTTTTAGCGGTTAATATTTGTAGTTAGTAGCAATGTTAGCACACCGGCTTTGTTTTGTCTATTATCGCCTAACCTTTTCATTTTCTAACGTAGAGAAGCTAAAATGTTTCCACACACCTGATTTAAAACAGGAGGATGGCGCGTCTTCTCTCTCCCAATCCGTGTCTCTACCGTTAGAGCTAACGAAGGACGTCCAAAGACAACGTCACACCTCTAACAAGAGCAGCACCATTCATTTTTATCTGACCGATTTTAATCCTCAAATATTTGTATTGCGATTTAACTGCCTCAAAAAGAATTGTTACAATCCTAGAATTTATTATAGGAAGGTAAAGACATTTACAATGTTTTCTACATGGAGAACTGTTAAAAGTGGTATTATCTTAATGACTATTAATGTGCTTCTAAGGGTTTGATGTCTTCTTAATCAATGCTGAACATTGACATGAATCGCTCGTGCTGTTTTGTTAAGAGTAATTTTGGGTAGCATTTATCCTACCTGTTATTACTATTATTGTTATTATTGCCTGCCTTTCAACCCAGGTATTACTACACAAACAACCTGCTTGCTAAAAGTCATTTCATTTTAGAGCATGGCTTTGGAATTAGTTGTGCTCACCGAGCTGGGGGGTTTATCGACAGGGTCAGAGGCTAATGAAACCAGATCTTTTAGAGGGTCCTGGGCCAGATGAGGAGGATAGCGGATTGCTCCATGGGGGAAGTATGGTGCTGATGGAAAATAAAGAGATGGAGAGGGGTGGGGGCTCCGAGACAGACCTAGACAGAGGGAAAGAGCAGGCCGAGAGGGAGACAACACAAGACAGTAAATGAATATTTGTTGCATGCAAAAAGTGTGTGTGTATGTTTGTGCGTAGGTGCGTGTGTGTTACTGACCACTATGTACAGCTATGACAGGTCGGTGAGGCTGTGTGAAGGAACCAAGTCTTGGTGAATCCTTCTGGGGAGGACTGTCCACTTCTGTCTTCTTCACAGGAGGAGACAGACCTAAAACAAAGCACATAAAGCCACATTTAAAATATGCTGGGCTCAGAGGAACTAGCTCTAAATCCAGTTTTAGTTAGTCCCAAGCCTGATCTGGGACCACAACTGAGTAGGCCTACTGACCTCATTTCTTCTTGTCTTGTATAATCGTTGTTCCAAGCTGTGGTTATATTTGTTATAGTCAAATTCCCAATTCAGTAAGAACTGTGGTGCCTCTTGTCTGTGTCCTCCATATCTGCAGTCTGACTCCTAAGTCCTGCTGCAAGTCTCCTTTTAAGACACAACATGGCTTCCACCTTCAGAAGCCATATTGTGCATCCAGTGTTGTTGAAATACCTAAAGTTACTAAAATTGTCTCATCTACTTAACCCCTTTATCCCTCTCGGGGTCACGGGGACAGTCCACAATGGGTGAAGGCAGGTCTTCCCTGGATGAGTCCCCAGTTCATTGCAGCACCTTATATGAGCATATGTGGGTTTGGTATCTTGCTCAAGGGTACCAGTGCTCTGAAGGTGTTGTGGCACCTCCCCCTATTACCAGAACACCTTACATGGTTTGTCTGCCCTGGGGCTTGAACCAACAACCCTCTGCTTCTCAGCTCAGTTCCCAACAGACTGAACTAGTACCGTTACTAAACTCCTGTAGCTGAAAATGTACTTCAGCAAATTCAGTTGCAGTGGTACTAAACTGTTAATGATGACATATAGCTTTACCTTTAGAAACAGCTCCTTCTACTCAAATTTTAATTTTGTACAGTGCAAATTTAAACAATCCATACTGGTAAAATCAACCTCTGGTCCGGGTACAGATACTGAACACTTTCAGTTTTATCCACATTCTGTTACCTCCTTCCACGTCTTCAGTCCAGTTTCTGGAACTGCTGGCAGGAGAAGGGGAGTGGTAATATTCTCCTGGACTGTCAACCTCATCCTCCATAGATCCAGATTTATGGCGCTTACTCCTGTAGATACGTGTACAGAGAACAATACAGACTAGTGCGTGCGCTACAATGCCACAGCAGTACAGCTGTCAAGCCTCTGCTCATACAATATTACATTTTTCAGTGTGTGCGTGTTACCCGCTGGAAGAGGTGCTGGCCAAGGATCTTCTGAGGCCTACTGGCTGGTTGACAGATGGGTTGAGGTCATAAGCCAGATGACCATGCAGCTCCCCCATTGAGAAACCAGGACCTACAACTGTGATTACCCGAGCTACACGAAGGGAGAAAATTGAAGGTTAACATGGTCATTTTTACTATTCCAGATAAGATCAACCTTTCTGATGCAGATCAATGTTAATCTGTTAAATTAAGCAAAATTCTAATTACATCCTATAGGTGACCCATTTCAAACCAACAGGAAGGCAAAAATAAATATTAGTAGATATTAGTGAGACGAAATGTGAAATGTGTATCATATTTATGAGTATTTTTTGAAGAAATTTGTTGATATTCCTTTGTATTGCTGCCGTTTTGCGATGTAGCTTAAATGCCTTTATGCAAAAGTAAAATATTGCATAAAGCACCCTTACCTGCTAATTTATCAGGTACATTTTGCTCGGAAATTATAGGACCCCCTTTTGCATCACAACTGCCTTAAAGTGTGTTCGAGGTGTTGGAAACATTTGTCAGTGGTTTTTGGTCCATATTGAAGTGTTAGGTGTGCACTGACCTATTAACCTCTGACACGCAAGCCCACTGACCCACTCATCTATTGTAAAGACAGCTTGTTGTACATAATGTATTCCTTTCCCTCTCAACCCATCTCTCCCTCATCAGCAGGAGGGTCCCCCTACATGATCCTGGTCCTGCTCAAGGTTTCTTCCTGTTAAAGGGGAATTTTTCCTGCCACTGTTGATTGTTGGGGATTAGGCCCTGGGATTCGGGAAAAGGCCTGGAGACAATTTTGATTGTAACAGACGCTGATAAAGATAAAATGCCATAGCATGACACAGCTGCTACAGTTCTGTTGCCTGCACATCTATGATGTGAATCTCCTGCTCCACCTCATGCCATGGTGACTGTGGAGGCCACTGGAGTATAATGAACTCACTCTCATGTTCCAGAAACCAGTTTGAGATGATCTGAGCTTTGTAAATGGTACATAATCCTGCTGGAAGTAGCCAGTAGAAGGCGGTCTGGAGTGGACAGGAGTGCCACCAGCGGTGTGGTCTTCTGCCGCTCTAAGGCTTAGAGCAACAGGCTTAGAGTCTAAGCCATCTTGTTTAAGGTTTCACGAATTGTCAGGAGATCTTCTGGTTCTAAAATACTGCTTCTCAGACCAGCTTGACTAGCACCGACAACCAGCCAGGTTCAAAGTCACTTAGGTCCCCTTTCGACTCCATTGAAATGCTGGTTTGACCTTCAGGAAATTGTCTTGACAACATCTACAAACCCAAATGCACCGAGGTGAGTTGTTAACAAGCAATTTATAGATTTTTTTTTGTTGTAGTGGTGCCTTCATGATCTGTTGTCTCACATATAAGTAACCATTCCAGTTGCAATGGTGGAGTTTGAAATGTCAGGCGTCATCTTCCCCTTCTTCCTTAACTTTAACAAGGATCTACTGGTGATGATTTGATTGAATTAGTACCCTACCTCATGGCTTTCCTGAAGTGCTTGTTTAGCAATGGGAACAAAGAGCACTGCTTCCACTGGCAAGGTCAGGGGCATAATATTGGGGATCGTGGTTTCTTGTGTAGATCGGTTCTTGTTACTTCTACCAGATCTTAAGATCTTTCCTGAAAATCAGATGATTCTCTAAACACCAGTTTCACCAGGTCCTCAGGGATTTGAGGTACTTGCCTTAGCCACTTGCTCCCACTCACTCATCTGGTTCCATCCAGCTTTTTATTCCAGTCCAGAGCGGTTTTTGGATGAGTCTGGCAATTGTGACCATTCTTTATTTATAGAACACCTCTCTCTCCAGTGTACTGCTTTTTCCAATAAATTGACTTGTCCAGATGAGATGCAAAAAGTCTGTTTTTCTACAGTCACTTTGTTAGGCCATAATGGTTTCATTTAACCAGTAAAACTGACAAACTGCATGGACGGAAAATACGCAATGTTCATGAAATAAGTAGATACCTTAAGGTTCTGGATGTTGTAGGGATGTCTTGGTTAACACACCTTTTCAACATTGCGTGGACCTCAGGGTTAGTGTCTGTGAAATGGCAAACTGAGGTGGTGGTCCCCAAGTTTAAGAAATGGAAGCGGAGATTGTGTTCCAACTATAGGGGGAATCACACTTGTCATCCTCCCTGGGAGGGCCTATGCCCAGGTACTGAAAAGAAGAGTGTGACTTTTAGTTGAGCAGGAGGGGTAATGTGGTTTTTATCCTGGCTGTGGAACAGTGGATCAGCTCTTCATCATTGCTCGGATGCTGGATGAGTCATAGGGCATATGACTGAGTACCCAGAAGTAGCCTTTGGAGGGCACTCTGGGAATATGGGGTGGATGGACCCTTACTAAACTTAGCATCGGATCTCTGTATTGTAGGAATGTGGGCTTGGCGTGCTTCATTGGCACTAAGTCGAACACGTTTCGGGTGAGGGTTGGACTCCCCCAGGGTTGCCCTTTGTCAACCATTGTCCTCATAATTTATATGGTCAATATTTCTAGAAGCAGCCAGGTGGAGTTAAATTCAGGGGCCTGATGATTTTGGCACTGCTCTTTCTGGATGATGTTTTAGCCTCGATCACTGACCATCAGCTCTTGCTGGGATGGTTCACAGCCCAGTGTGAAGTGGCTGGGATGAAGATCAGGACCTCTATATCTGAGGCCAGAAAAGGTTTGATTGCCCGTTCCAAGTCAGAGAGGAGTTACTAGCCCAAGTGGAGGGGTTGAAGTAGCTCAGGATTTTGTTCATGAGAGGGGAAGAATGGATCAGGAAATTGGCATGTCAGGGGAGTATCTGCACTATTACAAATGCTGAGTTGGCCTGTGGTGAAGAAAGAGCTGAGCCAAAAGGCAAGGCCCTCTGTTTACCCTATGTTCCAACGCTCACCTATTGGTCATGATCCTTGGGTAATTACCAAAAGGAAAAGATCCTAAATACGAGAAGCCAGAATAAGTTTCCTTCGCAGGTTAACTCACTACATGGAATTGCTCAGGGCCATCCTCCCTTGATGAGAGGATCACTCATCTCATCAACCATGCAGTGTTCCCCTACAACACTCCCCGTACACTGCTCAATTCTTTGTCCAAAGTCACAGAAGCGCCTCTGTTTTGAATCCAACCTAACGATTTCCACAAACAAAAAACTGCAGCTTCACTCATGAATACTAACATTTCTGCAAGCAGCCTGATCTCCTCTTGGAGAAATGCTCCACATGAACAGCAAAAGAAGTCCATCTGTGAATGGTGAATGGATCCACCCTGCAAACTGTCACTAACCACCACCTTTTGGGTATTCAGTTCTGGACTGGGTGACTGATGGGTGACCTTTCCTGTTATGAGTTCCTGGTCCACTACCAAGCAACTTATGTGCTTAAGGATTTGGGAATAATGACTAATTTTCAGCATTTTTTTTATCCAAGCTTAACCTTTAGCCTATCCGTGGAGACCCTTTTTTCTGCCATTGCTCTAGATGGACAATTACTTTGTAGCAAGACACAAATTGCCTCCAATCCAGCTACAATTCCCAGCCGGGCACACGAATCAACTCCAGTTGCACCTTTATTATGCCGGACCACAGCTGTTGTTTGGGACATTGATTGTTGGTGCAGAATGCTAATCATTTTAACTTATCATTTTCAAGGTAACATCTCAAAATACTGCTGCACACTATCTATCTAAAAAGAGATCCCCTCAACCCGTATTCTATAATTTCTCTACTGGCTTCCAGGATGATCTAGGATGTATAGATGTGTTTGATTCTCATGATCAAGGTTTAAAAAAGGGGCAGAGAAATAAATTTATTTTTGTGTAGTACAAAAACAATGCAGACCAACGAGGCCGGCAGAGTTTAAGAGTTCGCCTGAGACACTAGGAACTACATTATTAACAAATGCATCAAAGGGCAATGCATCAAAATATTGGGGAAAACAAGGAGAAGCCAAACAAAATGTAAAAAAATAACTTTCAAAGTGGAGAAACAAGGAAAAAAATGGCAGCGAATGCTTTGATGTACTAGGATTAAAGAGAAGAGGCAGAAAGGAAAAGCATTTTGGACACGTTACCTTTTGAGTAGGATTATAACCTCCTTGTTCAGTGTTTTGATTTTTGAACTTGATTTAAAGCATTTTCCATATTTCAAATATGGTCCGATCAACAGGTGAAATCCAGTATAAGCATATAATAGAGGCTCAGTGAGAGAAAAGTGCTGCTCTCCGGTGTGATCAATGCATCCTGTGTCTGGTGTGAATGAGGCTCCCAGAAATAAACTATATAACAGAATGAACTAAAAACATCATGAATACAACTAAGACTAACCATGTTTGCATAAAGATAATTATTATTCCAACCACAGGAAGACGACAGCCCAAGCTAGCCTTTTAGCTTTGAGTTGAGTATGTAAGATTCAATTTGCCAATGTCTCCCACACTCCACCTCTTTATAAATTCTTTGTACTTAAATTAATGGAACTTGAGACTCTTACCAATAATATCAAGCACGTGGACTTACTTTTTGAGACATGAACAAGCTCAGTAACACTGAAAACTCCAGATGTCACAAAGCTCTCCTGAAATTCTGGACCATCTGTGTGAACAAACAGCAGCAGTTACGCATCAGCACTGTAGTTTAACAGCAATAAACTCAACAGTTTGGTAAAGCTTTGCTTGACCTAATTAGTTGTACAGTGAAACCTTGGTTGCTGAACTAGAGCTGTTCTGGAAAATAAAGTGGAACATAAAGGAATCAATAAAACTAAAAACATGGTAGCGCCCTGAGCTATATCAGATTTGTTAATGGTCTCCTTAATGGCCAACGTGGTGCAAGTTTCCCATAATAGTGGGTGAGGTCGACCAGTGGCCTCCCAGCTTTGTGCATAATAACCCTCATCTCTGACGTTATTCCTCTCATATTTGCTGTCTTCCACGGAGTCTTATCTGTACCTTTCTTGGGACCCATAAAAATTGTAAAAACACACTCAAGCACATGCACTCAGGCACACACACACATGCACACACAAACACACGCAAATCCCCAAATGAAAACATTTACTCGAGCATTTTCCACGCAGACTGAGCATACTGAGTCTAGGCTAACACACATTCTGGATCCTTCAGCACCTTTCAGCAACCCGCAAGACAAATTCATAATTTGATCATTTAAATCTAATTCTGTCCACAATTTAATCCACTGTACAAAAATGAAGCTTCAGAGATAGTTGATAGGCGCAACGATGCCGAGTCAGGGTAGTCTGGATTGTGGTTTCCACTATGTTTGCATGCAGCTTCTAATTCAACCACACTGGATTCCTCCAATGTGACATCTTCCATTTGGTCTAATGGAAGAAGTTTTTATCCAGATCCTGGATCCATAAAAAAGTAACATGCCACAAATATAAAATGTGCTTTTTGCCATCTTCGTCTGTCTTTATTCTGTGCTACCTTCAGGGACATCTTCACCATCCAGTCAGCCTTTGAAGCACAGTTAAGTGTAATGATTTGGCAAACAGCAAGCTGGTTCCCACCACAGCGCCATCATCTGGCTGTGCACTGGAGCTCTTATGTGCTGCAGCTCTTAGTTCCGACAGCAAAAGGCCTGTTTATGCCTACCCAGCCTAAAGGGGGTTGGGTCGGTGCTACATGAGCTACGGCTGCCGCACAGATGTGGCGTGCACCTCCCAAAAACTGTAGTGATGCAGAGAGGAACTGGAGACCATAGGAAGACTGGTGGAGCTGTGATTGGGTCACCAAAGTACATCATTTCCACTTGTTGCTTTTCCAATTTTAGTTTGTATTGGATCAGAACTTTTATCACTCTCCTGTCAACCAACTATCCTTCACCTCTAATCACACCAGGCTGATCATCTTGGAGCCTCCTGAGAGGCACAAAGCAGTGGTTGTTAAACTTATTTTGCTTATGGATGTATGAAAAAAACGAGGTCAGCCCTATGTGTCTGCTCCAAAACAGATGCTTTGCTTTTCTTCCACAACTTAAGGAATGATGGATTCATTCTACAACGGCTACAAGTAAAGACCGTGGTCATCAAGCCATTTGCTTGTCTCAGGTGTGTCCTTATAGAAGCCTGTCTGCAGCAATCTGAGCCCTGCTGGCTGCCGGCCTGCTAACGCTATCTGCTTACACTGCTGCTCTTTCATCTTTGGGAGCCAGCATCAGCTGTGAAAATGGCGTTGTGTTGAGAAACGCTTCTGATTAACTACTGTCTTTATAATAAAATCTCTGAGTTTCCATCCAGTTCTGAACACGTGTGTTTAAAACCACACAGCTATTCAAGAGCAGAGCCCAGCTGTCAATCATCATGTCTAAGCTTTCTAATGAAACTGAACACATCAGGGAAGGAACTATGAGACATAAATCTATGGGACTGGTGGCTGAAGCTGGAGCCCTCGGCATCACCCACAGAGGGCAAAAAGGCTGGTTCAGCCTCCCCTCTCAACATTCTCTGAGCAGCCACCCTTTTATGCAGCTGGGCTCATGCTAGCACCACAGTTGTTTACTGCAGTCTGGTACATAAGGCACTTCTGTTAGCAAAGGTTACCTTACCCAAGGTCTGGCTGCTTTCATGGTCCTGGACAACTCCTGTGTGACTGGGACTACTGGTCTGTTCTACCTCTGGGGGAGTGGACAGACAGAGAGAGAGAGGGAGGGATTATTTTAAGTTATAAACCTCAGACAACTGAATATTGTTTAGTTTAGTTTATAACATGTGGTAGATACATAACATCAATTATAATGAAAAAGTCCTTAAATGAAACTTATTAAAAGTGTTTTTTTCCACCATTTTCCTGAACAACAATATTAAACAGAAGAAGAGTTCAGGCAATAAATGTGGCGTACTTGTCAGCTGAAGATACCTGGAGGATACTGGAGGCTACTATGTTATCGCAATAGTAGCACGAAAGGCGTTAGCATAAGTAGCATAAATGAAACATCTGTGTTGCACAGAAACAATACAGAGAAATGTGTTCCAGATGTGTGAAGAGAACTGAGACATGAGAGCAATGATGGTAGCCAGTAGTATTATGGTATGTGTGATACACACCTCTTTCTTGAACGTAGTAGGCCAGGTAGAGGTCAAGCTCCTTGACAGCCACTGAAATGTGTCTGGGTTGGACACAGAGGACTGGATTAGAGCACTGTTCTCCCTTGACCAGGCGCTCTCCGTCGGTGCTTTCCAGTGGGATCCCTTTAAACAGGATGACCATCACCAGGTCCAGCCGCCATACCTTTAATCACATGCTCGAGTCAGTGCCCGCATGCTCTGCCTGACTGAGCTAGGCTATGCTACGCTATAGGATTGATTCCATGCTATTCACTGCATCTTATAATGGAATTTACCTGAGTTGTAAATGTATATATACCGTATTTATTGTATTTATTTTTTGCAGGAATGCTGGAACTCAATGTCTGCTAGTTTCACTTACCTTGTCAGCTTGTCGGAGACAGTCGATGCGTCTCATTTTGCCTTTCTGGTCAGGGTTTGAAAGAACACAGCAGGCAGCTTTCTTGCCTGTTACTGAGAGTACAAAATCCTCTCGGCACTCAGGTCTAATGTCCTTCCTTAGCTTGGCTAAAAGGCGACTTGCCCACTTTTGTTTTACCTAGCAACACAAAACCATGCATGACTACAAGCGCGATCCCAAATGCTCACAATACTGTTTCAACTACAGATTAGAACCCAAAGAGAACAAAGTGATTTAATCAATGTTAAGACACACATCACAGGCACAAGGTTACAGAATTCAATCCCTATTATGAAATATTGAATAAGTCATAGCAAATTATTATGGGATGCAAACACTCATACAGTTTTCATGTTTTTACGAGATTTTGTCAGCACTTGAGCGAGCTGTGATTTGGTGTGTGAAGCTTAAATGCTGATGTGTGGATAAGTGAACAGCTGCGACACTCACCTCCGCCTTTTCTCCCAGCAGTTCATCTTTCACCCCTCTCTCTTCCTCTATCGACATTCTTTTCTCATGTTTTTTGAAATATTTTCTTTTCCTGGCCTGAAGGTTGAACCACGTGTAAGCGAAGGCACGAACCTGCGGCAGCAGCGCCTCGATAAAAGGATGGAATTCATCCTGAAGGACACAGAGAAACATGGAGTCTAACTACAAACCTGAGACAGCAAACAGGTGATCACCAGGTAAACAGGCAGGACCGCTTTCAGTATGAGGAGACTCTACATATTAATGGGGGAAAGTCCACCAAGTTTTGGCCACGTAAGAATGTACATTTGTGTAGCTGTGTAAAATAGTCAGACTTTTGTAGTTTTCTTGAGGTTTTTAATCCTCAAAGTCATTGCAAAGAGCTGCTCAAAAACCAACTACCAACTAACCAATAACTATTGTTGTTGCCCTTATTGGCCTCCGGCCTTTCTAAAGACTCTGTGCTCAGTTTGGGCCCCAACCAGCCACAGACCCCAGTGATTCAATGGTGGACAAGTCAATATACATAAGACATTTTAACTCTACACCCCTCATAGTTACCTGTACCACCCAGGTACCTGTACCACATGGTGCCCGGTACCACCTGGCCAACTGTACCACCAGGGGACCTGTACCACATGGTGCCCGGTACCACCTGGCCAACTGTACCACCAGGGGACCTGTACCACCTTGTCACCTGTACCACCTGGGGCCAGGTACCACCTGGCCACCTGTACCACCTGGGGACCTGTACCACCTGGTGTCCAGTACCACCTGGATACCTGCACCACCTGGTGTCCAGTACCACCTGGGGACCTGTACCACCTGGTGTCCAGTACCACCTGGAAACCTGTACCATCTGGGGCCCACTATCACCTGGGGACCTGTACCACCTGGCCACCTGGATGTGTGGGATGGTATAAAAGGACCTTTAAATCTTTATCTTCATCTTGACTTTCTGGCAGAAGAACTGGGTTGTTCCTCTAGTTGTCCCTCCGTCCTGACTGTCTTAAATGGACTCTTGACCTGCGTCTGAACTACAACTACAACCTACACACCTGCACTGTGGGTCCAGGGGTGGTTTCCTATGATGGGGGGCAGTAAAGCAGTCAAGCTGTTACCCTGAAGGGGGGAACAGCACAGGGACCGAAACGTGCCAAATGATAAAGGCCAAAGCTGTGGGCCATGTTACTGTACAGGTGAACACCATCAGCATGTGTTGATTGGCCTGAATGCTTACAGAACATGTGCACATACAACACGTATGTTGCTCCACTTCGACGTCTGATCCTCCTTCTTTTCCATTCTTTCTTGCTCAGTTTCTGAAGTCGTTGGTTATTTTGCCAGAAGTTGTTTCTTCTGGGTTTTGGGGCTTTATGTTGTTACTGTTTTTGTTGTTTTGCGTTTGTGAGTTTCTCAGCAGTCAGGCCCAATGTTCACTGATAAAATAGAGTTTTAATATGATGAGGAGGCAGGATGAGGTTAACAGACAGATAAAGCAACATCTTTGGAGCACAAAAAGGCCTCCAGAAGCTGCAGCTTCACTGCTGGACAGGACAAGGGTAGCAAAAAGTGTTGATTTATTCTAAATGTGATGATGCTGATGTGATGAAGACTAACATCTTAAGAAAAACCCCAAATTCAGAGACTCAAAATTAAAATACTGCAAAAGAGTTTAATATTATAAACTGCTTGTGTTACACTCTCAGTAGTTGCAGAGCTTCCCTGGACCTTTTTAGGGTCCCAGTCTGGTTCAGTGGGCTAAACCATCAGGGAGGAGACGGCTGACTCCACCAGAACACCATCGCTGATGCTCCGCACAAGGATTGTGTGTGTGTGTGTGTTACTGTGACCCCTCATTACCACATCAACTAACATCTCTGTCTGCCTGCTGCCTGTCTGTCTGTCTTCCTGCCTGTCTGTCTGTCTCTATCTGCTGGCTCCTTCTGCGGCCATTTTCTGTTGACAGCACGCGCACGCCCGCGCGCTCACCCGCACACCGGAAGGAAGCTCGGGGTGAACTTGAACTTGCTTCCGCGTCCGTCGCTCCCCAACAGCCGTTTTATTAAAGCGTCCAAACGCCGCTTTGGCGGATCGATGCGATCCTGGCGCTGATGTCGCGACTTTGACCGAGACTCTGACTCTGGTTCTGGTTCTGCGGGGCAGCGATGTTGATCTAAAGTCCAGTCACATCCGGGAGAGCTCGCAGTTCATTTGTCCCTTCTCAGAATATTTAACGTCTGAAGCGAAACACTAAATCTCCGCCCAGCTGACGGTGTTTTATGACATTCGGCTTATGTAATCCCCCAACAGGCGTTAATAGCAACAGAATTTTAAAGCGCCTCACCGCCGCAGCTTCCGCTCTGTCCAGAATCCAAAGGAAGACAGCAAGTGGGCGAAACCGAGACTTTTATTACAGTGTGAAATGTCCACATCAGGCCGGACCCCGTGTGTCACAGTGGTCCTGAGTCTGCCCCAAAAGATCGCCATAACACGGCTGACTAATCTGGGTTTCAGCGCAATTCCACCATTATTTGGAGAAAACATTCCATAATAGAGCGCAGCTGAAGTGGCAGGCTGGCGGACCTTCTGTCCCACTTTCTGCGCACCCATTCTGTCTAAAACAGCCGTGCGAGGCGGCGCATTGCGTCTCTGTTCCCTGCGCTTCTTTGGGAAATATGGAAGACCCGCAGGAAGAGACAGTGTTATATTTATGGTGGGTCCTACCATGTTGAAGCTGAGCCAGCAGCTGTGGAAGTCGGGGCTTTTCTGAGGCTACCGTCGGTCCATCTCATGCTGTCGGCCGGTGTTGTCCCATTATCATGACCGTGAGGGAGCCAGGTGGAGCAAATATGCGCAGCTCCACACCAGAAACGTCCCGTTGAGGCAGAACCCTTCCACCCCCAACACACACACGCACGCACACACACACACACACACACACACACACACACACACACACGCAGGCTGCGACAGAGCGCTTCTCCTCTACTTCAGAGTCAGAGTCGGTGCTTTAACTCGGTCTTCACTGAAGAGCGTTTCCATTTTACTGTTTTTATTTTCATGTACAAACATTTATTTAAAGGACCGACTTTTTTTCTTGTCAAAAATAAAGTTTTTATGGAAAGTGCAGAATACACCCAATAAAACCTAGTTAGATGTCCACCCAGGCTCCTTATGTTAAAAAAAAAATCACTAGTATGTTTTGGTGGACGTCCAGATTTATGATCTCAACGTAAACAGGAAGCCAGTCTAAGGAAGCCAAAATGGGAAGTTATGGGTAACTATTGTAATATATATTTTTAATAACTGGTTCCAAATGTACCTCACCTTTATTCCAGACTCGTCTCACTGCCTGTCTGTCATGAATACTGCTAATTGTATTTGATTACTGTTGCTGTTACTTGTGCTACGACTTTGTGCCTGTGATCAGATAAAAAGTTATTTCCATGATTCTGTGTGGCTGAAGAAACATTCAGAAGAAGGAGGTACACAGCACATCAGCAGGAGGAAGAGGCTGCACCCTCAGCACTGCAGCTGCAGCCCCCATCATCATCAAACCTGATACTGTCCTGGATACACACACACACACACACACGCACACACACACACACACGCATACACACACACACACACACACACACACACACACACACACATATATACAGTATATATATATATATATATACACACACACACACACACACACACATTACATTTTAAATATATAATGTATACTCTAATTTATATATGTATAAATTAGAATATACATATAAAAAAATCTAAATATTATGAAGATCTGAAGTCTATAGTTTCACTTACCGGTAGTTACTACTTCCTATATTGATTTTAACAATTTGTGTAAACAACAACAAAATATATTAATTATATATATGAATTATGTAACTACACAAATGTCAGAAAATTAATCTTAAATTTTGGATTTAGTGGCTCCTGCTCCTACATTTTATTAAATTAATCACAGTTAAAATATCTCTGATAACTTTTGCAGAAAAAAGGAACCCAGTCCGACGTGTTTATTTATGTTTTCCAAGAGAACTTAAAATATGTAACTGTCTATGAAGTTCAAAAATTACTGAGACCATAACCTACATCTCCCATAACGCATGTCAACTGCGCGACCCGTGGAGTGGAGTCCTCCCACTAGACGGCAGCATTTACTCAAAAGTGTTAACGCGGTTTCCAAACAAGCGGCGTCAGGAAATGTCTAAAAAGGGGGGAAAGTTGTGCAGATTGACAATTTAGAGAAAATGGGAAGAAACATTTTTGCTCCGTGTAGAAAAAACATAATGTCTTTAGTGCTACAAAGCAGCGTTGATAATAAAGACTACATTCTGACACCCAACACCGAACTACAATATGTATACTGAGAAACTACAACTGGCCCAAGAAGTAACAACAGATTTTTTAGAATGGTCAAGAAGAACCATTTCAGATTTAAGCCATTGTCACAAAATCTGGCAATGCAACAGAGACGTGCACTTTGCATTTTTTATGAGCTGAAGGTATAAACGACATGGACAAAGTGCATGTTGTAGTCTTTATAATACATGAGGGCAGACTCTCTGGGAGCTCAGTATCACACATTGATACTGGAGTGCCTAAAGCTGTATAATATCAACAGGACACATCCAGAACTCCATGAAGCTGTGGAACACGACTTTGTTGGCCAATTCAAAGCAAATTCAATCTTTATCAAATCAAATCCATCTTTATTTATATAGCGTCTTATACAATCAAAATTGTTTCAAGGCACTTTCCAGAATCCCAGGGCCTAACCCCAGACAAGCAACAGTGGCAAGGAAAAACTCCCCTTTAACAGGAAGAAACCTTGAGCAGGACCAGGCTCATGTAGGGGAACCCTCCTGCTGATGGCCGGCTGGGTAGAGAGAGAGAGAGAAAGAGAGAGAGAGGAGAGGAGAGGAGAGGAGAGGAGAGGAGAGGAGAGGAGAGGAGAGGAGAGGAGAGGAGAGGAGAGGAGAGGAGAGGAGAGGAGGAGAGGAGAGGGAGGGAGAGGGAGAGGGAGAGGGAGAGGAGAGGAGAGGAGAGGAGAGGAGAGGAGAGGAGAGGAGAGGAGAGGAGAGGAGAAGGAGAAGGAGAGGAGAGGAGAGGAGAGGGAGAGGGAGAGGAGAGGGAGAGGAGAGGGAGAGGAGAGGAGAGGAGAGGAGAGGAGAGGAGAGGAGAGGAGAGGAGAGGAGAAGGCGGCGATACCTGTAAATAGATAGAGAAGGGGGGCAGAAAAACTACACAAGAATCAGCATAACTAGTCTGCTTGATGAGGAGGAGGAAAGTAGAGGAAAAGAGAGGAGAGGAGAGGAGAGGAAACCATGACCCAGTGGGGTGACAGAGGCCTGTCAGGTGATCATGTTTCCGGACCCCGGCAGCCTTGGCCTATAACAACATAGCTAAGATGTTAACCTCCATTAGATGACCCCCTAAGTATGATAATTTGCCTCCCGTACCTGGACAGGGGGCTGCTTCCATAGCAGGGGGGCCTGGTAGCTAAATGCTCGGCCCCCTATTCTACTCCTAGAAACTCTGGGAACCACAAGTAGACCAGCATTCTGAGAGCGGAGCGGTCTATTGGGCTGGTAAGGTATCAAATCCTCTACATGGACGACATCAAGCTGTATGCCAAGAATGAGTGTGACATTGACTCCCTGATTCACCTTACTAGGATCTACAGCAAAGACATCTGGATGTCATTCGGGCTAGACAAATGTGGGCGGATGATATCTAGAAGGGGAAAGGTGATCGCAACTGATGGGGCCCCCACTGACCCACTGAGTGAATGCCTCATGCAACAAAAGCCCACTAAGGAGGAGGAGCCTGAGGGGCTATCATGGAAGGATAAGAAAAGGCACAAGAACAGGCCCTGAAAACCAGAGCAATAGAGACCAGGGTCTACCATACCAGGGTCAACCATAAGGGTCTACCATACCAGACAAGACCCCAGGTGTAGGCTGTGTGGAGACACCCCTGAGACAGTCCAGCATATCACAGCAGGGTGCAAGATGTTGGCAGGCAAGGCATACATGGAGTGGCATAACCAGGTGGCTGGTATAGTGTACAGGAACATCTGCACTGAGTATGGGCTGGATGTCCCAGGGACCAGGTGGGAGACACCCCCGAAAGTGCTGGAGAACAAGCAGGCCAAGATCCTGTGGGACTTCTAGGTCCAGACGGACAATAGTGGTGGCCAACCAGCCTGACAGCGTGGTAGATAAACACCAGAAGATAGTGGTGGTGGCAGATGTAGCAATCCCAAGTGATAGCAACATCAGAAAGAAGGAACACGAGAAGCTGGAGAAATTCCAAGCCCTGAAAAAGGAGATAGAGAGAATGTGGGGCATGAAAGCAACAGTGGTCCAAGTTGTGATTGGGACACTAGGGGCAGTAACCCCCAAGCTGAGTAGATGGCTCCAACAGATACCAGGAACCACATCAGAGATCTCTGTCCAGAAGAGCGCAGTCCTAGGAACAGCTAAGATCCTGCGTAAAACCCTCAGACTCCCAGGCCTCTGGTAGAGGACCCGAGTCTGAAGGAAGGAGGCACCGCCCAGGAGGGCGAGGAAGAGATTTTTTATTTATTTATTTTTTATATATTCAGAGAGCGAGAGAGAGAAAGCACTTATCAGGTTTCCGAAACTGAATGTTTCTCACCCTCATACTTCCTCCACATTCAGTCCTTGAAGGTTACTCACATCGTGCTGGTGTGCAGAAGGTCCCACTTTGTGTCATTGCTGTGTTGTTTTTACAGTGTAGGTTTGATACAGCAGTGCAATTTAGTTGGAGCAGCACGTACCTACTGTGTTAAAATTGTGAGAAGGTGCTCACCCATCAGTGACAGTAACCTGAATAAATACCCAGGAACCATTCAAATCTTGGGTCGTTCTCCTTAAACCAAAATAAATGCAGAGATTTTTTCATTCCCAGAAATGAAAGGACACACTCACCATCCACCAGGTCCTGGCAGTAACATCATAACACAGTTGCCACTTCACGGAGCTGTTTCCATCATTGCAGCTGCTGGGTGTGACAGCCATGCTGGACGTCTTTGATGAGCCAAGCAATTAGCAGGTTTTAACCACTCGTTTGTTTCGTCTCGAGGTCTCATCCAGAAAATTCCAGTTGTGGATCTGAGTCCTCAGAGGGAGGCGCATCCACGAAGGACAGCTGAGGCTTAGGGTTAAGTAAAACTCCAGCTTTAATATGGTTTCTATCCCATGGTTTCTGTGAAATCTGAATTCTTTTCGTTTTGGTACTTTAATCCAGCCCAGTGCTCCTAGTGGATTTCCCTCCAATGCCCAGAGAGGAAAAAAAATAAATCTCAGCTTTGATTTTAAAGCCACCCAGTCTGATCCAGCAGGTTTCACCTTCAGCTTTGTGCCCCCCGTATCCTGTTTTCAGATCTCCTCTTCCTCTTGTCCTCTGCTCTTCACTGTGTCTCCATGCTCCATCTTTCCCTCAACACAGAGGACTTTCCGTTCATTCAGCTTCTTCAACTGAAGAGCTTTGGGTTTTGTCTGCTCAGCTTCTTCTTCCAGTCTTTACACACCGTTTAAAATCACTAACGTTTTGGTGCTCGTTTAGACATAAAATAATCACCCACCCACCCACCCACAAGTGGGCTGTCGCTCAGGAGAGGCATAGTAGGGGCTTTTACGTGTGTCCACACTTCAAGCAGCTTTCAGGGAGGAAAACTGGTTAAACTCATGGAAATAAACTCGTTCTTTTCTGCTGTAGTGCAGCTGAAGTGTTTGGTGAGGCCACGTCGTCAGCATTCAGCTGTAATATTTATAACAGAAAACCAACAGATGGCGCTGCCGTGTTCCATAAAATGCGACCCGTGACAGGTCGTGACATGCACAGCCAAAGCCAATATGTGTTTCAACACAAATTGTCAAATCGTATCACCCAACCTGGTGATCGACCAGTGACATGCAGCCTATCCGGGGGCCCTTACACAAAATATATGGATCCCTTCAGGAGCCTTGTGCTGACCCACTGAGATTTGGGAGCCGACAGAACTAGACCCTTATAAGGAACCCATAGAAACAGGTCACAGCCCACCTCCCACCACTCTATGAACACAAACGAAAATGCAGTCTTGTAATTAGTAGTTCAATCAATCAAGCCCAGCCCCCTCAGATAATTAGTCAATTAACCTACCTCAGAGGTGTAAACATCCATCCAATCAGGCTCAAACAGCAGCCTTAAATCCAAGTATAGTGTAGGTTTACACACACACACACACACACACACACACACACACACACACACACACACACACACACACACACACACACACTCACACACACACACACACACTCTCTAAGTAGACCTCACAATGACAGAGCAGAACAACCCTATTATATCTTCCCTTTCTGTTGGTTTCCTTCTGGTGTGTATAACTTTTCGGCCTTCAGCCATCCAACATAAGCTAAACATGAGCTGCTGCAGGGTCGTCGATGCTGTAATCTTTCCTCCTGCAGCTAGAGTCCGCATTTGGAAACACACGTTGAAGACCTACAGAGTGTTGCTGTTCCAGATGTTCCCAGTGGAACCTGGGGTTATCGGTAACCCAAAGGAAAACAGACCACCGCCCCTGTGACGCCGCCTTATGTCATATAAAACATGTGTGTTTAGATCCTGAGGGGCAGCTACTGTGTAATTTGCAGAGTGGTATATTCTGTCATTCTTTCTCAATGTAGGGAACAATTTTAGGCTTGTATGTCACATTTATGTTTTAATCCTTTAAACATTTTTTGCATTTTAGGGCATTTCAAAGGCCATTTCGGCTCTCAGTCCTTCTGACTTCTGTATATTTAGAGCAGAATTCTGGATATTGATGAAAATCTTTGAGGTCTGATACAGATGCACACAAATTTTGGATTATATATTACAATGTTATAAAAGCCAATCTTCCTCAACACACAACACTGGGTGTTCTTTTTGTATCACTGATTTCTGTTGGATGTGGAGCCAAAAATCTTCTGAAGCAAAAGAACATTTTTTCTCTCAGATCATTGTATTTCAGAAGAAATGTGGAATAAATGGAGCCAAGTAAACGCAATATAATGGCAATAATCACAACTGTTTCCTTAATACAGTACCTGCTGGTCCTCATAATGGATGAAAAACAAGTGTTTGGGTTTGGCCTTTTACTTCTGCTTACCTAAAGAAAGATGCATCATCAAACCACCCAGGAGCCTTAATGTGATGGACCATAGACATTTCTATCATCTACATTATTTTAGTTCTATAATTGTTGATTATAGAATATTCATTATAAATTATACATTCTGCATCATAATACTGTATAATGAAAATGAATAATGAAATCAAAGGTTTTTGTTCAATGCCAATGTTGTTTTTTAGGGTGAGGGGGGATGTTCACTCTTTAGTCCAAGTCAGAAGGGATTAAGTCCCTTCTCCAACAGCCAGGATCCCTGAGGGGTGGTTGAGACCATTACAAGTCTCCTGTCTGTCGACCACCGTTGTTGCTGCAGATTTTTTCCCCCCATCTGTCCTTTTTGCTTTTAAAACGAAAGTCCAGGCCTCTGATCCATCTGTTGATTGTAAGAAGATGCTCAATTTTTACCCATGAGAGGTTTCATCAGCTGAGTTCTGTTTTGTTGTGATGTACCTCCACTGTGCAACAGTTGTAGTTTCTCGTATGACAGAGATCCTATTAGCAACAAAGGTGCAAACGGTGTTTAGTTTACTTTCAGATGGCCCCCATGGACAGCTCCATCCTTGTGTTTTATATTCTCACAGGTTCACTGCCTCTAAGCAAAGCTACGATGTGGAGAATCAGGAGTTATTGCCAATCAAACTGACCCTCAGGTCTTGACGGCATCTCTTGGAGAGAGTGGAGCTGTTAGGATTTTGGGTTTTTTACAGGACCTGAAAGCAGGCAAAACACAGTGATAAAAAGTCCAAAAACTAGTCTTTATTCACAAATCAAACTGGCAGTCCTCCTGGACCACAGGGAAGCACTCATTCAGTCTTCCAGGGCACACAAAGAGTTCCAGAGCTGGTCCCGCGCACTCTCCACTCAGGCAGGGCAACATGGAGACCAGCGGAAAACTCTCCGAGGCTGGTAGACAGGTGCTCTGTCCTTAAATAGGTGGCCTGATGTAGATTGCTGACAGGTGTGCCTGCCTGCAGCGCCAGCTGCAGCAAATCATCAGCTCCTCCAAGCCTCCTGCTGGAAAAAAAACAAACAGACGACCCAGAACCCAGGACCTCAAAAGGAGCAACTTTTCACAGTTTGGGCAGATCACAAGAAAATCTCCTGTATCCAGTCGGTAGAGGCTGAATCCTCACCAGGCCGGGTGGGCTTAATTTTTCTCAAGGTTCCTCCTACACCATCACTTTCCATCCAGGGTCCTCAAACCTTAATACTGAAGCCTTCTCCCCTCAATTTTCAACAGACCACCTCCAGCTGGCTTCACGCACCATCGTTCCCTCCGAGTGAGTGGTGGGCACCCTCACTTGGCAACTGGAGAAGACTGTTTTAGACCGTTTCAAAGCTGCCCACTTCCCTGCCCTACATAAATTTCACTTTGGAAACAGCCCAGCTTCTGCTCACCTACATCTTGCTGATCCACGGTACTCCCTCAGACCTGATTTCTGACTGTGACCCCAAGTCACTATGCAAGTTTGGAAGGTTTTGGTTGTTTGTCAACCCATCCTCAGTCAAATAGGCAGGCCAAGAGACTGAAACAGTGTTGCCACCTCCAAGCCAACATCCTGGAGTACATACCTAACTTGGGTGGAGTACGCACACAGCTCCTTCATTTGCTCAGCTACTGGGATGTTGCTATTTGAAGCTTCTGTGGGATACCAGCCTCCTCTGATTAAAATCCAGAAATGGGAAATTGCGGACCCCTTGGTTCAGGAGTGCCTCCATGGGGCTTGGGAGGCCTGGAAGAAGACACAGGAGGCCTCTAACCAGCGTTCTGCCACCCATCATCATATTCCAGCTCCAAGCTACCAACCAGGTCAATTAGTGTGGTTGTCAAAATTAAATGTTTTACTGCATGTCACTGGCTCATTTAATTGGCCTGTTTCCCCATAGAGAGAGTGGTGAAGCACTCTGGGGTATGCCTAGTGTGATCCCCTTCCTCACAACTCTTTCATGTTTTGCAGCTTAAACTGGTCTCATTCTGTCCATTTGTCTCTTCATCCAAACCCCCACCCTGCTTTCACCATGCGCCGGCTGATGCACCATGCTTCCATTGTTGAGGGCTGGGGATCCAGTATTTGGTGGACTGGGAGGGTTACTGGCTGGAAGAACGGCCACAGATGCCACGTTCCTTCATCTTGGACCTGGACCTTATCTCAGAGTCCCATCGCAAAAATCCAGGGAAGCTGGGTGGGTCGCCAGGAGCCGCCCTTCAAAGGGAAGGGGTGGGCTGGGGTGGTGTACTGTTAGGTTCCTGCTCTGTGGTTTCTCTCAGTGTGTTTTTCTCTCTTTGGTTTGTTTTGTTTCCAGGATGTGTAGTAATAGTAATGGTCATGGCTTAGTGCTGCAGGTTCACTGAAATCCCCTCCACAGCCGTACCACACCGCCTGCACCTCTTCATTATTTCTCCACCCGATCGTGCCGTTTTTCTCTGCTCACCTATGCAGCCTTGTTGTGGATCCTTTTCTTGGTGGGTTATTGTTTTGGACCCATTTATATTACTTGGATACTTTCTTCGGTGGTTGTGGTTTATATTAAAACTACCTTTTGATTACTAAGACAATCAACACATTAACACTATTTTATGGTGTTTGGGGATCAGTGCAGCCTATAAAGTACTTTTTCAGTCCATAAAGTACTATCCATTCATCATGGTCCCAATGTTTATTGTTTGTTTATTCACTGACATTTTGCAATAATGCTTTTGAAAGCAAAAAACATCCAATACCTTTATGAATACTGGATGAATATAGTGCCTTATTAAGGAACAGGTTATTTATGTTCTTGAACATGGGGTTCATTAAGCACCTGCAATTTTTGACCTCTTCTGGCCAAGGACGTCTCCATGGGACCTCCCAGATATACTGTACACCCTCACCATAACCCTTTTTTATCTCAGTTTCTGGCTAACAGTCACTATGTTTGCGTGAACAGTTTAAATGAGCTTTGCTCAGAATTGGACTGTGGTGACTTGAGGGAATTCATTCCCTGTTCCAGTTTACATGTAAAGAAGAAATTCAGATAACTGATGGGAAGACATCCTCTTCTTCGACACCATATGGATCTATGGGGCGAGTAAATATGGCCTCCTTTTCCAGTTGACATATTACATTACATAATAAACAATTGGTTTCAAGTGGCAGACCGACATTTGGAATAACAGAAAGATAGATAACTTTACAGCTTTGTACATCCTGTAGGTAATGTAAGCTTTACTTATTGTGCAGCTAAAATGCACACTCTCCCTTGTGGTCATGTTAATTTCAATAGGCAGACAATAATGCCATATGCTAACACCAGCTATCTTGAATGTTTTTATTCCAAACATTCCATAAGCCAGCATGGAGGTTATGAAGCATGCGCACATGCATTTTCTAGTTCTAATTAAGGTGTATACATGCACATACATGGACGGCACTAATACCAATTGGACTAGCTATAGCGTTTACTTATATAACCCCTCCACCATCCACTCTCACTATATTGTGAGGACCTTCTCCCTTAGCAGTTTTTCTACCAGACCTCTTCCTGAATCTACTCTTTGGTGCTAAAAGTGTTGTCATGATTTTACCTGCCATGTTCTCACCAGCAAATAGCTCTGGGCTTAAGCTTCCTCTGGAAACAAGAAGAAGAATAAACACAGTACAGTATAGATGCTAACAAGTTCATTCTGTTCTGGGTTAAGCTGGCAAAAGCCAGAAACTCAAACCAAAATGCAGACACGGACAAATCAGATGATTCAAAGGTTTTATTTATTTAAAAATAACAAAGTTTAAAGCTGCCGAGAGTTAGAAGTGGTGTCAGGAACTGCACACAAGAGCAAGGCTGAATAGAATAGGCAAACTTTAAATAAGAAACTAGACAAAGGTGAGACAGGAAAACCTCACAAAAGCAGGCAAGCAATAGTTCAATTTTCAAAACATTTTCCAAAAAGGTGGAGTCAAGTGTTTCGTTGGTGGGATCTTGAGATCAGTAAGAGAAAGAAGCCGCTCTTTAAAGCTGCAGATCCAATCAAACGATATGAGCAGCAGACGAGTTCCTGTCTACTTTGAGGTAGTTGGTATAGTGTACAGGTTCTATACAGCAACGTTGACTGTGAGCAGAGCAGCCATTGTTTCTAATGCTCATGTTTCTCACTGCCATACCTGTACAACCAGATGAGGGGTAGCTTGGGCTTGAATAAGACTCAATCAGAAGGAGCAGTACTGTGTGCTTGATCATTCCAAAAGAAGAAAAAAGAAAATTATTGTTTGAAACTTTCCAATTTATTTAAAGTATAGATTAATGCACAATGGTCATGAGTAACAGTAAGTATAAAATCCTTAAGGGGCTCTATAAGGGTTTAATCTAGTCGCCAGCAACGTACAGACTGGGCACAGGACTGAGGGCTGACCAGGCGGAGGTCAGTGGGATGGGGAAAGGGTCCTGGCTGAAAACCCATACCAATGGCACTACTGTAAAAGAAGTGAAAGGGAACATCACAGCAGAAAACAGTCAATCACTTCCCCACACTGACCTGATAGCTCCTGTCCAAAAGAAAATGCAAGCTGTCAGTCAAGGCACATAAGGGGCACAAAATACAGACAAAATGTTCCATCACCACACTATACTGGGCCCAACAGGTCACCACTTACAGCATCCGGAGTACCTCATGTCTCTGGAGGTTGTGACTAACTTGGCTGACATGCTCCTGCAGCATTGAACAGTGGTTGGGAACTGTGTCTCTGGAGCCTGTGGAGTGCACACCGGGGTGGTGGTTGCTCTCCTGATGTGTATGACCAGAGCAGGAGAATGGTTCGCATTGCTGGCAGTAAGTCAGACCCGTTTCTGGTGCATGTTGGAATTTGGCATAACTGCTAAGCCAGGACCTTCAGCTTGTATTGGGGTTTGCAGTTGCAGCCATTACTTTAATGACTTGAGTTCCTTCAAGTGTTGCTGCAGTCACACACCAGTGTTCTTTGTTGGGTGATAGACTCCGTGGTGTGGAATAAACCAGGCCTCTCCTTTGTGCTGGGTACCTTTTCTGCATAGCATTGATGATTACATCAGACAGACTGTTTGGGAATGTGGAATGCTCTTTCCTGAACAGCATTTTAAGAATGTCATGTCTGTCCTTGTGCATATTGTTCCAATGTTCAACAGCTCCTTTAAACATGGGCCATGTTCCTTAGGCTGCATATTGAGTGGTTTATTTAGATTTATTGAACATTGTTGTTGTGGTGAACCCAGGCTGATATACATTTTTTCATTTTCCAGGCAAGAGTTCATCCATCTTTGGATCTAAAACTGGAAGTATTCAAACCAGTGGGTCGCAATACTGCCAACTTTCGATTTGTTGCAGGTATTTCTGCTTCCAAGCCAAGCTAGCAATAAAAGCAGCTCTTTCTGCTTCAGCTTCTATGTCTGCAGAAAAGGTGCTTGATCTTCCACTTTTACTATGTCCTTTACTTCCCACATTAGAAATGCTGTTATTTGGGTTAAGGTTGTCCACAACCAGCTCAGCTGTGTGGGTATTGCTTGGGACATCACCAGTATGATTAATACCATTTTCTTTGCACTCACTTCATTGGTTGGAACTCCAACATTTTGTATTACCTTTAAACTTTGAAACCTACATTTCTGCATCATGAAGACATTCATTTAAATTTAAAATTGAATGTTTTTCTTGTTGAACTTGTGGAATTTAACCCAACAGCTGTCCATACATTGATTTTGCATCATTACACACCACCAGCAATTCATTCAAAGCATCATGATCCATTGTTTTATTCACCTTTGTAATGAGATCTTTCGGTGAGTTTCCTATATTGGCTGCATTGTTCAGCTTTGTCTTTCATTCTATTTGCACCCTTGGCAATTTAACAGCAAGTGCTTTTTCAGTCATGTTGATCTTCCATTTCTGAGATTGCAAGTCACCCTCAACTCTGCTTCCAGTTTCCATGGTTATGTCCAACGCCTCCTGGTTACTCAGACACTCCACAATTTGCAGCAACAAGCACAGTTCACACAAAATTAATCACTTGTTCCTTTTAACTACCAGTGCATTGCTATGATGAGCAAGGTATCCAAATGCTCACATAGGGCCCTGCGATGAACTCGCAATCCAGGGATGAGCTCTGCCTTCGTAGATATCGCCCAAGACCTGAAAGGGATAAAGTGATCAAGAAGATGAGACAAGATGCATTGGTTTTATGCCCCTGTATTGTGTACGCACACGTGTTATGGCCATTATTGTGATGCTCATGCCTACTCATGCCTCGAGCTGGGGCCGTACGGTGATCAACTTAACCCATGCTCTGCTGCTTCACCCCTCCAGCGAGTTGCCGAATTCCATTAAATTGCTGTGGATGTTCCTCCAGCCAGGACAAACCCAAAAAGCCACAGCTGCTCCTCCACTCCTACTTCCATGATCACCACCACTCCATCCTGATACAGCAAAGGCCCACAGAAACCATGGTGCTGAATGTTGGTTTTCCAACAACTCCATTAGGGATCTAACCACGTCTGACTAACATAGTGGCTTCCTTTCTCACCATCTGCACATTCTGGTCTGAAAAGCTTGTACGCATGCCAGTATATGGATATATGTGTTTTGTTGAGCTGGAAAAGGCATTCAACTGTGTCCCTCGGGGTATTCTGTGGGGGGGTGCTTTGGGGTCCATGGCCCTCTGCTAAGGGGGCCATTTGATCAGTGTACAACTGGAGCGGAGGCTTGGTTCACATTGTTGGCACTAAGTCAGACTTGTTTCCAGTGCATGTTGGACAGCAGGGCTGACCTTTGTTCATAATCTTTATGGACAGCATTTCTCGGAGTAGCTAGGGGCTGGAGGGAGTCTGTAAAAGAAATTATTTTTGTTTAGCATAGATCATTTGAACCAGTAAGGTCAAGCAAGTTCATTTGATGATGCGTGTGCAGGTGTACGAGGTGTCACGAGTTGTAGAACAAAGACTCCTTAGAAAATAATGAAGATGTGCGAGTCAGCAACCTTCAAAATGCTACAGTTTATCATGCTAACCTTGTGACGATGAAGTAAGTAGATGGAAAAGTACTGAGAGAAAGGCGTAGTTGCTAAGCATTATAAAAGGGACATGTTTGTTACATTGGGCAGAAATCTCATCTGCATGCTGTTGTTGCATGTGTTCTGACTGACTTATTAAACTCTTAAAAGCAGCATTCTGACTTTGTGTTAACTGAAGAAAATCCTCGACAAGTCTGACTTGGGAACCATAGGATTTCATCCTTGATTTTTGCAGATGATGTTGTCCTGTTGGCTTCATCAAACCAGGACCTCCAGCATGTACTGGGGCGGTTTGTTGTCCAGTGCAAAGCAGCTGGGATGAAAATTAGCAAACCCAAATTCGAGGCCATTGTTCTTGACCAGAAAAGGGTGGTTTGTCCTCTCCAGGTTTGGTGGAGAAGTCCTTCCTCAGATGGAGGAGTTCAAGTATCTCAAGGTGTTGTTCATGAGTGAGGGAAAGATGAGACTGATGGGCTGATCAGTGCAGCCTCTGTAGTTAATGATTCTGAATAAACCATGTTTTGGAAACTTTCTTTACTTACACGTTTGTCGCGCCAGAAGAAATAGACAAACAATCAATTCTGAATAAATGAACTGTGTGATTTTTATTTATAACAGAATACTGGAATTACTTCCAGAAGCTTCTGGGGTCTTGCCACGGTCCCTGAACACTGTGTCTTGGTTCATGAGGAAGAGTCCTGATCGTCAAACACCCATCAGATTAGGAACATGACCTGGAGGTCGGCTCCTTCTGTGGATACTATTCTTTGTGTTCACCTTCTCTTCCATATTTGGTCTGATTCCTTTAGATGTCCTTCAAGGACTCACAATCTTACATGACTCCAAACAATTTCCAACGCTTTCTGTTTTGTTTCTGCAGCCGACACCCTTTTAAACACTATGATAAACAAAGTACACACAAAACTCTTTCAAAACTACTGCATGAAAATTCAAACAAGATTGATTCAACACCCCAACATCCATCTGACTTCTTATTTGTTCAAACATTGTCTTTTTACATGTGGGTTGTTTTTATACCTGATAAACTTGAACTGCTTACATTTAGACTTGAAGCTAAATTCATCCAGGATAGCCAAAATTTCCAGGCTTGAGCCCTTAGGCTGATTTTGTACCACGCACCTTCTTGGCGGAGCTCTGCGCTCTCTGTACGCTGCAGTTTTCCTATACGATGGGTCCAGTTGCTGTAATACCTCTGATAAGCACAGAGGGCAGTAACGCTGCATGTATGCAGTAACGTGGCAGCTAGAGACCGGAAGATGTCTGCTTGTTTGTTTTTGTGGCTGGAGGTGACGTCATAGCGGGAGTGCGCCGAGAAAACAACCCAACTTCAGCCTGTTTTAATCAACACACCGCTAATGTCGCGTTTCAAGAAAACAGATAAAGTGGATTTCCTGGCGGGTTTTAGGACAGAAAAGCCCGAACCCACAGTTCCTAATGGTCTGCTGAATGCTGCACGAAAGAGCGGCCAGCTCAACCTTTCTGGGCGAGGTTTGATTGAAGGTAGCCTATTTCTAGTATTATTATTTTATATTTTGGATGCTTTATGTGTTATTTCCTTAAATGGCAGCTTGTGAGTTTACTGAGACTGTGAAAGGGTTGTGACCTAAATATTCTTGTGAATATTTTGTATTATAGTGTACTGTTGTGAGATATCGATCAAGATGTCTTTAATTTTTTTTAAAGTAATTAATACTTTTATTATAATTTCACCTCAAAGCTCATGTCTAACGATTGAAAAACAGAATTGTAACATACATCGCAACATTAATAATTGCCAATTCACACATACAAGCAGGAAAGATTAAGATTAAGATGTACTTTATTCATCCCCGTAGGGAAATTGAATTGTAGTAGCAATAAAGGACAGAGGTGAAAGTCATGGTTGATTGTGCTTCGTCACATTACGTCATTTTAAGTTTGCATTCCCTCAAATTGGGTCTCAGTTCCACAGAATGTTTATCGAATAAACTGTGACGTGCCAGAAGAAGCCAAGCAGACGGTATTCTCCGGAGATTCCGACCGTTGGTGGGAACAAACGGATCTGACCAAGCTTTTACTGGCCTCCAACCAGTTGACACAGTTGTCTGACGACATCAGACTGCTTCCTGCTCTCACTGTCCTCGATGTAAGTAAGAGCGACTCTGTTCCTGTCCAACGTCAAACTACAACAAGTTCATTGTTAAAAGGAATAAGATTGCAGAAACGTGGGTGAGCACCATTCAACCATTCAACCCAACATCAGCATAAAGGAATTAATGAGAGGGCTCCTGTATAGTGAGAGAGGTTTGCATTGTGTGGTTGTGGAAGAGACCCCAGAAAATAAAGGGCAAATATGCTTCTTCCTTTAGCCAGAAGCTCCAGGTCCCATAAATCCTCAGGCAGTCTTATATAAACAGCACATTTACGATATCCTGAAGTTGCTCAACCATACGGAGGTTAAGGAGACTGTGATGGCCACTCAAATCTCTCACTCGCCTTGTGAAAGTCCACGTGCGTCCCGTGCACAGCTTTTGGCCTGATGGTATTTCCTGAACGTGCTGCTTTCCTGCTTTCCTTTCCTTTGGTGGAATCATGGTGAGGGTCCACAATGGGTGAAAGCAGGTCCCCCCCAGATGAGTCCTCAGTTCATTTCAAGGCCCTATATGAGATTTTGTGGGTTGGCTAACTTGCTCAAAGGTACCTGGGCAGTGCTCTGAAGGTGTTCTGGCACCAGCATTGAAGGCCACATGAAACATTGATTAGGGGCATTTGACATTGACATTGTCATTTAGAGGGAGGACACATTATATTGTGATAATAAATACTTTCATCTGCACCATCTCTTAATCGAAGAACCATTTTCGGCATCAATCAGTCATTTTTCTCATGCCAGGGAATATAATCTAACAGCACTTCTGTATTCTGGCTGCAACCCTTTTCCCAGCTGGATGACAACCAGCTGAGCTGCCTGCCTGAGGCCCTCCAGGAGCTCCAGGAGCTGCAGCAACTGCGACTCAGGTGCACAGCAACTCAACTCCAACCCCTTCATGTTTGAGCATGTTCTTCACTTTCTGTGGAGCGATTTGATTACAGTGACAATTCTTACAAAAACAACCTCTTTAATTGAATTTGCACACACCCAAGATTTTGCTGCAGTCAGACCTTCATGTACTGACACGCAGTGAATGACTGCAGCTGCAGTACAGAGAACAACATCCAGTATATGACTGTTGGGACACTTCAGGGTGTAGACTCCAGCATCCTAGGATAGATCCACGGGCCTTTCCATCTCCCCGTCTGAGCTAAACGTTTGTTTTCACTGCTGCTAACAGAGATGCTCCCCCAGCCCACAAAGAAAGCGCAGTAACCCAGGGTGGCATGTGCATATATGAGTTCTTAGCATTTGTAAACTGCTTAATAAAAAGGCACAAACACTCCAAAACTCCTAATAGAATTATAATGGTTGTGCTTTTGTTTTTGTTGTTTTTAACAAATATCAACTACACTTACTTTCCTTCGGCTGTGGCGACAGTCATAACCAGCTGACATCACTACCAGCCTGGGTGGCCAATTTAAAGAACCTTGCCAGCCTGGCCCTCCAGTTCAATCTGCTGGTGAGCCTGCCAGAGGAACTGGGACACCTTAAGAGCCTGATTGAGCTGGTAAATACAACTCTTTGATTCCCTATGGCTCTTTCAGTGCGTTGTTTTAATTACTGGTGTTTTATTACTTGTGTGGTTATTTTTGTTCTCCTTTCAAGGACCTGTCCAACAACCAACTGAAAGACCTTCCTGCCAATGTGGGCTGTCTCACCTGTCTGCAGAAACTGAACCTGTCCCACAATAAGCTCAGTTGGCTGCCTGACAGCATCGGCCAGCTCACAAGTATGTGTTTTTTGTTGCTGCTGCTCTGCTGCTGCTGTGCTGCTGCTGTGCTGCTGCTGCTGTTGTTGTTGCTGCTGTGCTGTGAGTTAATAATGATGATAGTAACAGCAACAATGACAGTAAAGAGTTTAGGTGAATTAGTGAACCTAAATTGACCTTAGGTGTAAATCTGAGTGTGTTTGGCTGCCTGTGTCTGTATGTCGGCCCTCTGATGAGCTGGGAACTTGTGCAGGTTGTACCCTGACCCTTAAATATGCTATAAAAATAGTTCCCAACAGACACATGTGGGGCAGTGGCAGAGATGTTTGCTGCTTACCATTCAGGTTGGGCTGTTTGTGTAATAAAATGTTTCAGAAGCGCCATAAAGAGAGCTGCACGAGAGCAGAGGTAACACATGAAGGGGGGCCCTCTGCCCGGGGAATGGAGCGATCTCTACTGATACATAAACAGTGTTTCATATCTGGACACTTATTTGTGTTAACCACCCTTAACTGGTATTTAGCAGGCACCGCCAACGCTATCGGTCACTAACGTTATCCTTTAGAGCAGTGTCTGAGTCAGTCGTGGACAAACAGCTTTTATGGTCTCACATGAGTTTAAACACAGGATGAGAATAAATTACGTTTTCTTTTAAAGGCTGCATGATGCTGTCATGTCAATATGAACCAGAAAGTGTTTCCAGCACTTTGCAGGCAAAAGGGGCTCTGTCAAATACTGGCAAGTCTGTCTGTTATCTACTGTCTCGTGCAGTTTTCAGTGAGTGTATATGAAAATGGAAAACATCTAAGGTCAAACGGCCCTGAAAACAGAAATACAGTTGTTGTTTGGAGTGTGAGCTGAGACTCATTTAAAGGATGTGAGACATTTTGTGAAATGAGAGCAGTTTTTTAGCCCTGTTTGACACAAAAACTTGTTGAATTGACAGAGGTGAAGATGCTGGATTGCAGCAACAACCAGCTAACGGAGGTTCCTGCCAGCCTGTCGCAGATGTCTGCACTGGAACAGCTCTATCTCCGACACAACAAGCTTGATCTCCTTCCAAATCTCAAATCTCCAGTGCTCAAGGTATCAACAGCAAGGTTCCCAGCTTGGTTTATGGTTTTCATGATTCTTCTACTGTACTGTATTAATGAAGTCTGTCCCATCTGTAGTTGTTCTGTCACCTGCCTTGGATCAAAGTTCACTATGAGGTTTAATGTTGGAACACAAATTCACTCGCACATGGGCCATTTCTTGTGTGTCGTGCTAAAGCACGGATGTCCGCTGCCCCCTGCTGTCTTGCACCCACACTAGCGAGCCAGCACGCGCACACGGTCCTCCCAGCCCTACGTAATCACAACTAGGCAGGACTAGAGGTAAGATCGGGCCTAAAAAATCCAGCCCGACCCGACCCAGGCCCGCGGGCATTAAAGCCCGACCCAGCCCAAGCCCGACCAATTTACTTGATTTGCAGGCCCGAGCCCGAAGCAAACCCGAAATTTAAATTTATCCCATAGTATTTTGGGCAGAAAAAACGCAAGATCTTTTAAGGTTAAAATAATCTACATATTTTTATGATCATGATAAATGAATGGAACACAGAATAAGAGGCCAGACAAAGAGAGTGAAAGAGAAATCTTGATGCGCACTCGCTTAATTACGCGGAGAAATACTGCAGCCCACTAGGCTTTAAATAGAATAACGCAAATCAAATAAATGGTAAAAGATTTATGAAATTGTTATTTCTATAGTTTTGTTTCAACGTTTTAGTGTATATTTTTATAAACAAATATTTATTAAAAAAAAGTCAGCGAGAGAGAAGCCCGGCCCGACCCGACCCGAACGTAATGATTGACATTTTACGCATTTTAAGCCCGACCCGAATTTCGGGTTGGGTCGGGCTCGGGCTCGGTCTTAAGATCTTACCTCTAGGCAGGACACACGCACGGCGCCGCAGCAGCGTGAAAACGTAGCTCACACTTTCATGAGTCCACCTTTACTGAGCGCAAAGGCAGCGATTCATGTGGTTCATACATCAGGAGGTAGGTAAACGTGCGAACAAGCGTGCCCGACACACCACTTCCAGCCACGCAGTGAGGGGGAAGCGGGCGTGGCTGCACTCACACTAGCCAAAGAATCTCCTCCTCGGAGGGACTTGTGCTGGTGCACGGTACGGTTGGGTTGTGTGAGTGCCACCTTTGTTTTAGCAAATATTCCCAGGTGTTTTGGACAAAGAGTCCATCATCTGTTCCTGTTTGACTGTGTGCAGGATTTATATTTTGGGAACAACCAGATTGAGCAGTTGGAGCCAGAACAGTTATCCTCTCTGACAGCCATCTCTGTTCTGGAACTGAGAGACAATAAGATCCGAAGCCTTCCTGAAGAGATCACCTTACTGAGCTCTCTGACCCGCCTGGACCTCACCAACAATGACATCAGCAGGTAGGTCGCTAACAGTCCTTCGCTGCTACCTGCAGACTGAAGGTGCTGGGGGCATAATCCGGGGAGCAGTCAAACATCCTCTGGACGGGAACACCGACATTCTGAACCAAATCATGGTTTAAGGTGCCTAAAGTATCTTCGTACATGTGCGTCCTCACCTGCTATCTTTGCCAGCCTGCCAGCATCCCTGGGGCTACTCTCTCATCTGAAGGTGCTCTTGTTGGAGGGAAACCCTTTGCGAGGCCTCAGGAGAGACTTGCTGACTGTAGGTGACTCCATTTCTACTGCTGTGAATGCATCAAGCGTGATCTTTCTGCACCTCTCTAACTACTAGCAGTTTATTTACTGACGTTTCTCAACATTCTTGGAATGTTCGATCATTTTTGCTGATTCTTACAGAAAGGAACCACAGAACTTCTGAAATATTTAAGAGGAAGGATTACAGGTACGTTTCACTTGTTTCTGATTCAACAACATAGTCCTGGATCACCGTCCCCTGCTGCGTGTGTGTGTGTGTCTGTGTGTGTGTGTAGAGAGTTCTGCCAGTGCAGCTGAAGAACCCACAGCCATGACATTACCCAGCCAGGCTAAAGTCAATTTTCACAACATTCAAACGCTGAAGATGCTGCAGTACAGGTCAGTGACCCCTAGATAATACCCTACCCTGCTAGCATTAACGCTCACACCACGTGCTCTGTTTGTGGTCATTTTATTCAACGGCGATAGTGTGTTTGTTGAAGAAGGGCTGTTGGGAAGCCCCAGGACTAACACCAGCCTTTATTCCCTTAGTTGAATGGGATTTTGGCACAAATCCGCATGTTTACTTTAAAACATCCAACACTGGTGAACACTTCTAACTTTGATTATCTCGTTCAACCAGTATTGAAAACTCTTCATACATATTTTAAATTCTTCAGTGAACTTTGCAACCACTCTGTTAACGGCAGAATAAAAGTCACACTTTAACCGTTGTTTTGTGCTACTTTCCTCCGTCTCATTTGAACGTTCCCTTTCCTGTCTGTGTGTAGTGAGAAGCAAACTGCTGCCATTCCTGATGAGGTGTTTGATGCTGCAGTCAATCAAGGTGTTACAGCTGTTAACTTCAGCAAGAACCTGTTGACGTCGATACCTCCCAGGTAGACAGAATCTCATCGTTGTTGTTTCTGCCAACATGACGGCTGTTTCCTCCACCGACTGTTCCTCTGCTTTGTGTGCAGGCTGTTGGAATTTCAGTCGTCATTGTCAGATATAAATCTGGGTTTCAACAGACTGGCCGGCTGTGATCCCATCTGTAGTTTGTTGCAGCTGACTCATATTGACCTCAGGTATTCTCACACACATACACACATGCATACTGTATATCTGACTGCTATCGCAGTTCAAGCTCTGATTGATTTCAAACAGGCAACAAAGAAAGGTCACAACCGTAAAATCCACCTTTCTTCGGATCACTGCAATGATCCATTCTTTCAGCATCGCCCATCGTGTTTGTCCCAAGTTTATATAGGACCCTAGTTTATATAGGACCCTAGTTTATATAGGACCCTAGTTTATATAGTTTAAATAAGACCCTATTTCTTCTCTTTGATTAAAAGAGAAGAAATACAGTCCAGATGACAAAGAAAACTACCTTGGATAACTATGACCTGGATGATTGAGAATCTACAGAGATATATAGGACCTGGTTTGCCCTCTACTGCCCTCCTCTGGCAGGTTTGTGGTTTTACAGCTCCATTCGAACCAACCCATTTCCCCAGGCTTTAATGCTTAACGCTGTCAGTGTCCCTGAAAACTGAGGATCCAGGAACCAGAGAACAAACTCACCTCCAATATTTAGAAAGTGGCTGAAGAAGCTGCACTTTTGGCCATTTGAGCATTAAATTGTGTGTGTGTGTGTGTGGGGGGGGGTTAAATTATTATTATTTCTTTCAATAATTACCTCCACAATTCTTTCCGAATCACTTTTATTGACGATCCAGATCGTCTGTAGATGTTTTCCAGAAAGCCTGATCCCAGACCAGTTTGCTCTCCACTGATGTGCCAGCTTGTGGTTTGTCCTGCTCCCCCCAACTCAACCATCTCCAAATGTCATCTGTTATTACAGGAATAATCAGATGGCTGAGTTACCAGCAGAAATGAAGAACTTAACAAAACTGCGTTCCATTATCCTCAATTACAACGGGTATGGAAGTGTTTCCACTGGTCTTTGACACTAAATCAAATGGAATACAATATAAAATGTCTGTCTGACTGAGTGTTTTAGGACAGCTAACATATATCACAGCTACAAGTCCAATTACATCCTTCCCTCCTGGTCACAGGATGAAGGGGTGAGTTTCATGTGTCGTTTCTACCAACAACAGGTTCAAATCCTTCCCTGGGGTCCTTTATCAAATTGTTTCCCTGGAAACAATATTGCTTGGCAACAACCAGGTGGATGGGGTGGATCCCAGTCACCTAATGAAGCTGAGTCATTTGTCAACCCTGGATCTGTCAAACAATGACCTGCTGAAGATCCCCCCGGAGCTGGGTCTGTGTACCAGCCTCAGGTGTGTTTAGGCTCAGGGGGGACGGGTTGTCATGTGTGTCTCACTGTTGCTTCATCAATTCTAGTTTCATTATCTGTCCTCAAATGCCGTCAATCACAATTTGATCTCGGAGACCAAAATAGCGTCTAACAAAGCTAAATTATTGACTGTGGAGGGCAGTGTGAGTCCCAGTGTCGGGACACTGATGGGAATGATGGCAGCGATCTCAAGATGGGAGGGGTCTGGAACCGTTTCTGATGTACGGCTGGGGTGCCACGAGTCAACGAGCCTGGATCAAGTGCTCTTGTTTTGTCCCATAGGTGTCTCAGTCTGGAAGGGAATCCTTTCCGCGCCCCCCGAGCAGCTATCGTGGCCAAAGGAACCGATGCGGTGATGGAGTACCTGCGCAGCCGCATCCCCGCCTGACCTTGCTAACCCAATCATCCCTTACACTGACAGCTTGTTGTCATTAATGGATTTCAATCATCTACACCTACTCTCTCCTCCACCCGTCCAACCCCCTTCTCCCCCCTTCTCCTCCATCTCTACCCAGCCGGCCATCAGCGGGATGGTTCCTCTACATGAGCCTGGTCCTGCTCAAGGTTTGTTCGTAGGATAGTTTATCCTGCCACTGGTGCTCGTTGGGGGTCAGGCCCTTGGAATCTGGAAGCACCTAGAGACGATTTTGATTTAAACAGAAGCTGATAAATAAAGATGTTTTGATTTGATGCAGCTTCATTAAATGTACATTAAATGATGACTCCATTTAGTGGAAACAGGCTTTCTCAGTGAGACTGTTCTTTTTTTGTTTCTTCTGCTCTGGATTTTATTTTTATTTTAAACCTGCAGAGGCTTGTTCTCAGCAGCCAGGATGGTTCTGGACTGGGTTTGAAACCAAACACTTTAGAACATCACTCTTCATTAAAGGGCAGGTGGGGCTGCTCCTTTAGCTCGTACAGAGGAACCAGAGACGAGGTGTGACGTACTCCCCTAGAGCAAGAGTACCCAAATCCAATCCACGAGGGTTGTGATCCAGTCGGGTTTTCTGTCCAACCAAGTAGGAAACTGGATCACCTGGGACTGCTTTCTGAGAAGGAAGCCTTTTTCCGCCTGGTAGGACAGAAAAACCGACTGGACTTCAGCCCTCGTGGACTGGATCTGGGGCGCCCCGAACAGCCCTGTTGCTGTTTGGGCTTGGTGCTGTTCTAGAAGTGGATGCGGACTCTTTTAGGTGCAGCTCAGTGTTTTTCCGATGTTTCTAGTTTGTGCTGACAAAGCCTCCTGCCCGTCACACACTCGGGACCAAAATGGCTAAAAGAACACACAACCTCGGCACTGTTTTGAACAAAGTTTTATTGATACTGTCATCCAGGACAGATGCAACCTGACAAGATGAATATATTTAAAAGTATGAAGTCTTCAACAATTGTCAATAATCCTCAACCACATGGCATATAATTCATTTAGCCTCCAGGAGCTTAATGCAAGATATAAATCCAAACAAATGACCTATAAACTCGTTTGAAACGGAATAGAAAGCCAGTGGAACTGACATGAGCTCTACTCACTATTGAAAATGCCACATCACTGCTTGGCCCTCTTGTTCCTGCTGCAACTAGATAAAACCTCTGACAGGAAGAAACTAACACAGATACAAACAAAATAGATTTATTGTTGAACAAAAGTATTACAGAAAACATTCAAATCTGCGTATGACAGACAGGAAATCATATCCTTAAAACCTCATACAAACTAAAAAAAAAAAATTTTTTTTTTTTTTTTAAAATTCCTACCATAACTACAATCCTATGATCATGTGAGGAGCTGTATCTGTGGACGGAATGCTAGACCGGGAGCTTTACTGGTCGTTTGAGTGTGGACGGCTGGAGAAGCATTGGGATGTCTTCAGAGCACCAACCGGACCACCTGGGACCCAGACAGATCACTATTTCAAAATGGCCAAACCCCTTACAATATTTACAAAAATATAAAATGTAAATAAAAATACAAACACATTTTCTGTTTTAAAACTTTTTTTTTTTAAGAAGGGAGGACTGAGGTGTTGAAGGTTTGCTGGAAAACTGGCTGTTGCTCGATGGTGTTGTCCTCAGAGCTAGTTATCTGTCTTCTGTTTCTTGGTTTCAACTTCATCCTGCAGGTCAGAAGCGACACAGTGAGGGAAACTAGTCCAACAGACATTTATAGGACACAGCGTGCACGAGTGGAAAACTATACGTGTATAAAGTAGTGCAGCAACCAATTAGTTATTACCTGACTGGTTATGACTTTACCGGGTCAAAAACAGAAAATGGATTACTAGCCAGTTATTGCATGATTGGCTGTATGATGCTTAAAAAGGCTAAAATGATTAAGTTGTTACTTTATTGGCATAATAAGATCTCTTAGGGATCTTGTAGCATTTTAAACTACAGCGTTTTTACTCGTCATCTGGGTTTTCACCCTGCTGCAGTCTGACCTTTGACCTCTCAGACTAAATGGACCTTAAATGTCCCTGATTGGGTGAAGCCTTGGCACTCATTCTAACCTCTTCGTCGTCGTCATCATCGTCCGCTGCTCTCTTCCCTGTTGGCCCATCCAGATCGTCATCATCATCATCATCTTCATCCCCTGAGAATAAAGGAGGCGTGCGGCCCATGAGATCGATGACATTTGCACACCTGAACCCTGTTCCCCTGATTATGGGCCTACACACACACTAGTGACACGTTTAGGCTGATGAGCAGCAGCTAAGCTGACGGTTCCCCGTGTCTCTGGAGGAACCTTCTACGTCCTCAGAAGTGACGTTAATCGTCAGTCTGCAGTTCCTCACAGTGACCAACTAGTGGCAGGCCAGCCTCTCAGCTGGCACTTACCCTCTCCATCCTCCTCATCCTCTCCCACGTCCTCTTCATCCTCCTCTACATCGTTGTCCTGCTCAGCATCATCCTCGTCCTGCCATGATGTAACACAGTTTCACTGGTAATCGCAACGACTGGAGCATTTGTGCAGGGAACAAGAACGAGTTCTCACAGTTTTGCCATTGGCGGCAGCATCCTCTCCGTTCTCTGCCTCTTCGGTCTGTTTCTTGTCCTTCAGCTCCTACACACACACACACACGTTTATGAAAATTAGCACAGGTTGCAATAAGTGATGTCTGCACAAAATGAAGATGCAACTTTCTTTGCTGTGTTGCTTGATTACGTTTGTGCTCTGAAGCTGAAAATAAGCAGGTATTAACCCCGTAGATGCTGGCGGTCTTATTTCATGCATTAAACAAAGCTGATTGATGTGTTCATTTTGCCTGTGTCACTTCACACTAATCTGTTTATTTAGATTATATCCATGTTACATAAAGTCCACTTTTGCCTAATCTAATATACAGAAATGGCAGGACCCCATCATTTAACCTTCAGTTCCTTACAGAAATAAATCTCTACATTTAATTTGCTTTTTATTTTTTCACGTGGTGATACTTTAATTTCAGTTCCACCGACTCTGACCAAACACACACAATGTTAAGACGATGCACTAGAATAAACATTGAACACCGAGCGTGCGTGCGTGCGTGCGTGGATCGACCGCACCGCCGCCGCCGCGCTTTCACTCCATCTTCGTCCTCTGCGGATGAACAGAGTTGCGCGCCGTCTTTCCAAACAGGCGGCGCTTTCACGCGCACGCCCCCATTGGTCGGCTCGTTTAAGCGCCCCGGCTCCGCCCGGCGGGGTGAAACCTGACACCGTACGCGGAGGCTGCTCAGTAGGCGCTGGGCTTCGGCTCACTCCACGCAGCCATAATGGTGCGGAGCCGCTGGCACCAGTACCGAGACTACAATTCCCAGCAGCACCCGGTGCTGTTCCCTCAGCTAATTAGAGCAAGTGTAGGCAAATAGGATAAGGCTGCTCACGGCTCAGTGTTGGGCTCTAAAGCGGCTCCGAAGTGTTGAGCACAGCCCGGATGAAGGTGACCAGAAGCGCAACACAGCCGAAACACGCACACGCTCCGGAACTGTCACCGGCGCTTCGACCCTCACGTAACCTGACACACGCACCTTTTCTGGTTTTCAGAAACATTCTCTTTAACTCTTTTTTGGTAAACGGACGGTTTCCCTCCTGTTCTGCGCCAGTGAGATCGAGCGTGCGCGCCTCTCACGACCGCCTGGATGAGGCATATTAAAATTGATTAATCTACACTTTAGATCTAGATCCAGCAGTCCACCGCAACAATTCAGATATAGATATATGTTGGGTTGGTTATTTTAATCCGCGCTTTTATCGGCCGTGAGTCGTCGACGCGCACCGATGTGGAGGGTTGGACAGACCGAAACAGTCCTTGAATAAAAGACAATGACGATAATGAAGAAGGAGGAAGGCAGCAGAGCCGTGGGGGGAATCAGGCGACACACAAACATGAATAAACACCATCGAAAGATGTTATACCCAGCACATTATGGCGAAATAACGAGCAATAACCCCACTCACTCGCACCAAACCCCTTTACATTTGCATCCCCAAGCCGACACATTGACAGTTATTAAGTATAAATATTGCAGGAAGTCGCAGCTGATATGCCCGCAAGCGCCCAGTAAAAACCATTTGGAATAAAGCATTTACAGATTTTAACGGGTATGAAAATGGAAATCCGATCGATCATGTGTATCGCTGTCGAGCAATCCCGCACCCAGGCGGTAATCCCACACATGGCTCCGCAGAGCCGAGCTCAGCAGCGGCTCCAGCCCGTCACTGACCCACGGGCCGGGCTCGGAGGCTCGGAGCCGCTCCGGGTCTGACTGTTCGGCTTTTATTCCCCGACAACCTGCCTCTCCAACTCACTGGGGTTCCTGTGCACCCTCGGGCACACGAGTTCACGACTAATTTGAACAGAATGAATGCTGTTTTTGTTTGGTACCAGACAAAGACCAACAGCTTTTAGAGCAGGTTTATGACCAGTCTAACGCAGCCCCAACTGAACGCAGCAGAGGGAGGAAACGGCGTCGTGTCCGTACCTTCGCGCTCAGCTCCCCGCTGCTCTCCACTTTACTGTCCGCCATGATGGGATGAAAGCAAAAGAGTATCCAGTCAGACAACTGCAAAACCTATAAATTACGCGCAAAGAGCTCTTCTGTGGTGCTTCCAGCCGTTCCTCTTCTTGCAGCCCAGCGGCGTACCTTCTGATGGAGCTGCCGCCTTTATAGCGCCATGGGCGGGGAAAGGTGTCCGCAAGAGCGCGCCGATTGGTGGAGCCACTTCAAAACGATTCAGCCTGCTGTTGGTCGGAGGAAACAATAGGCACCCTTCTCCTGCGTGTGCGTGTGCACCCGCCTGTTTCTACATATATGGATGTTCTAACTTGGGGAATTTTCCCAGGTTGTCCTTGGGTGTAAACATTTTTGAGCATATAATTCCAAGGGTTAAAGTTTTGAGCATTACACATTTATATAACATGAATGGAAGGCAAGGTAAAGCTGCTTCACATGGGGTCTCTATATAATAATCAGAACTTCTATAGCACCTTCAAAAGTGTCCACTCATGAATCCAGTCATACAAAACACAAAGCGCTTTCTTTTTTAGACACAATCCCAGTTAATTAAGGTGGTTTATGATCACTGGTTAAAGTTATGTTTGTCATGTTTGTGGAACATGTATGTAATCAAAGATGATACTGTCTTACTGTGCCCTATGCTAATATGATTAGAATTATGACTGGGCTCTAGCTGAGAGTGGCAGAATTTGCATTGACCTTGAGTTGATGCTGAACCCTGACAGGAATCCTGACGCTGTCTCCGGTGTGTGAACATGCATGGATGGTGATTCCTACACACTGACTGAATAATCTGCCATCAGAGAGTGAATGTGAGTGTGAGTGGATGAAAGTAGACTGGTAATGTTGATCTCTCCCACTAGTCACTGATGACCAGAAAAGCACTATATAAGCATATTTAGCATTTACTATTTAGAATGTTATGTAGTTGTGGTTGATGGGAAAGAACCCTGATTTCCATCACTGACAGTCCAGCTGTAGAACACCCCAGAATACTGAATTATCCAGAACCAAGGATGTCATCAGAACCTGGCTTCCAGCTGTTGGTGCTTATTAAAACCACTTGTTGATCTAGTTTTCATGTTGCTCTTAGTTCCTCTTGGGTTGCAACAAAACTGTTGATGCCATGTGTACATGTAATAGCAGAAATTGAACCCTCAACCACATGAGGGTGGCTGAGAGTCAACAAGGATAATAGTAGATGGGAAATGTAGTCAGTAACCTCCTCACAACATGATGACCTCCTGTGGGATGGTGTGGGTTCAGGCTAAATAAGGCCCATTTGATGTTCATGCTTATTGATGTTCATCAATAAGCAACATTCCATCTTGCGCTACTCTGCTGCTGCTGATCTGCCAATATGCTGCTGCTCTGCCACTATGCTGCTGTTCTGCCGCTCTGCTGGTGCTGCTCCTCCACTATGCTACTGCTCTGGTGCTGCTGCTCTGCCACTATGCTGCTGCTCTGCTGCTGTTGCTGCTACTGCTATTTGCTACTGTTGCTGCTGCTCTGCCGCTATGCTGCTGCTCTGCCGCTATGCTGCTGCTCTGTTGCTGCTGTTGCTCTGCTGCTGTGTACCAGCTCAACTGAAGTTATCCTTCTTACTTTTATGTTGGATTTTGATTTTCCTTGATGTCTGATTGTTGTGGGACTTCCATGTTTTCCTGTGAAATTGTATATTAATAATGTCAGCGATGTTAAATATGTGTGGTTGAGATAATCATCAAGTCAAATTAACATACAAAATATCTTATCAGCTGCAAAAATTTACTTTATTAAACCATTTTAACATTAAAGTAGTACACCTTAAGTTTTATTTAACACTAAATACACATTCATTGAATAGTGTTTGATCATGTTTTGTCATCATAGTCTCCTTCTAATGCCGTCATATCAATATTATGAGACCAACTGAAAATAACTATTTCTCTTTTAGAAATTGCACGAGTTTACAACTTAATGATCAGGGTTCCTGTAGTGTGGCAGAAAAGGACCGAGAGCCAGAGACTGTGCTGGAGACGAGTGGAGACCATTGGAAGAGATGGAGAAAAAGGAGCGGATGAAGGAATGAGGGAGAGGAAGAAGGGGGGCAGGACTGGGAATTAAAGGAGGGCAGACAGGTGGGAGGGAGCAGGGAAGAATTAGGGCTGGAAACAAATGTAACCACAACAGATTTTATTAAACATTATATCTAAAAAAAAAAAAAGCAGTTTAAAATGTCTTTCAACACAAACAACCAAACAGGCTCGACCGGACAAGAATAAACAGTGATTTTTTTTATTTTTTTTTCCTAAATCCTACTTAGCACTCTTTCGCGTTATTCGTCAGCAACGCTCTTATTTTGGTCTAAATATGTATTTTAAAGTCAGAACTCCACAGCCAGCTGTCGGAAGAGAGCTGCGCGATGATCGGTCCTAACATGGCGGGCTGAGGCTCCGAGGGCGTGTGGCGTCGCACTTCGGAAAAGCGCCGCTGATTGGTGGGTGAACTGGAGCGAACGCACGGTTGACGCTTTGCGTGCGCTGATTGGACGACAGAACTGTCTGTCAGCCCGGAAGCGACGATTCAGCACGAGGCAGCGACGCAGTCTGGGCTGGAAAGACTCTCCGGGGTGGACTCTGGACTGAACTGCGGCCGTGTTGGTCTCTTAAACGCAATAACGCCCTGGATTCTAACGCCATCCTATGTCTGTTTACACTGTTAAGATAACATTTGTATTTGACGACACTTAGCGATCATTTTAGCTCTACCTGCACCAGCAGGGGGCAGCAGGGCGCAGACACTCGACGTTTGGGTGACGTGTTGACTGATGGCCGGTCACGAGAAAGCTGCAATGTCACCCAGTAAAAAGGCGTAGTGGCGTCATTTTATCAGAGACGATCAGCAAAGCTGCGCCACAAGGGCAAATTATACACCCTTTCTCTCAAGATATAAATACCAAAAAAGCTGACAAAAATCATCTCCAGAATACCATTGTGGTCTTGAATCATCTACTGATTTCCACTGTTTAAAAAAGGTTTGGATAAGCAACTTAAATGTTAGAACTGTTGCTTTACAACGCATTGGGCTCAGAAGAGATTCAAATTCCCCTGACCTAGAAATTTGTTTATTGTACAGGCATTTAATTGACATTGTTTTCACGTTTTAAAGAGATATGGTTATTAAAGGAGAATAGTCTAATAGTATTTGTTAATGTTTTAATGTCAATTTAAAATGACAAGCTTGTACTAGCAAGTTAACAAATACTTGGTGTCTAAGGATAAAATGTCGTCTTTGGCTCCGTCGTCCTCCCGGGTGATTTCTCCCTCCTCCGCCATCACAGGATCAACTGCACGGAGCCGTTGAAATGGCGGTGAGAGGGGGCGTGTCGGGGAGAGGCTGCACCGCGATCCCGGACAGGATCTGCAGCGGAAAGTGGAACTGGAGCTGAACTGAGAGAAAACGTCGACTACGCTAAACTGCTGCTCGATCTAACTATTGCTGCTAGTGATACTATGAGAATACTATACTGTTAGTACTGTGATCGTATTTGACGTTAACAACATGCTAAAGGATAACACTTTAAATAAATGATGTGTCGATATTCAGTTCATGTTAATTTTAAAAATCTTATGTCGCACAACATCATTACAAATTAATGCTAACTGAATGGTTAATTGATTAAAGACATGAAACAATCCGTGTTCTAGCAGAGTTGGTGTCCCCAAATAGAATGACTAGATTCTCGTTTCATTTTCACATTGACTGTTGCCTGTTGTTTAAATGCACCAACAAGGCAACTGATCCTCTATAAAATCTTTAGATTCTGAGCCAATTTCAGCTGAACTAGTTTAACTTGGAATCCAGTGAAATAGTAACAGGTCCTTTGGTCAGATGAGTTAATTGTTAATACATCAGTCAATCAGCCTGTTTATAAAGCACTTCACAAAACAATGTAAAGTGGTACATAGACTGAAAACATGACACAAAAGAAATAAAACACAGCAATAGTAAAAGGCAACATCTCATAGGGTTAAAAGCTGAAGAGAGGTGTATTTTTAGAAGATTTTAAAAACAGGAAGTGAGTCAGCCTGCTGATGTATACAGGGAGCCGATTACAAAGTTTAGAGCCCACTAAAATTTTTGCTAAAGATTGCTTGTTAACCTGAACCGATGATGAAGCAGGTTGACTAGGTTCACTGGGGTAAGGCCTTAAAGACATTTTTAAAAAAAAAATTGAATTGATTGCAATATCAATACAAAGATGGACAGCAAGCCAATAAAGTCCGACTAAAATGGGACAAACAAGCTCTGTTTTTGTTTTTTTTCTAGTAAAGTGTGACTAAGCCCAACATAGGGGGAATCGCAGTAATCAAGCCAGGTTCTAGTAAAAACATGAACTGCAATCTTGATGATACAAATTTGGCCAGTTGTGTTATAAAAATTCTTGACTTTAGTATTAAGACATTGTGTGGTGTTTCACCCAGAATCATTGCGCTTATTAATGGCAAATTACATTTTCCATCCATCCATCCATCCATCCATCCATCCATCCATCCATCCATCCATCCATCCATCCATCCAGAGTCCAGTCATGGGAGCAGTAGCCATCAAACCTTGAAAACCTCTTTTGGAATCTGACTGTAACTCCCTCGGGATTCTCCAATCTGCTGCATATCTTAAAAAATCTGAACCTCATTGTTGGCCCACAGTATGGCCTTGCTTGTACCCTTTATTTATTTGGTAGACCGAAGACAGACACTCAGTCGCTGTTGCAGGCTTTTAGAAATGTTAACCACTGGAATGTTCTCTGCAAGCTGTGCTCTGTTATGGTGGCTCGCTGCCAGCAGATCAAGCCTATCACATGTAATGTTCTGCTTTATGAATAATACTTGTTTGAACTGTCAATTTGTTCATACCTGTGCCACTACAACAGGCACGCCAACAGTGACCTACTGATGTTATACTGTCATCTATTGGTGACACTTATGTTGGCACTTATATTGTTACAACCCTCTTCCAAACGAGTATAAGATGAATCAAAACTCTTAAAAGTCCCAACATATTGTAGATTCTCAAATTCTTAATTGACATTCACATTTCTCCAACGTGTCTTGTCTCGTCCTGCTTTACCCCTTTCAGGGTCACGGGGAGGGTACACATTTCTCCAAAAGTGTTAAATTAAATTGCTTAGCACTTAACCTTACAGTGGTGCCTTGCTGATGAAACCTCTTGTTCAGAGATACTGAACTCTTCTTGATTTTCAGTGAATTGAGTCTTTGACAGACTCCTCAGGAACCTTTGCATTCTCCACCAAAATGATACCTTACCTGGGTATGACTTCACTGAGGATTGTTGCTTTTCTATCCCAGTGCTAACAGAATCCTTTTCTTGAAGATGTTTCAGATTCCTTCCACATTTGTCACCATTTCATTTCTGTCTGTCTATGTAGCCTTTTGGCTGTTAGTGTGTTTCTGTAGTCTTGGCAGTTTGGTGGACAGATTGTGATACATCATCAGCTCAGCAGGAGAGGCTCCATGGTCCAGAGATGTAGCCTAGCATCTTAACCAAACCAGGTAGGGTAAAGGCTTAGGTTTACTGTCAACTGCCTTTTTTACTTCTTTTTCCTGCCCATTACACTTTTGATACAAGTGGCTAGAAGTGACATATTCCAATCCATACTGCCTTGCAAACTTGTGGAATTCCCTACAGTCATACTGGGGGCCATTGTCACTACATGTTATGGTATTCAGTGTCTCTGGAAGAACACTTTCATGTGTGCAATGGCAGATGTTGCTGTGCAGGCAAATGAGGCTGATCAGGGCAGCGGTGAACCAGGAGCTACAGGAATAGAAAAAACAAGACAAAAGTGAGACAAGTAAAAAAAAAAAACCTCACTAGGAAGGCAGATTAGCAAAATTCCAAGCTCAAAAAACAAAGCTAAAGGGAGTCAAGCATTACCACAGAGGATCTACAACAATCTGGCAACAAGAGGCCAAACAAGCCGCTCTTTAAAGCTGCCAGGCCAATCACCCCAGATGAGCTGCAGGTGAAGGAGGTGGTATTTCAGACCTGCTTGCCAGGGAGAGGGGAAGAACCAGGAAAAATACAAAAAACACCGAATCCTAACACTTCCAGAATCCATGTGATGCATCTAATTTACTAAAATCAGCTCCATCCATTTGACAAATTTCTTCTCATTTTGGGATCTGATAATGTTCTCTTTAATATTTTCATTTTGGACTCTTATGGCACCTGTATTCTTTTTCTTGACACATGTGATTCACCTAGTCTGTAAGTTTTCCCACTCTTTCAAAGACATCCCTCTGAGTCCTTTGAGACCTTTCCCTTTCTTCAAGCCAGTTCTGAGTGGTGCTGGCACACTCCTGTTTAATTAATTTCATGTGTCACAGTTTAGATGATAATTTCTCTTTACAAAACCAAAGACATCTGAAGCTTTGTCTCCTAAAAGTAATTGGTATCCATAAGGGACAAGGGTGAAAAACAGGCTATGCTGTTTGCCTTTAGCTGTTTGCATCCTTTTGTTGGTATTGGCTGGGTATTGTAATTCAGATTTCTAAGGCTTGAGTGGTGTGAGTCTTTCAGTGAATTTTCTGGGATTATTTGTGAGTTCCTTTGAATCTTGTACATTGACCAATTTAATTATGGTTCTTGTGGTTATTTCAGTGTTACAATACCAGTAATGAACACTGGTACAGTCCAGGGAACAGGCAAGGCAGGCAGAACGAAGACAGGCAGGGTCGGTAACGGGTAATCCGGCAGGGAAACAACGCCGGAAAGTCTCGCATGAAAGCAGAAGAACAATCTGGCACTGAGTGAGTGTGAGGCTGGAGAATATATACACTGGTAGGTGAGCTGATTGATGAGTGAGGGCAGGTGTGTGATCAGTGACTGAGAGCAGGTGTGTGATCAGTGACTGAAAGCAGGTGTGGTGATCAGAGGGTGTGGTGTGAGCAGGGCAGTGGAAAAGTACTGGGACAGGAGGGAACTGGGGAAAAGGGGCTGTGACAGAACCCCCCTCTCAAGGGACGGCCCCTGACGTCCCAAAAACAAAGTCCAAGCTGAGCCGGGTGGGTGGAGGGGGGCCTGGAGGAGGGCTAAAATTCTTCAGAGGCCTCCGTCTCAGCTTCCTCTTCGTCCTCGTCGCTGGAAGCCTCGGATGACAGGGAGGACAGAGTCTCTAAATTGGCACCCCCACCAGCATTGGGTATCTTGGAGGGCTGGTCAGGGTGACAGTGATGGAACTCGCGGATGAGCTGCGCATCCAGGATGTGACGGGCCGGGACCCATGACCTCTCCTCTGGGCCGTATCCCTCCCAGTCTACGAGATACTGAAGACCCCTTCCACGGTGGCGGGAGCGCAGCAGGCGGCGAACTGTGAAGGCAGGACCCCCATCAATAATCTGTGGAGGTGGTGGCGGCTGAGAAGCAGGCATCAACGGACTCTCTCGAACCGGCTTGATCCTGGAGACATGGAAGGTTGGGTGGATCCGCATGGCACAGGGCAGCTTGAGCCTGACAGCCGCAGGGTTGATGACCTTCTCGATAATAAACAACCTGATGGAAGGTCTCGGGTCGAGAGCCATACCTTCTGCCCCACCAGGTAAGTGGGAGCCCGGGAGCGACGGCGGTTGGCTGCCATCGAGTAACGGTCAGCTGCTCGTAGGAGAGCAGCCCTGGCCTGGGTCCAGGTCTGGCGGCAACGGGGGATAAAAGCCTCGACGGACGGACAGGAAGCTTCCCTCTCCAGGGCTGGGAACAGCGGCGGCTGGAAGCCATAGGCGCACTGGAAGAAAGTCCAGTGGCGGAGCTGGTTAGGGTGTTGTGGGCATATTCCACCCACAGTAGCTGCTTGGACCAAGTGGAGGGGTGTCTGGACGCCATGCAGCGAAGCGCCGTCTCCATCTCCTGATTCACCCTCTCCGATTGGCCGTTGGATTGAGGATGGAACCCAGAGGACAGGCTTACGGTGGCCCCGATGAGGCTGCAGAACTCCCGCCAGAATACGGACGTGAACCCCGATCAGAGACTACATCCGACGGAAGGCCGTGGAGCCGAAATATGTGCTGTAGAACAAGTTCAGCAGTCTCCTTGGCCGACGGAAGTTTGGGTAGGGGCACAAAGTGGGCCATCTTGCTGAACCGGTCTACCACAGTCAGGATAGTGGTGAATCTGCCCGACAGTGGCAGACCGGTAACAAAGTCCAGCGAAATATGGGACCAGGGTCGATGTGGCACAGGCAGAGGTTGCAGGTAGCCGGCAGGGGCCTGGCGGGAGGACTTGTGCAGACTGCAGATCGGGCAGACGTTGACAAACTCTCTGGTGTCCTCCTCTAAAGTGGGCCACCAGAACCGCCGCTGCAGGACCTCTTTAGTGCGCTGAATCCGTGGGTGGCAAGTGAGCCGGGAGCCGTGGGCCCATTGTAGGACGTCAGACCTCAGACCGTCCGGGACAAACAGGTGGTCAGGAGGGCAGGAGCTGGGACCAGGTTGGTTCTCCAGGGCAGCCTTTACACGCTCCTCCATCTCCCAGGTGAGAGAAGCCACAAGGCAGGGAGCAGGAAGAATGGTGTCTGGGTTGAGGGCAGTGTCTTCTGTTCCCAGGAACTGGCGAGATAGAGCGTCAGGCTTGACGTTGCGGGAGCCCGGCCGATAGGAGAGGGAAAAGTTGAACCTGGTAAAGAACAGGGACCACCTGGCCTGACGGGAGTTCAGTCTCTTAGCCGACCGGATATACTCCAGGTTTTTGTGGTCCGTCCAAACCAGGAAGGGCAATTTAGTCCCCTCTAACCAGTGACGCCATTCCTCCAACGCCAGTTTCACCGCCAACAGTTCTCGGTTCCCAATGTCATAATTTTGTTCTGCCGGAGACAGATGTCGGGAGAAGAAGGCACAGGGGTGCATTTTCTGGTCATCAGCAGAGCGTTGAGAGAGAACGGTGCCGATCCCCACATCAGAAGCATCGACCTCTACTATGAAGTGCCTTTCAGGGTCAGGAACCAGGAGAATGGGAGCTGAGGTGAACCGGGCCTTGAGGTTCTGGAATGGCTCCTCGGCAGCCTGGGACCAACGGAAGGGTACCTTGGAGGAGGTGAGAGAAGTGAGCGGAGCGGCCACAGTGCTGTATCCCCGGATGAACCTTCGGTAGAAGTTGGCGAATCCCAGGAACCGTTGCAGCTGTCTCCGGGACTCGGGGACGGGCCAGGAGGTGACGGCAGAGACCTTGGAGGGGTCCATCTCCACACTGCCTTGACCGATAATGTATCCCAGGAAAGAGACGGAGGTAGCATGGAATTCACACTTCTCGGCCTTGACAAACAGCGAGTTCTCCAGCAGGCGTTGGAGGACGGCCTGGACATGATGCACGGGTTCCTCCTTGGAACGGGAGAAGATCAGGATGTCGTCCAGGTAGACAAACACAGTCTTGTTGAGCATGTCTCTCAAAATGTCATTAATGAGTGCCTGGAATACGGCCGGGGGATTAGTAAGGCCGAAAGGCATGACCAGGTACTCATAGTGTCCAGTGGGTGTGTTGAAGGCAGTCTTCCACTCGTCCCCCTCCCGGATCCGGACTAGGTGGTAGGCATTGCGGAGATCCAACTTGGTGAAGACCATGGCCCCCTGAAGCAGCTCAAAGGCTGAAGCGATGAGTGGGAGAGGGTATTGATTCTTGACCGTGATCTCATTGAGGCCCCTGTAGTCGATGCAGGGCCTCAGGGACCTGTCCTTCTTCTCCACAAAGAAGAACCCTGCCCCAGCAGGCGATGAGGAGGGACGGATAATCCCGGCAGCCAGAGCATCATTAATGTAGACCTCCATGGCCTCTCTTTCTGGCGCTAGCCCATTGAGGAAGGCGTCGCACTGGGCTGCTGGGTTCCAGTCACTAAGCCGGGCCCGGGTCCGGAAGTCGATAGCGTAGTCAGCAATGGGCCGACTTCCCTGCTTCACGCTCATGAGTCCCCCGGTGGCATCCGGACCCAGAGAAACAGGCCCAAAAACCTTACGAAGTTCCGCAGAGAAGGCCTGGAAAGAGGAACAGGCCGGTGTGCCCCTCTCCCACTCTGCCGTTCCCCACAGGCGTGCTCTGCCAGTCAGGTGATTGATGGTAAAGGCGACCTTCGCCACCTCCGAGGCGAAGGTGTAGGGCTGCAGAGCGAACAGGATTGAACAGTTCGTGAGGAACGGATTGCAGCCCTCTGGGTCCCCAGAATAACGCTCTGGGGTTCCCACCCGGGGCTCTGGAGCAGTGCCTGGTGGGGGAGCAGGAACCGGAGGAGGAGGAGCTGGAGCAGGAACAGGAGCGGCCGGTTGTGACACTGAGACCACCAGCTGTTGGACCTGGGTGGCTACTGACATTAATGCCCGCTACAGGGCCGATGCTGTCTGCTGAGCCTCCGCAGCATTGGAGGCTAGCTGGGCCTCGAATTGTTGGAGCCTTCCCTCCACTTGGTCCAAACGAGACTGAGGTGGTGACGAGTGTGCTGGGTCCATGTTTGGCCAGATTGTACTGTGACGGGTGCAGTTAGGACCCAAATGCAGCACTCTGGAAAGCTGGACCGTAGTAATGACTTTTATTAACACACGGGCAAACAGGAACTCAGGCAGACCAGGAAACACAGGAAATAGTCCGTTCTTCAGGCTCTGGGCCCGCACAAAGTCTATGGGTTGCAGGCTCGGGGAGTGGGACGAGCAGCAGCGAAGTCGGGGCCGGGCGGAGAAGTCTAAACCAGGTGAGCAGACAGGAACCAGAGACGCTGAGGCAGAAGTCGTTGTCAGGGGCAGAAAGCAGGTAGGTTGTCCGGGCAGGGCAAGGCAAGGCAGGCAGAACGGAGACAGGCAGGGTCGGTAACGGGTAATCCGGCAGGGAAACAACGCCGGAAAGTCTCGCATGAAAGCAGAAGAACAATCTGGCACTGAGTGAGTGTGAGGCTGGAGAATATATACACTGGTAGGTGAGCTGATTGATGAGTGAGGGCAGGTGTGTGATCAGTGACTGAGAGCAGGTGTGTGATCAGTGACTGAAAGCAGGTGTGGTGATCAGAGGGTGTGGTGTGAGCAGGGCAGTGGAAAAGTACTGGGACAGGAGGGAACTGGGGAAAAGGGGCTGTGACACAGATCATCACTGTCATCTGCGTCTTTCTGCTCAGTGTGCACAGATTTCACTAATGCCTGCCCTGTGTGCTCTTAACACAAGTCCTCTCACCCAACTCCATCTGGTCTTCTGGTTCAGTTAGCTCACTCACTTTGTACCCTTGCCCAAGCTCCCTTCAGACAAAGAGAATGGTCAGCTTATTCTGCATTACTTCTTAGCACCATTCCAGTATTTATACAGTTACCAACCACCACTCCTGCCTTGGGAAAGGAGGCTGCCTGTCCCATCACTCAAGCCTTTGTCCATCGATGCTGACAAAACCTGGGCTCAAGCTCGCTCCACCCTCCTTCACTTCATCAACCGATACATGGCCTCCACCAGCCGAGGTCAAATTTCTGCACCCTCCTACCAGTCTGGCCAAAAGATGTGGCTGTCTACATGGGACATACTCCTTTCAGTCGAATCACAGAAGTACATAAGATCATCTGTCTGGTTACAATTGACAAGACTGTTAAACAGCAAGACTTAAACTGCCTAGGTCTATATGTATTTACCTAGGGTGTTGAGAGGCCTGTCAGGTGATCATGTTTCTGGACTATGGCAGCTTCGGCCTATAGCAGCATAACTAAGATGTTAACCTAATTATTAGATGAGCCTCTAAATATGGTAATTAATCTGACTATAATAATAACTGGAACTACAGAATTACCGACGAGCTTTTCAAAGAGGAAGGTTTGAAGTCTAATCTTAAACCTGATTTATGATTCAAAACCCGGTCTCTATACTAACGTAGCTGAAGGCTAAATATGTGCATAGACATTAACTCTCATTGTTAGTATTGGAGTCAACAAGCTAACCATGTAAGGCGTGTTGAGCTGCTGCTGCTGGTTAACTGGGTTCCCACCCATCCTCCCCCAAGCAACTTATCACCACAAAAATATTTTGGTCCTGTGTGTGGAAACATTGGGCTCTCTGGAATTTAGATGAGCCTTCTGGAAGGCCTTCTGGATAGAAGGCGAAACATCTTCAAAAGAGAAGAAAAACAGTCCAGTTGACACAGAAAACTACCTTGAATAGTGTGGTATCCCATAGCAGGTCTGGCAAGGACATTCAGAGTAAATGGTTTGGTGGGGCAGTGGCCCAAAGGGTTGTTTTATGCCATACCCCCTCCCCCAGGTGAAGATGAGAGGGCCAGGGTTTCGCTTGTGACCCTGATTTGGTAACAACCACTGTAGATGTGACTATGAAAAGGCTTGTGGCAGAAAATTCTGTGATGCCTCCCTGTCAAAGAGGAGATTGCAGGATTGGGGACATCTCTGGCTCTGGAATCCAAGGATTTACAGGCGACAGGTCTGTCCCTTGGATGGAATCCACCTTACACCTTGAGTCTTAGTGATATAGTCATCCAGCAGGCAGGAAGAGGTCTCTCGTGGAATACAAGGGGTCCTCTAATTTTGCAGTCACTGTCGGAGAGACGGTTGGCTGAGTCCACCTTGGAGGGCTATGTTGCGGCCATATCTGACCATCACATACCAATTCAGGGCAGAAATATAAGTTCGCAGCCACTTTTGAGCCTTTGTCCAGTATGGGGTTGGAGCTCTGTCCCACAAACCAGTTATTTTTCTTGCCATGTCTTCAGTGAAGATGATTTTTGAACTAGATGTCTTGTCTGTGTATCCATCTTTGAGGTAGGTAGAAGAATGGATTTGCAGTTTCTCTCTTTCCAAATCCAGTCTTCTTTCCTTAGGTGCCCGCTAGGTCATTTGTGGTGCAGCCCGTGGTTCTAGAGCCCTTTCACCCTCCACCTCATGACTCTTTACAGGTGGCTTGATTGCACTGACTCCCTCCAGTAAGGGCATAAATCACCTGTATGGCCTCAATTAGGGTTACAGACAAGCTCTGTGCCTGCTTTGGAGGTGCCAGGGGGGCCATAATTTGCTCAAACAGCATTTGGCCCACTGGGTTGTCCAGACCATAGTTCTGACCTATGGTGCTGCTAAAGCCACTCCTACTGGGGAGAGAAGTGGAGGGGTTGTGACCCACTTCACCAGAGGCATGGCTTCCTCTTGGAACTTTTCCATGGGGCTCCTTTTAAAGACATTTATGTGGCAGCGGGTTGAGCCTCTCCTGGGCCCTGTTGGCCCTGACATCCTCTGTGGTCTTGCAAGTAGGCCAGTGTGGTAGATGTTCCCCCACTGCTTGTGTTGTTTAATGTGGACCTTATTTTTTTCAACAAGTACACTGGAAAGTAAGACATTGATTTTGCAGCATAGGGCCCTTTGATTGTTCTCCCACAATACTTTAATTTTCTTCAACAAAGGAAATGTCTTAACAGGGAATGGTTGTATTGAGTGTTTTTGCCTCACTACACCTTTGGATCTATAAGTAAGGGACAACACATAAGCTTGCATTGGCAGTCCTTAGGCTGGGTCGGTCTCAAACAGTGCAGGTTATCACACAGCTGTATAAGTAGTCTCTGATTGTGCCCGACGGTGGAGGTGTTAGTTGGCCAACTGTCCCCTGAAACAGCCCACTTTTAGACAGAGAGCCCTACACAGTGATGTAGTGATCTTCATTCATAGAACCACCATTACCTTTTATAACCGTTTGTTTGGTGCAATGAGTTCTGGCTTTGAGTATGCTAAGAAGACCTTTTCAAAGTGGTTCAAACACCTGATGACAGCCTCTCCCTCACTGTTTTTTGGCGATCTGAGTATTTTGACATGTATCTACGACTACCCCACAGATCGCCAGTATCACCAGGGCACCACAGGAGAATGACTGTCTCCCTTCCTGTTCACACTGGTGAATAAGTTTTCAAATGACGATGGTGAAACCACATTCAACTCAATACCAGCAAAATAAAGGAGTTTGTCGCTGTTTTAAATAACTGTAGGGGTTTTCCAATCCCAGTTACCATAATTGGAATTAAGGTGAAAATTGTGAACAGTAATTATTGGGGCATCTACATTGATAATAAACTGGACTGGACCAAATATACAGTTTATGCAGATACAGTTCACAAGAAAGGTCAGAGTTGACTGTAAGAGGCTCAGGTGGTTCAACATCTGTAGCAACATGCTACAGATGTATCATTTTCCATGCAGTGGTGTAGTGGTGCTAAAGGCAGCTGCTGCCAACACACATAATAAAAAGACTACTGAAGAGCAGCATGGAACAGCTAAGGTCCTTCCTCCCTGTATTAAATACTCTGCCTCCTGTCAGAATTTAACATAAATAGATTCAGATTTCAGTGAAAAGCAAAAACAACTTTTTTAAAGGCCAGTGAGCTGTAAATAAAACCTAGAAATTCTGGTAAGAGGAAGGTTTTCTGCACAAAAAATGGCATCTGTCTTTCCCCAATCTGTGTAGTTTGTCTCTTCATCCACAACATGAGGGGCAGCACTGAAGATAGTCTGCCAGCAGCAGTGGTGCTGGCCACACTGAAGGCAACATTGGCAAGAACAGGAAGCAGGCCTGGCTGGATCAAATAGGCCCAATGGCTCTCAGTAATGACCTTTACTGAAACAGTTCTCAGCAGGATAAATGGCAGGTGGGTTGGCAGCAAACAGAGGAATTAAACAGGTAACAGACTGATGGTTTCTGTTGCCTGAAGAGGAGTTGTAGAGGCAGCAGGCTGAATGTAGGTAGACGGTTATGAGAATATTTCTCTCAGGTGTGTGAGTACAGGAGTGGATAAAGAAGCCGCAGGCAGACCAGAATACGGAAACCAACAAGAAAGACTCGGAGGGAGAAGGCTGCTAAGTTTAGCTGGGCTGAGGTCAAAGACAAGCTGAGTCTAAGCCAGGAGAACTGGTGGAGTTTCTATTATTGTTGCTGATGTTGAAGATGATGATGTTGCAGTTGTTGCTGTAGATGATGTTCATATGTTTGAATTAAAACTGGATGTCTAGAATTTGTCATTATTTATTAAATCCTATTAAGTTGTGTGTAGGAAAATAATTATGGACAATATTATAATTATGGGTAGAATTTTTGTTTGAAATGTAATGTCTGCAACGTTTTAGTCTCCGTTGCATTAACGCAGATGTACCTCAAGATGTCGCTGTTGCAACGGAGACTTGACCCCTACGCGTTCTCAGGCTTATTAGGAGTATGGACCTTTGTTTTGTCCCCCTTTTGTGTCACGATTTATTACCTTGCTTCCTACATTTCTAACTGAAACATCTAACATCTAACATTTCTTCTGAAAGTGGTCAAACTGTCTCATTATTGGCATATTCTGTATTTGCACATGCATGTAGTCGAGTGTTATTTGATCACAAAAATGCACATTCAGAGTCAAGTATAAAAGTAGCAATGCTGTCACGACTGCAACCATGATTTAAGTTTTACAAAAAAACAGATCAAAACTAGTTTCACATAACCCTTTATCGAGATTATATTTCAATTACAGAGAAATTCAAAATAAGTGTCTCAAAATTACAGAAAGGTCAGGCTTATCAACTGAAACTGTCCTTCGAGACGAGCTTGTAAACCAAGTTCCAAAGAAAAGTCTGATCTTGTAGAACCTTGCTGTAAGATGTGATGACCTAAAAGATATTTAGACCAACAATTGTTTAAATTGTTCTAGATACACATGTGATACTTTGTATGTTTGTTTTTTTTTAATTCAAATACATATTGGCAAAATATTTCCTAAATATAACTAATGTAATATTTCCTGACTATAACAGTCAATTTTCCAATGCATAGTTGCTGTTACATCCATCTGAAATACAATCACATTTTTGATTTGGCTTTAAAAGTTGTCTGGACAACATCACAACTGGTGTAATACTGATATTAAAAAGCATAATTATATTACTGTAGAGAGCCATGAGATAATTCTTCTTGTAATTTGGCTGAATCTGACAGCTCAAATTTAAAAATGAGGTATCTTCCTTCTTTAATTTTAAAATACTGACATGAAGTCGTGATTCTCCTTCCAAGTGGATCATTCAGAGAAATTCTGGTTTAGACATCTCAGCCCAGCTTTATTCATGCTTCACACAATCTTAGTCTTTAGCTATCAAGCTCCCTGCTGTGGAACCAGCCCCCTCTCTACTGTATGTAGAGGAGGCTGAGGCTATTCCTCTCCCCTTTTAAAGGGTGAACTTAAATCGCTAAATCCTAATTGGGCGGGATCCACCTCTAACGATCATTTAACCTCTAGACACCAGCTAAACTTTAGTGCTACAGGGAGTGACCTACAGCATGGGTCATGCTTGCATGCGTCTGTGCCTCCCGTCCATCACTGCCTTCCCCATTCTATGGGTTTTGCTGGCTCCTGCAATGCTACTTTTAGAGTTCCATTTACAGCAAGACTATAATGGATACACTGCACTCCTCCCAACCAGCCCTTACACTCCACTTAGATCATATGGATAACTACACTTGTGGGTGAAGTCTCCACTATATCACTATAAAACTAATATCTGTAGGCACTCTGGATGCAGAGTCACTTAACTCAAATCCATCATCTACACTTCTTTGTCTTGGTGCAAGAGCAAACTCATCAAGGAATAACAAAAGCGTACTTGTTAATTGTGAACAAACTTGGCAACTTTGAATTTTGTTGTCAAAATGGAGCCAGTTTTAGCACAAAAACACCTGAGGTGAAGTTAGGAATGACCTTTACTTACAGTTATCAGCAAGGTAAATGGCAGGCAAACAGATGGAGTAAATGGGTAACATTCTGAAAGTTCCCTTGGACAACAGGGGAGTCTTGGAAGCAGCAGGTTGTGTGAAGGTCTATACCTACTTTATTAGAAGGTTCTGAGAATCCTCCTCTCAGAAGCATGATAACAGGAGTGGACAAAGCAGCCACAGGTAGATGAGAACCACATAAGATCAACAGGTAATTCTCTTGGAGAGCTTGATAGTGCAATGACTGGGGTCCCCATAGTTCTACTGAGGGACTTCAACACCCATGTGGGCAGTGACACCTGGATGGGTGTGATCGGGAAGAACGGCCTCCCCAATGTGAACCCGAGTGGTGTTTTGTTATTGGATTTCTGTGTTCATCACAGTTTGTCCATAACAAACACCATGTTCATGCATAATGGTGTCCATCAGTGCCCATGGCACCAGGACACCCTGGGCCGGAGTTTGATGATTGACTTTGTTGTCGTTCTATCTGACCTCTGGCTGTATGTTTTGGATACTCAGGTGAAGAGAGGGGTAGAGCTGTCAACCGATCACCACCTAGTGGTGAGTTGGATTTGCTGGCAAGGGAGAAGGCTGGACAAGCCTGGCAGACCCAAATGTATTGTGAGGATCTGTTGGGAACATATGGCTGTGCTGTCCACCAGTGAGGTCTTCAACTCCCACATCCAGAAGTGCTTCACCCAGATCCTGAGGGAGGCTGGGGACATTGAGTGGGAGTGGACTGTGTTCTCTGCCTCCATTGCTGATGCAGCAGCCTTGAGCTGTGGACCCAAGGTCTCTGGTGCCAGTTGTGGCGGCAGGCACCAAAACTGTTGGTGGACACCGGGAGTAAGGGACGCCATTAAGCTGAAGACAGAGTTCTATCGGGCCATGTTGGTCCATAGAACTCCGCAAACAGTAGGCGGATACCATAGCATGGGCTTTCTGGTAGGCAAAAACTCAGGTTTGGGAGAAGTTCAGGAAAGCCATGGAGAAAGATTATTTGTCAGCCTCAAGAATATTCTGGCCAACTGTCCAACACTTTAGGAAGGGGAAGCAGTGCTCTGCTAACATTCTTTATAGTGCAGGCGGGGACCTTCTGACCTCAACTGGGAATATTGATGGACAGTGGAATGAATATTTCAAGGAACTCCTCAATCCCATGGTCACGCGTTCAATTGAGGAAGTTATGATTGGGGACTCTGAGGTGGACTCTGCCATCACCCATGCCGAAGTCACCCAGGTAGTTATCAATCTCCTTGGTGGCAGTGCATCGGGGGTGGATGAGATGCACCCTCAGTACCTCAAGTCTCTGGATGTTGTAGGGCTATCCTGGCTGGCACGCCTAGGCAACATCACATGGCATTTGGGAATAGTGCCGCGGGAGTGGCAGTCCAATGTGGTGGATACGGGAAGGCGTTTTCCAACTATAGGGGGACAACACTTCTCAGCCTCCTGAGGAAGGTCTCAGCCAGAGTACTGGAGTGGATAATTCCCTGGACGACTCCATAGGGAGGTGTTCCAAGCATGTCAAATCCAATCAAATCTATCTTTATTTATATAGTGTCTGTTAAAATCAAAATTGTTTCTAGGCGCTTTACAGAATTCCAGGGCCTGACCACCAACAAGCAACAGTGTCAAAAACTCCCTTTTAACAGGAAGAAACCTTGAGGCTCGAGGCTCATGTAGTAGGGGGGACCCTCCTGCTGATGGCTGTTGGGTAGAGATAAAGGAGAAGGGCCAGGACAGGTACTGTACGAAGAGGGAATGCTGTGGACATGAGCAAACTGGTATCTATCTAATAAATCTGATCTAAACCAGTCTAGTGCTGTCCCATTAATCCTAATCACATGTTCCAGTCTCTGTAACAGGATGCTGTGATCAACTGTATCAAAAGCAGCACTGAGGTCCAGCAGAACCAGCATAGAGACCAGTCCATGATCTAAAGCTCTAATATTGTTAGTAAATTTAATAAATGCTGTTTCTGTGCTGTGGGGAGCTCTAAAGCCTGACTGAAACATCTCAAACAGGCCGTTTCTCTGCAGGTGCTCCAGTAACTGAGTCACCAAGATTCAAGATTCAAGATTTACTTTATTAATCCCCGTAGGAAAATTGAATTGTAGTAGAAGCCTAACCATGGATTAATATAACTGTAGTGTAGGTTTTGTATTGACAAAGTAAAGAAATAGAATAAATAAAATACAATTAAGATTACAATGTTATAAGCATTATAAGCATATATACAGCATATATTATGAGCATATACTGTATATATAATATATACATAATATAATATACACATATTATAAGATATATACATAAATATAGAATAAATAAAATTACAACATAAACATTAAACAATTGTTGTTATTGAATGGGTTTCGATGAATTACAGAGTCTGATGGCGGACGGCAGGAATGACTTCCTGTACCGTTCCTTAGAGCAGCGAGGCTGCAGGAGTCTGTTGCTGAAGCTGCTTCTCAGTTTGTCCACTGTGTTATGGAGTGGGTGGGAGGGATTGTCCATGATTGTCCGCAATTTCAACACCATCCTGTCCTTCACCACCTCGTCCAAGTTTGCAAGTTTACAGCCAACAACAGACCCTGCCTTTTTGATGAGTTTGTTGAGTCTGTTGGCATCCTTTGCTTTAATGCCTGCTCCCCAGCACACTGCAGCAAAGAAGATGGTGCTAACCATGACTGGTAGAACATGTGGAGCATCCTGCTGCAAACACTGAGGGACCTGAGTCTCCTGAGGAAATAGAGTCTGCTCATGGCCTTCTTGTAAACAGCATCAGTGTTTGTGGACCACCACCACCTTCTCAAGAATTTTAGAGATAAAGGGAAGATTGGATATTGGCCTATAGTTTGCTAATACTTCAGGATCCAGTGATGTTTTTTTTAAGCAATGGCTTAATCACTGCCACCTTGTAGGACCAGGGTACATAACCTGTCACTAAAGAACAATTGTTCTGGTCCAGGATAGAGCTGCCTATCAATGGTAAAACATCCTTCAATAGGTGAGTTGGGATTGGATCTAAAAGACACGTGGTGGTCTTGGATTTCTGAATTAGCGAAGACGCCTCAGAAAAATATATAGGGCTGAAGGAGCTTAAGGGCTCGTTGGAGAACCTGTATGTTCCCACAGTCAGCACATCTGGTGATGGTCCAGTTGTAGGGATGGCCTGGTTAGCTTTCTCTCTGATAGCTAGAACTTTATCAGTGAAGAAGCTCATGAAGTCTTCACCACTAAGGGAAGAAGGGATACGTGGATCTAAAACACTGTGACTCTTGGTTAATTTGGCCACAGTGCTGAAAGGAAATCTGGGGTTGTTCTTGTTTTCTTTAACTAAAGAAGAAAAATAAGCTGTTCTAGGCTTATGGAGTGCCTTTTTGTAAACTGCCAGACAGTCTTTCCAGGCTACATGATAGCTGTCTATTTTACAAGAATGCCACTTCCTTTCCAGTCTTCACACTTTCTGCTTGAGGGTCCTGATATGTGAATTATACCAGGGGGCACACCTCCTCTGAGTTACTATTTTCTTTTTCAGGGGGGCAACAGAATCAAGCGTGATTTTCAGTGAGGTTGCTGCACCTTCAGCAATAGAGTCAACATCAGCAGGGCTAAGATTATAATGATTGATCCCTGGGGAAACACACGGTGGTCCTGGGATCAACGCAGGGATCACTTCCTTATACTTAGCTACAGCATTATCTGAAAGACATGTGCTATAGTAAGACTTTGTTCTGAGGATAGAAGAATCCTTAATCATAAATGTAAAAGTGATCAAAGAGTGGTCTGACAGGACTGGGTTCTGAGGGAACACTGACACATGTTCTACATCAACACCATAAGTCAGAACTAGATCTAGGGTGTGGTTGAAGTTATGAGTTGGTTGGTTTATCTGCTGGAGGAAACTAACTGACTCAAGTAATGAAATGAAGCCATTTCTAAAGCTGTCATTTACAACGTCTACATGGATATTAAAATCTCCAATGATAATGACTTTGTCTGTTGTAAGGACCAAGTCAGATAAGAAATCAGAGAACTCAGATAGGAACTCTGAATGTGGCCCAGCAGGGGGCCGATATACAACTCCAAACAAAAGTGGCTTTTCTGTCCTCCGGTTCAGATGGGTGATGCCAACAGTCAGGCTTTCATATGAACTGGAGCTGTGTTTGGGTCTAGGATTAATTAATAACTTGGTGTGATAGATTGCTGCCACTCCCCCTCCTCGACCTGTAACACGTGGAATATGATAATTAAGATGGGTAGGAGGAGTAGATTCATTTAAGCTAACATACTCCTCCTCCTGAACCCAGGTCTCAGTAAGACAGAATAAATCAATGTGATGATCCACTATCAGATCATGCAGTAACAGGGATTTACACAAAAGAGATCTAATATTTAACTCTCCACATTTAAGTTGTTGCTGTTAGTTTCTTCTATTTGTGCTTTGAGGTAGATTGAAGAGGCTACCGAATGCCTCAGGATCAGTTTCCTCAGTAACTTGGACTCTGCTCTCTCAATATTTGATACAGTATTAGGAAATTTTGATCACTATCAGGTGGTTTCAAGCTGAGTTCCCTGGTATTAGGCTTCTGTGTAGAGGACATTCCATGTAAGTGGGGGCCTCTAGTGGACATTTCAGGTACGTGTGTCCTTTCCAGGTACATTTTTGTCCTGTTCTCTTTCAGGGTTCCTCCTCACCTTTACATGGGTTCAACATGTATCATATATCTTGATGTAGCATGCAACAGGCAGCCGAAATGCAACAGGTATGGGCCACAGGGGCAGCCTTCCAAACATCAGCTTTCAAGGGGACAGCTTGTGATTTCATATTTTTATGCACTGCACCTCATTCATTGTAAAATGTGGTGAAGAGCCGATGAAAGAATAAATGACTCTTAAAACTCCAATTTTCTTTTACATAAGTGACATTCCTTTAGCATGACTTTGAAATACAAAGACAACTTTAACATATTGTGCAGACATTTCAACATTACACACTGTTGCACAGCACTTTCCATTTTATTCAAGCCTCAATCACTGAGGAGCGCTGCCCTCCCTGAGCAGCATGGAGTTTTGGAAAATGCCGTTTCTTCTTCTATGGGTTGACAATCGCATATGCAGGTCCAGGTTACATCAGAGTTAATATCAAAATTATTTTTACATCAAAGGTATCTTTCATTGACGTAAGCTGATAAATAAACCTGACATTCTAACGTAAATGTGAGACTCACTATATTTCACTACATCCATGCAGATTGTAAAAAAAAAGATCCGAAAAACAAGTTGTCTGAATAATATGAAGAAAAATAGCTTTACATAAATAAGATAAAGTAGCTGCAAGGGGGGTACAAGCTAGTGCCTTATTGTCCCGGGTTAACAATGACCGCCATCGGTGCTGTTCACCTACAGGGTGCCAGGGCAAATTTGACTACTGTTGGTCTAAGAAGCAGAGGAGGAAGGTGTGTCCGTAGGAAGAGAGAGTTGAGGAACGCCAGGAGTCTAGGACTGAGAGTAGGGACTTTGAATGTTGGAACTATGACAGGAAAGGGTGGAGTGTTGGTTGACATGATGCAGATGAGGAAGGTAGACATACTGTGTGTCCAGGTGGAACAGTAGCAAGTTTAGAAGTTTAGGAGGAGGGTTCAAGTTGTTCTATCATGGTATAGATAGGAAGAGAAATGTAGTAGGAGTTATCTTGAAGGAGGAGTTTTTTTAGGAATGTCCTGGAGGTAAAAAGAGTGTCAGTGTCAGAGTGTCAGTGATGAGTCTGAAACTAGAAATCAAAGGTGTGATGTTCAGTGTTGTTAGTGGGTATGCTCCACAAGTAGGCTGTGAGCTGGAGAAGGAGAAATTCTGGTTGGACCTTGATGAAAGGAGAGAGTTGTCATTGGTGCAGAACTCAATGGACATGTTGGTCCAGGAAACAGAGGTGATGGGCAGGTGGTGTCCAGGAGAGGAATGCAGAGGGACAGATGATGGTTGATTTTGCAAAAAGGATGGAAATGGCAGTAGGGAATACTGTCTTCCAGAAGAGGCAGGAACAGAGGGTGACCTATAAGAGCGGAGGTAGGAGTACACAGGTACATCTTGTGTAGATGGCGTAATCTGAAGGAGATCAGTGACTGGAAAGTAGTGTTGTGTGAAAGTGTAGACAGACTAAGATGGTGGTGTGTAGGTTGACTCTGGTAATGAGGAAAATGAAGAGGCAGAGCAGAGGATGAAATGGTGGAAGCTGAAAAAGGAAGTGTTGTATGACTTTTAGGAAGGAGTTGAGACAGGCTCTGGATGGTCAGGAGGTGCTGCAACTACAGCTAGTGTGATCAGGGAGACAGGGAGCAGAGTACTTGGTGTGTCATCTGGAAGGGAAGTAGATAAGGAGAATTTGTGGTGGAATGAGGAGGTGCAGGAGTGTACACAGAGAAAGGGGTTAGCTAAAAATAGAGAAAAATAGAGAGTAGACAGGGAGATGCAGCGTAAGGTGAAAGTCGATGTGTGAGAGTGCTGTGAAGAGTTGATGAATGAGGAAAATAAAAGAATGAAGGGTAGAAGAGGGGACAGTCATGGACCAGAAAGTAGCAAAGATTAATAAGGATGAAGTGAGGAGTGCATTGAAGAGGATGAAGAGTGGAAAGGCACTCGGACTTGATGATATACCTATGGAGGTATGGAAGTGTCTAGGAGAGGTAGCAATAGGGTTTCTGACTAGGTTGTTTAACAGGATCTTAGATATTGAGAGGAGGAGATGGAGGAGAAGTGGACTGGTGGCCAATTTTAAGACCAAGGGAAGACGTGCAGAGTTGTGGCCAATACAGTAGAATAAAGCTGATGGGTCATACAATGAAATGGGAAAGAGTCACTAAAGCTAGACTAAGGGCAGAAGTGGGCACTTGTGAACAGCAATATGGTTTCATGCCAAAAAGAGTACTAATGATGCAGTACTTGCTTTGAGGATGTTGCTAGAGAAGGTCAGAGGGAGCTGTATCGTGTCTTTGTGGAGCTGCAGAAAGCGGAGGAGTTCAGGCTGGTTGTTGGGACTGAATCAGGGATCAGCTCTGAGCCCCTTCTTGTTCATTATGGTGATGGACAGGCTGACAGACGAGGTTAGACAGGAATCTCCATGGACTATGATATTTGGAGATGAAATTGTGATCGAAGTGAAAGCAGGGAACAGGTGGAGAAGCTAGAGGGGTGGAGGTTTGCCCTGGAAAAGAGATGAATGAAGACGCAGTCTATGTGGGTGAATGAGAGGGAGCGAATTGGAAGAGTCAGGTTACAGGGAGAAGAGATAAAGAAGGTGAGGGATTGAGGCTACCTCGGGTCAACAGTCCAGAGCAATGAAGAGAGTGGAAAAGAGGTGAAGAAGCTTGTACATGCAAGCTGGTGTTCAAGATGTTCAAGACTGGCCAGACTGAGATGGTTCAGACAGGTCCAGAGGAGAGATGGTGAAGATATTGGATACCCTCCAAAGAGGAGGTTGATAGATGTAGTGAAAGAGGACATGAAGGTAACTGGTGTGAGAGAAGAGGATGCAGAAGATAGGGTAATATGGAGGCCACTGTTTCGCTGTGGCGACCCCGAAGGGAAAAGCCCGAAGAAGGAGAAGAAATAAGATATCAAGTGTTTTGTAACTTAAAACACACTGACTAAATATGAGTGTCATCTATTCAGGACCAATAGAAATAATGTCCTGAGTAAAACTAGTCCTAATAATTGTTATCTAGACTAATCTTTTAGCAAAAAAATCAATTTGCTGATTTGTTATTTGAAGTATGTGTAGCTGTTTTGTGGCCTTCAGATGATTCATCCGTTCACCTGTGGTCATCTGAAGAACCATCTGCTCTGGTGACATCATGATGTCTGTCATCCATCTGTACAGCAGAAGCTCACGCTCACGCCGATATTACGGACATTTAAATTCAGTTGTTGTGATGATTTGATCAGGAAGGGTTGAGCCTGAGCAGAACCACAGGGGTGGCCTTGACAGTATTCCACAGTCCCGCCGAGGCTTCGATGAAGGACTGTTCACATCAAAGCTCCAAGCACTCATCATCTTGTCCTGATCCTGGTAGGTGGTCTGTAACGATTCCCCTGTGCGCGTTAATCCTCATCGGTCATCATAAGTCAGTAACTCAGGACATGTCTGAGCAAGGAACCTCCAACAGGAACAGAACTGAGAGAAATAGTTCAGGAACTGATGATGGAAACGATGACGTTCTCATCAAAGCGTGCCACCAAAAAATGTAAAGAAAATCCTGGAGAAAATGGAGAGATTCTATAATCCTATAGAGATTATAGAATCTCTATAGAGACTCCTGGAGCTGAGGATTCACAGACATGGCCAATATTCCAACATTGCACAGATTCCTTAATCATGCGTCACACCTCTTAGGACTGTTACGACACTGCATTAGCTGTGCACCTCAATGTCAGACTTCTCACCTCAGCAGTGAGGAGTCTGTTGTGCCACTCTGTTCGCGCTTTTGTTTGTTAAAAAAAAATAAAAAAATAAAAGAGACAAAGCACCATGTTATAATAACATTGGATGATTTTAATCCACAACTGTCATAATAAAAACACTCCTATATTACATAGCATCTCAGCTAAAAAACCAACAAAAGAAAAGAATTTGATGGGAAGTCCGTTATAAAAATGAGCTGCATTACAGCTGGGATAGACTGGATAGCGACACGAAAGCACGGCCTGCTTCTACTCACGCAGAACTGATCAGAAATCTTCTGTGACTTTAATCAGAAAACAGGACGGATGTCGGAGATCAAAGCGGTTTTCACATATTCCTGCACTCCGTAACCAACACGTGGTCCGTCTTCAAACAGCTCCGATGGTTTCTGCCTTCTCAGGGCAAACTGGGAGATGACAAAAGTGGTGGTGCCAGTAGAGCAGCAGAAATGAGCTGATATTAGCATTAAAGACGTTTTTCACATTTAATCCCGCTGAACAGCTACGACAGAAGACGCTCCTGCTGCATGTGTGTCCCTGCTTCAACATCCACTGCACAGCTGAGAAAAGCTGCTGCTTCCTGTAGTTAAACATGCTGAATGTTGGGACGCTTTCATACAAAATGGTATGACAGATGATATGATGCGGCAACGCACACCCCTGGAGTACAGTAAAGATACCATTACTTTGACATAATTTTTATGGTGGTGCATGAAAAGAATAAGACATGTTTCAATAAGGGAGACCACAAAAACAGTCAATGTAAACTTCGACATCTCTTTCAACAGTTTGGGGAAATTTAAAAATGACAAACACCTGGAAAAGCCTCATTCTACTGATAAGACAGGATTTTTACAAGCCACTAACTACAAGGAATGGCCTGAAACATGAGCGCGGCGCTTCAGACAGGACCTGATGTGTAAAACAGCAACACACATTAAGCAGCGTTGCAACTATCCAGTTCTATTCCTGAGTCAAATCAAGCTTAGAAGATTCTGAGGGACAAGATGCAACGATGGTCTCGACGCTTCCACACATCTACAAGGATCTGTCATGTTTAAAAAAGAAGGGTGACCAAATACAAAGCTGCAGATGGCTTTCAAACCCAAGTGTTGACTCAAAGTCACCAAGAACTAAAAGTTGACAGGAAGTCCACGCGTAGGAAGGTAGTAAGTGGTCAGGAGGTCAGACATAGAAAAGGCGAACCCTGGAGGTACTGACGTGGAGATCGTCATCGTAGAACTTGGTCTCTATGATCACGTTTCCACTGAAAGAGACCAGCGTTAGACTCAGAAAACCTTATCAACACAAACAGCCACAAAAAATGAAACAAGACAGCAGCAGATAGCAGCAAAACAGGCCACGTTTGTGCTGCTGAGGGGGAGGAAAAGCAGGACAGCGAGGCCAGAAGGTTTGACCACGGAGGAACTGGCGGAGGAACTCCATTTCCATCTGCAGTCAAATCCGCTGTTCTTCCTTTTGGAATGTGTGAATGATCGTGGCCAACAGTAACAGAGCTGAAACATCAACAGGCTGTTTGATTTTATTGAATAAGAATTTAAATAGAGATGTGACACTGCAATAATGTTTTAACCAGACAAACAGTCAAATAACCAACTTCCATTTTGGATATTTGAATGTCTTTATTTTTTTTTAAAAAATCTTCCTCAGTCCCTGAGTCAGACCCATGTCTTTGTAATGTTGAGAGCTGCCACAATTAGAATTAAGTACTTTTACTGGGTCAAACACTACTAAATGAGCATCTCATCATGAATCCTGTTTGGATATTGAATCCATGGTCAACGACTACGTCCAATAACATGAACAACTTTTGCTTTTGGCGTACGTAATACACTCAAATTAAAAATGTTTTAATTCAATATCCAGAAAGATTACATTTTCATGATGAGGTGGGTAATGTCTGAGTGCATTAGCCAAAATTACACATTTATTTAAAGACTATTTCAACACAACCGAACAGCGCTGGTGACGTTTCGGTGCCTTTACTGCAGGCTGCTGATTTGACCAGAAGAGGGTCAAAGTTCACTTCACGGTCATCAAAATTGGACAAAAACCCTTTATCCTTTTTCCAATTAAGCACAAAATCAGAAAAATGAGTCGTTTTGGTTCTAGAACCCAAAATTTAAAAATGCAGGGGATTTTTAAAAAAACCAAAAAAACAAATGAAACACACTAATTTACAGATGTAGTAAAGGTGGAGAGAGAAAGAGAATAGAAAAGGCTCAGAGTGAGGACTCACGTTAAAACGTTAGCGGGCATCATCTGGGACTCTGGAGCCGCTTCTATCAGAGACTGCCACGTGTTGGTGGAGTTGGGGATAACAAAGCCAAACTCAAAGAACCACTCTAGAGATGGGAAATGACCAGTGTTAACCAGGTAGAGACAAGCTCTCTGAACCAACAAACCACCACAACTGCTGCCTAAACCGGCCCAGCTCCATCAGAAGGTGCTTGGATACGGGGGAGCAGTGTTCCTGCATTATGGGGCTGTCATGAGCAGCATTACCAGATCCACTCATGTATGATATGAGGTGGAGAAGATCATTATATTGTTGCCAATCTCCTGCTTCATACTTCTGTTTATAGGTGTACATGCACGTCGCCGCTCAGCGCGAGGCCGGCCCCACTCAGCACTTACCTTCTAGACACTGTCCTTTGAAGAAAACTTTCTGTTCCAGTCTGAACTTCTCTAATTTTTCAGAGGAGGAAAAGTTCAGTTCTCTGGAAACGGCTTTGCATTTCAGGATCTTCTTGGGGACCCGAGCTGAAATAATAGCAAGAAAGAGTGGATAAGAATGCAGACTGAAGTTTAGCTGCTAACACTGAGGCTAATGCTGTAGCTAATGCTGAGGCCAAAGATGTAGCAGCAAATGGACCAACCGCCCCCCCCCTCAGTTGTGACCGTCATTATTTCACATTGTGGTGTTGTGTTCCAAGATGAGGGGGCTTCCTCTTAACTTCCTGTTTACTACCCTCCACCTAAAAGCCCACTTCAAACCGTCTTACGTTTTTGGTTCCAGGGTTAACCAACAACAACAATTTAGATCTAAAATTACTGATTAACTTCAGGTGATGATTTGGTTAAAGAGCGAAAAAACAACAAAAATTATCAGCTGCTTTCAGCAAATAAATCAAGGGTTCTAGTTACAGACCCCTGGTTACTCCTTCTGGGGAACCTTTGATCTGAGCCAGAGTTCTGAAGGGCTCATGTACCTTCGTGTTCGACTCCTGGAACAGAGAGGTCCTCGGTCCCCTGCCACAGCACTTTACCAGTTTCTGCATCCCGGAGATTCATCCAGTTTCTGACAAAGAGGTTAAGATCCAACCATGCGGACAAATGCGAAAGTAACGTGAATATTAGCTGCATCATTTGTCACCTTCATCATCATCAGTCCATCCTCATGCCTTTAGGTTAAAAATCAAGCTAGGAAATTTCTGAATATTTAGTCATTTTTCAATTAATTCTAATGTATCAACATGCATTTTGATGGTGCTTCACTTAATTATTAGCATGTATACACAGAATTAAAATAAAAACATTAAAAATAATTGATCCTGAAAGACCTGTCACCCTGCTGGGTGATGGTCATGGCCTCCTCCTCTCCTCTCCTCTCCTCTCCTCTCCTCTCCTCTCCTCTCCTCTCCTCTCCTCTCCTCTCCTCTCCTCTCCTCTCCTCTCCTCTCCTCTCCTCTCCTCTCCTCTCCTCTCCTCTCCTCTCCTCTCCTCTCCTCTCCTCTCCTCTCCTCTCCTCTCCTCTCCTCTCCTCTCCTCTCCCTGTCCTCCCCCTTCTCCTCTCTCTCTACCCAGCCGGCCATCAGCAGGAGGGTCCCCCTACATGATCCTGGTCCTGCTCAAGGTTTCTTCCTGTTAAAGGGGAGTTTTTCCTTGCCACTGTTGCTTGTTGTGGGTCAGACCCTGGGATTCTGGAAAGCGCCTAGAAACAAGTTTGATTGTAACAGACGCTATATAAACAAGGATTGATTGATTGATTGATTGATCCTCCAACTGTACACGACATTAAAGCCGTGACCAATTCCTGCATTCTGCAAAGCTTCTTCTCATTTAGAGGATTAGATGCTGTTGGCTGGAGTTTCGGAGCTGCTCCAACACTCAGCCCTCTTCGGCTCCTCAATTCTCAATATGGCTGCAACTGAACTTGATGTTTTCAACAAGTCAACTGTTTTTTGCTCTGTTGACTAGTTGTCACTGACCAGGAGGACCCTTCAGCAAGGGGGGGGCAGAACCTCTATGTGAAGGACAGAGGAACACTACTACTGCAAAGTCTAAAGAAGAAAACTCTTCATGTTCACATTTAAATCCAGAAAGTAAAAATTCCCATAATTTAATACACCAGAACCAAATCCAGACCTGTGCCAGGTTAAAGGAATCTGAATGGATTTAACTAATTTGTGGAGAGTATGGAAAGAAAGATTCAGCCCCAGTTGGACGAGGAGCAACAGCCGGACTCGGTGTGCAGCCTGCTGGCTGTTGCAGCAGCATGCCAGTCAGCTGTTTGTGACCTCCTCCCCATTAAAAGACAATACAACTGTCAGCAAGCAGACAGGAGGCAGTCACCGACTCCTCCACCCCACACACATGCGCTCGCTGTCTCAACAGCCGCGGAAGCTCTGCTCCTTACAAACGCTGACGAGATAAGAACTGGAAAAATAATCCAGCATTAGAATTCAGCGTTAAGGTGTTGACAGATGCAAGCGGGGCATTTACGTTTTTACAGGCTGGACATGGTCCAGCTCGTCTAGCTGAAGGGCAAGTGGAGGATCCAGGAAAGGAATCACCTCCAAGGGTCCTTAGCAATGTGGTGGTTTTAGAGGCAGGCGTGCAGCCACGCGTCGGCAGATCTCCTGGCAGCATCCTGTCACCCTCAGATAGTCCTTAGTGTCACGCACATTCGACCCCACACCTGCTGTTGCACGCTCGCCCCGCTGCGCTCACAACACATTTCCAGTGGCTCCTATTGTAGTTAGGGAGCTTTTTCCATCTTAGGAAGGTCCTAAAGAGCAGGATTAAAATGCTATTGCTTATTCTATAATGAAGGGAACCGCACCGATCCAGTGTGACAGCATCACCACTTGTCCGATACGGGGCCACTAAATGGCGCTGACCGTCACTGGACTGGAGTAAGATTTGGGAAAGTGGTTGTTTTTCCCAGACCCTTCCTGAAGCGGATTTGTCTGGAGCTACATACGCAGCAACCTGTGCATCCAGACCACCCAGGTCAGGCTTACCCCCCCGTGCACTGATGAGTCTTGGCCCCCCCATGACCCGGTAGTCGGGTCACCAACCTTCTTTGACAGATACCAACCAGTGCAGACTGGGACCACACCAGAGCATTCAAACCTTCATCCCCCATGTTTCCTGCTTCAGTCACATCAACTTTGGGTGGAATGTTCCTTTGATAACTAATAACGTGCCACGATGACGAGCCGTCACTTTACTGGATGTTTAACCTCAACCAGGTGGCGTGTCCGGAATTAACATCAGCCTGATCCTCTCAGCACGTTCCACAAATGATCCAGAGCCATGCAAAATCTTTAGAACATTACATAAACATCTTTGTTCTGGAGTTTGTTGAACACAGAGAGCGAAAAAGCCCAACTCACAGTCACACTTGGCACCGGTGCCATTTTCGTTCAGTATTTCTGACTTCCTTCCTCAGTAAAAGGAAAGTTAGTGTGGATTCAAGTCAAAAACACCTCGTCTCCTGGCTGCTTGTGCATGGATGTGCAAACCACCAGGGTGCCTGCAGAAATATGTCAGAAGGCACACATCCACATTAATGAGCCTCCAGAGGAAAGCTGCTGTCAATGTTTAGCCTAAATATCGTTTTAAGAGCATTATTTGCACCAGTCTCCTGTAAGCCTGAGCTTTTCAGAGGCACATCCTCAGCCTCCATCATTTTAATGTAATTGATTTGTCCAATCACCTGAACTGGGCTTCAAGTCTGTCAAGTCTTTAGAAATACGTGTAGCAACCAAGAGTTTCGGGGCTGATCCGGCTGGCATCTGTTAGTGGCCCAAATGGCAGAAGATCCAGGTTTGTTTCCTAGTTTCGGTGCCTAATATCGCCACAGATCAGCTCTGAATCTACCTCAGCCTCACCTTGTAACGTTCCGACTACTTTAGGAATCGCACTGTCCATTTAGCCTGACGCTTTAAGCTGATAAAGAGGCCACTCGTTCAGCACATGAAGCCGTTAGCGAGGCTCCAACTGCGGGAGGATCGTCTGTCGTCTCCGCATTGTGGACATTTAACAATTCTGTGGCTTCGGGGACAAAATGACACCTTAAAGTGAGGGGTTAGCATTAGCTAGCTGTACTCCACCGCAACACCAAGCTGTGGCTGCTAATGTTGCTAATGTTCCTCAGCACTCTCGAACAGCAACATCTCTGCGCCCAACAGTAAAAGGATACAGTTTGAAGCCTTTCAGTATTTCCTTGGCTCTGTCTTCGTCTGAAGACATTTCACAAATCCTCTTTTTACGTCCCCTGTAGAAAACCCTCGATCTGCTGAGATAACCAAACTTCTGCCGTTACGGTTCGCTATAAGCTTGATATAGGCATGGAAGTACCAGCTAAAGGCTGCTGAAAAAGAACAAACTATACGTACCTAACTATATCTTGTTGGACTACAGGTTAAGCCTGATCCGATAATACAATCAACTAAATATAACCCGGTAACTAATTGAAGGATATTTTAGCCAATCACGGAAAAACGACAACTTCTGTCAGCCAATCAGCATCAAGGTCTCGGAGTGTGGGTGGGCTCAACGAGGATGAAAATGCATCACCGGGGCAACGCAGCACACACTGACGTCTGATTGGCTTTCCGACTGTGTGAAAATTTGACTAACGGACCAGGAATTTAACATAGAAGATTTTATTGCTGACACAATAATTACAGCACCAAGTACTAACAATGAAATGATTGTTAGAAATGATTGGTGTCAAACGTCAATCAAAATATAACCATATAAACATGCATCAAGTAATGTGCAGCTGTAGAAGTGGAGTTTTCCTTGTTTGGTCAGAGAGGTCAACAGTCTTCCAGCCTGTGGAATAAAACTGTTCCCGATTCTGGTTGTGTGGGCCCGATGCCTGCCTTGCCCCCTGGACCAGACAGTCTGGTACAGGGCTGGTGAGGGTTGTCTGTTTCGCTCCATCTGGACTTGTTCCTGCAGTGCAGAGTTCCTCCATTGATGGCAGCTCCACTCTGCTGATTTAATGAAGCTATCAAACAGAGTCAGGGTAAGGTTTATGGAAACAAATGACTATAAACTCAGTTTTGTCCTGTAACCGGGCCCAGAAGGGCAGACGTTATGCTGAGTGCACCTAGAACAACTTTATAATACATGACCTGGATGACTGAGACTGCATCAGGTTTTCTGTCTAGTACAACCAGCAAGAGAGGGAAATGGTTTTAACCCAAACAGGCTCACACCATTTCTCTCTCTACAGACAATTAGGATTATAATAGACACTGTAATCATAATTGTCTGTAGCCCTGAGAGCAGAGAAGAGAAAAGAGGAGAGAGGGAGAGGTTTGGTTTTCAAATGCCATTTACACTATTAACAACAACAAAATATTCAGGTTGTTCTCACTTTTTCACAGCAAGTTAGTAGGGGGTCAAACCAACAACAAACACAAACTAATCCCCACCCTACCCACATACCCTTCAGAATATCTCTGCAGGTTAGCCAAAGCAATCAATCAATCAACCAATCAATTAATCAACCAATCAATCAATCAATCAATCAATCAATCAATCAATCAATCAATCAATCAATCAATCTTTATTTATATAGCGTCTTTTACAATCAAAATTGTTTCTGGGTGCTTTCCAGAATCCCAGGGCCTGACCCCAAACAAGCAACAGTGGCAAGGAAAAACTCCCCTTTAACAGGAAGAAACCTTGAGCGGGACCAGGCTCATGTAGGGGGACCCTCCTGCTGATGGCAAATGGCTATCTTAGCAGAGGGGGAGAGAAAGTTACTCAGGGTGTGGACTGGCTTCGGTTTTAATCCCCTCAACCCTCAACCCATCCTTTTAAAAGAACAAACAGTGCAGTGAGATGCCAACATTCAACAAAAAGGTGCTCTAAAGATTCCACCCGTGAGCAGAAAACACACTCTTCCCCCAGTTCTGGATCAAGATGTGTCCGGTACCTGTTTGAGGCTATTGTCCCGTGTATAACCCTCCACTGGAGGTCAGCGGTCCGCTTTTCTTGGCCAAGTTCAATCGGAAAGATGCCATCTTTGCTGCGATGTCCACTAGCCCCTGACCTCCCTCATTCACAGGCAGATAAAGGACTGCAGCTCTCACCCAATGCCGGCCACATCAGAATCACATCAATTGGTCCTTTGGACTTTCTCTATCCAGCCTCTAGGTGGTGTCACCATGATGAGTCTATGTCAAAACGAGACAACCTATTGGCGACCACTTCCCCTATATGACAGGTGGGGCAGCAGCCATTTCTACTTAAATAACCTGGCACACACTTTCTCCATCACTCCCTCCCAGTTTTTCCTCTCATAACCCTCTGTAACCCAACACTGTCAGCCCACCAGGCACCTGGGTACTGTTGTGCTCCTCTACTAACCCAACAGCAGAGCCTCACTTTGCAGAAAGCGCGCAGACTAGAAAGGAAGTGGCATTCTTGTAAAATAGACAGCTATCATATAGCCTGGATAAAAAGGCCCTCCGTAAGGCTAGAACAGCTTATTTTTCTTCTTTAATTGAGGAAAATAAGAACAACCCCAGGTTTCTTTTCAGCACTGTGGCCAAATTAACCAAGAGTCACAGTGTTTTAGATCCACGTATCCCTTCTTTCCTTAGTGGTGAAGACTTCATGAGCTTCTTTACTGATAAAGTTCTAGCTATCAGAGAGAAAGCTAACCAGGCCATCCCAACAACTGGACCATCACCAGATGTGCTGACTGTGGGAACATACAGGTTCTCCAACGAGCCCTTAAACTCCTTCAGCCCTATATATTTGTTCTGAGGCGTCATCGCTAATTCAGAAATCCAAGACCACCGCGTGTCTTTTAGATCCCATCCCAACACACCTGTTGAAGGATGTTTTACCATTGATAGGCAGCTCTATCCTGGACCAGATCAATTGTTCTTTAGTGACAGGTTATGTACCCCGCTCCTACAAGGTGGCAGCAATTAAGCCGTGGCTTAAAAAAACATCACTGGATCCTGATGTGTTAGCAAATTATAGGCCAATATCCAACCTTCTTTTTATCTCTAAAATTCTTGAGAAGGTGGTGGTGACTCAGTTACTGGAGCACCTGCAGAGAAACAGCCTGTTTGAGATGTTTCAGTCAGGCTTTAGAGCTCATCCCAGCACAGAAACAGCACTTATTAAAGTTACAAATGATCTTCGTATAGCTTCAGATCATGTACTGGTTTCTATGCAGGTTCTGCTGGATCTCAGTGCTGCTTTTACAGTTGATCACAGCATCCTGTTACAGAGACTGGAACATATTCAATTTCCCCACGGGGATGAATAAAGTTAATCTTAATCTTAATCTTAATATGATTGGGATAAAAGCGACAGCACTAGACTGGTTTAGATCTTATCTATCTGATAGATACCAGTTTGCTTATGTCCATTGTGTTCCCTACTCATACAGTAGGGTTAGCCATGGAGTTCCTCAAGGTTCTGTACTTGGACCAATCGTTTTCACCTTGTACAAACTTCCCTTAGGGAACATTATTCGGCAGCATGGGATAAATTTTCATTGTTATGCTGATGACACTCAGCTTTATTTATCCATGAAACCAGAGGAGACAGAGAAGTTAGTGAAGCTTTAGACCTGTCTTAAAGACATAAAGTCCTGGATGTCTTCAAATTTCCTCTTCCTACATCACAAAGATCAGGAAACTACTGACGCAGCATGATGCTGAAAAGTTAGTCAATACATTTGTTACTTCCAGGCTGGACTATTGTAATTCATTATTATCGGGTGTCCAATCACCTCTTTAAGAAGTCTCCAGCTGATCCAAAATGCTGCAGCCAGAGTTCTGACAGGTATTGACAAAAGAGATCACATAACTCCTGTACTGGTGTCTCTTCATTGGCTGCCCGTTAAATTTAGAATAATTTTTAAAACCCTTCTTTTGACCTACAAGGTCCTCAGAGGCCTAGCTCCATCCTACCTGGAGGAGCTAGTGACACCTTACCAGCCTAATAGACCGCTCCGCTCTCAGAATGCTGGTCTACTTGTGGTTCCCAGAGTCTCTAGAAGTAGAATGTCGGGCCGAGCATTTAGCTCCCAGGCCCCCCTGCTATGGAACCAGCTCCCTGTCCAGGTACGGGAGGCTGACTCCATCTCTACTTTTAAGATCAGACTTAAAACCTACCTCTTTGAAAAAGCTTATTGTTACTAATTCTGTAGTTCCAGTTACAATCATAGACAGACAAATTATCATACTTAGGGGGTCGTCTAATCGTTAGGTCACATCTTAGTTATGCTGCTATAGGCCGAGGCTGCCGGGGTCCGGAAACATGATCACCTGACAGGCCTCTGTCACCCCACTGGGTCATGGTTTCCTCTCCTCTCCTCTCCTCTCTTCTCCTCCTCCTCATCAAGTAGACCAGTTATGCTGATTCTTGTGTAGTTTTTCTGCTCCCCCCCCCCCCCCTTCCCTTCTGTATTGATTTACAGGTATCGCCGCCTTCGGAGCTGCATGATGACCTCCGGCCGGCTGCTTGCATAGTGTATTTTTGTATGTGTTTCTCTCCTCTCCTCTCCTCTCCTCTCCTCTCCTCTCCTCTCCTCTCCTCTCCTCTCCTCTCCTCTCCTCTCCTCTCCATTCTATTCTCTACGTGTCCTTCCCCCTCTCCTCTCTCTCTACCCAGCCGCTGATGGCTGGCTGGGTAGAGAGAGAGCCCCCATTTTAACTGAACACTGTGCACTCTGATACAACAAAGTAACCCATGAATAAAAGCTCTCAACATCGAAAATAATGAGTGGTCCACCCTGCCAAAAGCCTTCTCCTGGTCCAATGAAAGAATCCCCATATCCACATTAAAATATTTACAAGCTTCAATCATGCCTCTTAATAAGAAAATATTGTCTTTAATAAGAAAATTATTGACCTCTCTGGCACACAATGCCTACAAGGTTCTCCAGAACTCCCTTCAGTCTGTTGGACAAGGCTCTGGAAAGAACTTTATAATCTGTACAGAGGACGACCAACAACCTCCAGTTCCTCAGCTGTGCCAAGTCCCCCTTCTTTGGCAACAAAGAGAAGACAGCCCGTTGACAGGAGACCATAAGAGATCCTGATGTCAGAGACTCCAAAAGCACCGAGTGTAAGTCTCGGCCAAGCAGTGGTCAAAAAGGTTTTAAAAGTCTGTGGAGAGATCGTCGATCCCTGGTGCCTGTCCTAAAGCCATCTGGTTGACTGCAACTGTCAGTTCCTCTAGGGTCAGTTCGCAGTCAAGGGAGGTATTCTCATCGGGACTCAGCTGAGGGAGGTGCTCCACGAGTTCCTCACGACTCTGCAGGCTGCAGCAGTGCTCGGCCCAAAAGAGACTGCCATAGAAACTCCTGACATGGGCTCTCATTTCCTCCTTGTAATTCTGCCCTCCAAGAGTCTGCTTTCTCCTGGTCACCGATCTCTCCAGATTGAAGAAGAAAGACCTTGGAGCGTTCATCTCCTCCAGGTGGAAGAAGCAAGATCCTACCAGAGCCCCCTTCACTCACTCCCTCAGGAGGGCGATCAGCTCCCTCCTCTTCTCCTGGAACCAATGACCAGGTGTGGGGTCACTGTCTGTGTGTACGCCCATATCAATGTCTTTAACACTGGCCTCCAGCTCCTCTACTGTCATCCTCAGCTTAGTAGTGAAGCTGGAGGTGTACTGCTGACAGACCACCTGAATCTGGGCCTTCCCCACCTCCCACTAGAGCTTCAGGTCACCAAATTTGGGCTTCATGTGTCTCCACCTCTGCCAGAAGCACCTAAAGCTCTCGCAGAAGGTGCTCTCCAGGAGAAGCTTGTTATGAACACACCAGTGAGACCTAACCCTAACGCCAGGTGAACCGACTAACTTAGCAGTGACTAAATGGTAATCTTTGAAACCAACTGGAACTATTTCACACTGTGCTAACCCGGATCGGATGGAGGATGTGGCTCCTCAGCTGTCCTGTCCAGAATGAAATCAGTGTTGCATTTAAAATCCCCACCTACAACTGTGTGATCCTGTGAGTAGTTTTCCAAACCTTTTCAAGTGAGGTAAATAAGAGCACCCTCTTATTCCCCTGATTGTGAGTATAAATAGGCCTGGATAGGATAGGATAGGATAGGATAGGATAGGATAGGATAGGATAGGATAGGATAGGATAGGAGAGGAGAGGAGAGGAGGGGAGGGGAGGGGAGGGGAGGGGAGGGGAGGGGAGGGGAAAGGAGAGGATATGTGTGTGTAAATATATATTTGTAAATATATATGTGCACACACATAAGATATACAAGATAAGAGGATAAAATCTTGTGCATTCAGCACCTCCATCCTGTGTAGGAGGGAAGAGGTGGAGGAGTTAGAAGGCTGCAGTTGTGAGTCAAACCTCGAGGAACCCACGCAGTCAGATAAACAAAAGGTACCACATGAGGACCATGGAAGATTCTATTTAATCAACTGTCCTTAAATAAGTGCATAACTCTCCTTTGCCACCACACCGGCTGTCATCCAACTGTTTCCTAGCTCTGATAATCACCAAAGGTCCTTGTCATGATTGTGGCCTGGGAGGAAGAGGATAGAGACTGTGGTATGAATGAAAACGTAACCCTTCAGAGTATCGAGGCTCCAGAGTCTCCGTCCGTTTTTAAACTCTCCTCATTCAAAAGGTGACAGCCTCATTCAAGTGACTCAACATAGAGTCGTTTAATTCAGTGACCGTTTACGCTAACAGTGTTTTGCATCTTGCCAGGATGGTGCGATGTGTTTGTAGGTCTGATTTAAATGCAGATGAGCTTGTCTTCTTCTCCTGCTGCCCTTATAAAAAAAAAAAAAAAAACCTGCCAAACTTTTGCAACCCTGGTCAAAACTTCACTAACAAGAGAGCCTGAGATTGGAAATGTGGGGAACGTTATTTTCAACTGATTCTTCAAGAATCCCACAGCTTTGTTCCACGTTCTGTAGCAACCAGCACCATCTCTACCTTCATCGGTATTAAACCTCAACTTGCAACAAATGTAAGAATAATTCCATTCAGGAAATTATAGCTATCGAACAACAAATCGGTCCTGATTGCAGTTTGCATAATCGCAGCAATATTGACTATCACGTCAGGCAGTTTGGGAATATTCCTCTATCTGCTTGACCAAGGTATTTACTCTTTTGGTTTTACTCTACCTCTTTCCAGCTCTCCACTGCCTTGTGTATTTAAAGTCTGCATTCCTCCAGATTTTCTTGCGATGTCCATGTCTGGTGATCCAGCATCCTTGTTTTACCAGGCCAAGTGTACCTCTCAGAGGAAGAATGTGTTTTGTCATATTTTTGTTTTGTTTTTGTAGTTTCTCCTCGTATTACTCCTAAATCATGTATTCTAAACAGGGAGGAAAACAACAGAGTGGTTCTTTTTTTGCCATTCTAGATGCTCACGGTTGTTACATTTCTTTAAATGCATCCCCAATTTTTAAAAAAAAGCTATTTTTGTTCCTTTACAGTGTCAGCTCATTTTATTTAAACATCTTTGCTTTGGACTTTTCGTCTGCCTCAATAATTTGCTTTTGAGCTCCGCATCCCGGGACATTTGAACCAATCATTTCAGTGCAATCATCACCACAGCCCTCACTAACTAACTAGAAACACCCAGGTTTTCTCAGGAAGAGGCTCAGAAATTGTTTGAAGGCTATCCAATCTCAATAATCAATCACAACAAACCCTACCATGCTTTTGATGGAGTTGAGTAGAGTAAGCTGTTAGACAGTCTAGGCCAAGTCACTGGGATTTAAATGGTCCAGGTCATATTTATCAGATCGTTCATGGTCATGATTTCTCCTTTTCACTGCTATGCTGATGATACTCAGCTACATTTACCCATGAAACCAGAGGCGATGAAGCAGTTAGTGAATCTCCAGGCTGGTCTAGTCTCTCCGTGAGGAATCATGGAGTAGCTTTTGGCCAAGATCCATCCCTTAGTTAGCATATAAAATTGTTTTATTTGTGAAACATCGCAAAGATTAGGAAAATATTCATCCAGCATAATGCTGAAAAGTTAGTCCAGCATTTGTTCCTCCAGGCTGGACGATTGTAACTCAGTACCATCAGGATGTCCCAACAATCCTTGAGAAGCTGATCCAAAATGCTACAGTTGGAGTTCTGACATTTCTCTCGTGCTGACTTCTATTTATTGGCTGCTTAGAAAATCCAGAATAGATTTCAAAGTAGTTCTCTGACGATGTTTAAAGGTCAAGCTCCCTCTGGAGAAGCACATATCATCCCAGTAGACCACTCCGGTGTCAGTGCTGGTTTACTGCTGGTACCCAGACTCATATAGAGGGGTGGCAGCACCTTCAGCAGAACCAGCTTCCTGTCCAGCTGTGGGAGGCTGATCCCCTTTGTTTCATTGAAGATGAAGGTAGAACAGCCAAGGCTGCAGGTGTTAAGAAGAATGATGCACTGGCAGGGTTTTCTCACCCCAGTGGGTCCCCTTTTCTTGTCATTCATGCCTTTTTCTGGTTTAGTTTGGTCTCCATTTACAGATACTGTGTAGTTGTGAAGTGTCCTGCTGAGATTTCGGTTCTGCGATGTCTGTTCCTCTGTTCCGTCTGGGCTTCTCAATCAAGGAGATGTGATTTAGAAAGAGTGATGAGCTGGTGCCTGGTTCAGCATGCTGTGTAATTCTATTTCACAGAATAGTAAACGTCTTTCCTCTGGTTTCTGAAGTATAGATTACTTGGGTTTTAGTGACATCTGGTGAATAGTTAATGTCAGTAGCAGTGGGTTCAAAAATGCTCGGAATAAAATGGTAACGTTTGCTAGTTCTTTAGCCACCACTCTGAGAATTAAGTACAATATATAATGTGGTTGTCCTGGTCCTTTCAGTGAATTCTGTTCTTAAAGTGGGTCTAAACTGCACTTAATGTGACCAAAGCTTTGGTGATGCTGCAAGAAATGAACAATTCAACATTGATGTCCTTTATTCTGTGTTGACTATGGAGGGCTGGATGCAGCTCTACAGTATATGAATGTATGTAAATATAAGCAAGTCTATTCTTTAGTCACATTTCAGTCTTCATCAAATGAGGTGCAGCTAATTAGCTGTCAAGTTGAAAGTCAACAAAATCAAATGTAAAATAAAGGATTTTCTGTTGAGAGCTTAGGAGTTGCTTAGGGTAACATGTTCAGAGCAGCATTATTTAGAACAGCACTCCTACACTGAGGGTGAACATCACAGATCTACTAGGGGGAGGTGCCAGAGTGCCGTCAGAGCAATGCCGAGGTACCCTTGGGCAAGGTACTGAACCCACGATGCATAAAGCCCTGTGATTAACTCAGCCAGGGTTGGACCTGCCTTTGCCTGTGCAACTGGGTCAGGCTCCAGAACCCTCCCCGACCCTGAAAAGGATGAAGAGGTCAGGAGACTGGAAACAAGCCATCCAGTGTTTAACACCACCGAGCCAAATCCTGGTCAGAACACGTGCACTTCTCAGCTTCTCTTGAATTTATGGACAGGCAAAAATGACGTGTTTCTCCAAAAACTGAATATTGAATATTAAGTTATTATTGCTTTACTTGGCTTATAGACAGGGTTCTTCTGCAGGCAGATTCATTTTTGGAGGAAATTTCATTTCAAGGTTAACCAAAAAGATCAAAGGAGCCCACAGCAGAACTTCACACGCTGGATCCTTTTAACTTTTCAGTGACTCCAAATACAAATGTAAGGGAATTTTAGTCAGTATGGTGATGAGAGGCCACCACCAAAACAAAACCAAGACAGCCCAGCAGGTTTGTGTTTGGACAGTCTTTATTAACAGATCAGTCTTTCTTGGCAGCAGCTTTCCTCATGGCAGCCAGAACGTTGCTGAGCTCCTCTCTCTTTCTCTTAGCCCTAATGTGAGTGCCAATCTAGGGAAGAAAAACACAACTGTGAAAATAATGAACTTTAGGGACACAGCATCACATACTTTCAAGAATTTAATGAAGTGCAGCAGCATACAGATATGACTGGGCTTCCCCCTCTTCAGGTATTTACTTGCATCAGAATCATTAACATACACCCAGAGCTCACAGCAAAGGTGCGTTAGATAATGCAGTTGCTGCTTTATGCCTCACTCACAAAACCATGGTCATGTGGTCAGGGGTGTTGAGGTCTGTGACGCATTCACGCCACATGACCTCTGATGTTTTATCATTGCTAACAGACGAGGAGCAGGGAGAAGGCCTCCAGGTCGGTGCGATGTGTCGTACAAAAACACAAAAGGAAGCTGCTGAAGCTTCTCTGGGTCACTCGTGCATTTGGCAGCAGCCCCCCGTCTTTTTAAAATGAGGGTCGTGTTTTAACAGAGAAATAATCAGAATGTGGGAAGCTACTAGGAAGCTGTGACTGTGCTCGGCTGAGGGCTTTGGACAGCAGTTCCAAACACACAGCAACCCTGTTTCTGCTACATTGACTCAAGCTTCTGATGTTGTGATGCTATGGGACCTCTATCGTGCTAGATATTCAGTCTTCATTGGTGTTCACACTAACAACACAGCTGTCCAACTGCCTCACCAACATCTTGCAGAGAAGAGCAAAAAGCAGTCGCCGACCAGACAGTTGGGCTAAAATCACGTAGTGTGAACGTAACTTTAGGTAACAGACTGGTTCTCTCTTTAAACGCTTCTCTGCTAAATAAGCAGATGCCAGTCTAGATGCCCAGTCAGTTCAAACCTTTAACACGTGAAGATGAAAGCTAGCAAAGATTTGATTCTAACCAAACTGAAGATGTGTCACAAACATTTGAGAAACTGGAATGAATTAATCTGAAATGTCAACCTAGATTAGTGAAGCCACCAAAAACCCCAACTGGCCAAGAAGAGTGATCTACACCATGATCTAGACCAGCTGCTCTGGAGTTGTGAATCAAGTAGCAAAACAGTGAGCAATGTCAGACACACACTCACAAAAAAGGGGTCCCGAAGACCACAGAAACCAAATTATCCCATTATAGTCCCTTAAATAATTTGACAAACATCTTAGATTAAAATTATCTCAGGGTTACAAATAATAATTTAAAGGTTATAGAGCAATATGAAATCTGGCAGTAGGACTGCTGCTGAGGCCCACAGATCTACAGGTATGGCCTCTGTGTACTTTCAGCGTGACACTAAAACTGACCACACTTCAGCCACCATGACAGCACTGACTGTAAACACAGCACCAAGCCTTTTGTAGGAGAATTTATTTTTCAATGTTGAGGTATTTGAGGCAGACTTGATCCACCACATGCAGCTGCTTCTACTAAAGACAAAACTGAAAAGATCCAACAAACCCTCAGCAGACAAAGGAGAAAAGCATCCACAAAAACAGCAAATTGCCCTCACCCTCTTCTTGATGAACTTCAGAGCCCTCTTGTCCTTTGATACCTTCAGCAGCTCCATGGCTCGCCTCTCATAAGGAGCAAAACCACAAACATCGCGGATCATGTCGCGAATGAACTTGCTGTGTTTAGTCAGACGCTGTAATAGAAATGACATGAAAACATTAATTTCAGGTTAGCGTATATACAAACAATACAAAAAATGGCTCTTTTATATTGTTACACATAGCATAGCAAATGTAATGAATAAGTGGCAAATAAAGCCAAGAACTTATCATTTACAGAGGAAGGGTTTATTTTAATGCAACGTGTTTCTCTGAGCTTGTTAATTGCCTTCCCAGATAAACACCCCCCCAGTAAAGATTACCTGTATTAACCACTAGTCACTCATATGAACATTAAACAAACGTGAACATGAGCAATCGCGGCACATGGACAAAAAGCCCCAAGTGCTCAGGGCCTCCATCAATACTCACCCCACGTCGGCGGCTGTGTTTGGGAGCAGTTACATTTTTAGTGACCGGGTGGCCTTTATTCAGGCCGATGGCCATGGGGTAGCGGATAGCCATGTCTGCAGGACAAACACTGCTTATTAGAAACGTCTCTGACAACACATACAGTCTAATGCCTCTCAAATCGTACACTTCCTCTGTTAGCATTAACGACCCCGCTTCACACGTGGACATTTATAAAATAGCTAAACTGCTTAAAACTTCTACGTTTGAGGAACCTTTCCGCTTCACTATCATGGTCATATAGATATGTGACTTGATAGTAATACTGGCAATTGCAGTGAATTTAAGCAAAACCGCTCGTAATGTTAAAGAGGCAGCCTTTAGTTCGGATCTGTTGGTGCCAATAACATATTCCGGGATGAAAATGAACGCCGCCTGATGAATAAATGGCAACGACACGGTTAAAAGTTAGCCTTTATTTGACCATATTCGGTCCAGTTGTTAAATTGAAGCATTGGACCAGACAGCCCTTTATTTGTTCGACATAAATTAAAGGATGGATGAGATTATCTATGGGTTTTAGTAACATTGCTTGCGCATCTAGAACATACCTGCTTTCTATGATGGCGGTCAAGCCAGAAGGGACGTGAATTGAGCGAACCAGGAAGAACAAAGATCTGGCCCGGAAGACGCCACTGCGCTGCAGACACGGCAGCGCCCCAACCGGTTAGGGGGTGCACTGCAATAAAAGGTCAGTTTTTAGGGTCAGAAACAGCAACAACGGATGTGAGGCAACAAAATAAAAAAATAAAATAAAAATGGTGGGATTAGAAAAATCCCTCAACTGTGCTTCATTTTATGTTTCATTGTGGCAATAGGTGAATAAGAAGCAGGGCCAGATATAACCAGTCTTGCCATTCGTGTTCTGTTGAATTGAGTCTCCTATTACATTTCATTAGTTATGTGCCACTACTTTGGTTACTCATGGAATGGAGCAAATTGCTGAAGATATTTCATGATGAACTTAATTAGAATTTAAATAATTGGAACTTGAACCATTTTAGACCATATGCTGGCACTGTGTTCCTGTGGTTCACTACAATGCCCAATCTTGTGTAGTTGGAAAGAGCTTGACGGGTGCCCTTACTGTATTCCCTAGATTGAAATCTGCTGTGAGGCACCTCTTTGTTTTGTAAGTGAATGTCCATGACAACTGGAATAGTTAATTAATTGATATGTGTGATTTTAATTATCCCTTTTTTTTTGCAGTGGTGGTGTTCACGTTGTAGTGCAAGAACAAACATTAGAGGCACCAGAAACAACAATGCAGACAATCCTGAAGCTACCTGTGCTTCACCTCAAGGCTGTAGCGTTGCAGTAATTCATGTAAAAGGAGCCCCACCCAGCTACCGAATTCTCTATGTGTTCATTCTTTTCAGAAGTCAAGCGTCTTCATCAAAAATAATATTTGGTTTGTCCTCTAATTTTCTGAGACATTTAATTTGGGCTTTTAACTAGCAGTGCACTACAATACTCAAATGCAGAAAACAACAGAATACTTGGATAATATCAGCCCGTGTGTAATGAATATGAAATAAAGGAATTTTTTAATTACAATTTTGAGTGATCGAAACGTATCAGTATAGTGACGTCAACGGTGACATCCCGCTCACTGGACGAGAAATAGCCGCGAAACACCATATGGGTTCCACTCGCGAACAATGGTTTCCCGTCGGCCCTCGCGAGAGCGGAAGCGTTGTGTTCTTTTGGCGCGGTGATGTAGGCGGTAGCGGCCATCTTGGATTCACTACTCTGGTTGATCTTTGGAAGACATTGCTGTCCATGCGCTCATGACTTATTGACTGATAGAGACTCGGCGATCAGATAAACCGAACAACTCTCTAAAAGGAAGGCTATTACCATTTCTTCTAATTTGCTCACTAAGCGGCGCAGCAGAACAACAAAAGGCGTTATGGCGACTGCTACCCCAAGTCGAGAAACTGTTCGACCGGCGGCCTCTACACCTCTGTCGCCAACCCGGATCACTCGCCTGCAAGAAAAGCACGATTTACAGCATCTGAATGATAGATTAGCCGTGTACATCGACCGCGTACGGTCCTTGGAGCTGGAGAATGATCGACTGATGGTGAAAGTGTCTGAAAAAGAGGAGGTGACTACCAGAGAGGTAAGTCTACATCAACTATAACTGTTTAATGTCCACATTCGTTTAGTTTTGATTCAACCCTGAACTGTAATGAAAGCGAATTAAGTTGCCATTAGCAATAAACAATGCGCCGTGAACAAGCTTTAATAGGCGATGAAGCATTAAACGTTTCAACCGAAGACCCGTGTGTGCAGTCCAGCCCCGGTGTTTGGACAGGACCGCACACTGACCGGACCAGTTCCGAATTCAGGCGCATTGGACCAGGGTGCTTAAGCGTGTCAAACCATCGGTACACATAAAAAGCTCCCCGAATTTTTAAATGAATCATTTTCATCATTCAACCCGTCTTTATTCACCGTGCATTACAGCTGATAGAAACCCCTAATTCCGATCTCAGAAACTATTTTGTGAAGCGGTTTGTCCCTGTCCTTGTAAAAAGGAAAGTCATTCAAAACACCAGCACTGGTTTTCCGCCGAAAGGTGTATGTGTGTGGTTTAGGAAGCTTCCCAGCGTGGGGATCAGCTGCACACAGGAAGTTTGAGTGGAAGCAGACGGGGATAACTGCGGTCCTGAGGCGCGAGTCGGTGTTTAAGACACACACACGCGCGCGCACACATTCCTCTTCAGCTCGCTCCTATAACACACACGCGCGCGCGCACATTCCTCTTCAGCTCGCTCCTATAACACACACACGTTTTATGGAGCTTTCTGGGGATGTCCAGCTCGCTGGAACATGACTGCAAAACCTGGTTAATTGAGCAGAAGCTTACTGAACACGACCTGCAGCAGAACTCTGGGCTTCTAAGATGCTTCAGTACTGGCACCTTCCCGTCAGGCTGCATACCTTCAGCAGTTCAAGCAGCCATCAGCATGCTTTTCAGAACTAACATTTCTCAAAAATTTGTTTTAAAATTGTGGTAGATGATATTCAGATTTTCAGTATACTGTATTTTGAGCTTCAACATTTACACAATACAGTCATCACCGTTGAAACACATCTTTCATTCTGTGTCTACTGAATCAGTAACTGGAGCTTAATAGAACTGCATAAATTATGTTTTTCATGCTGTGTAACATTTTAAGATGCACCTGTGCTGCTGAGTATATTCTAAATTACAACCATTCTTCATGTGTAGTGACATCTCAACATTTAATCCTAATTTATGATCTATCTGCAAAGGATGTTTATGAAATAGGTAAAGATTCTCTAAAGCATAAATGAGTTAAATGAGTTTGGATGTAGACAAACTTGTTCCAAATCAACTTTCTTGTGAGTTGAAGCTATTTAGATATCAAAATAATGTAAATTATCAAGGGTTCTGTCTTCCTTTATCCTGTTGGTTGTCCATTTTTCTGATTTCTTTAATATTTGCTGCTAAGGTGCCATTTCTTAATTACATTTAATACATACAGTCAGATAAGACATCAGCTTAGTGAGCAATGCAGGCCAAGTCAGGAAAATGATAGTAAAAGGAATTTACACCCCCATAGAGCAGTGACTGATTAAAGGTTGGAGTGAGAACAAAGGTGGATGTGTAACATGGTTTGTACTATAAAGTGCAATATCAACAAACCGGTCTCTTTTTAAGGGAGCCAAGCCAAAAGTGTGTGAGGCTCCAGACTACGGTAGCCGTAATGCCTCGACGGTCCAGCAGTGCGGCTCCATATCTTACCAAAGTCGGACTGAAACATTTTGACAGAGCTCTGTGTAACAAATAAAATCAGTTTGATGTCAATAAGCACAACCAGGACTAATACATAAGGTGCAACGGATTATACGATCGGCAATTTTAAGTGCGCTTTATAGTTCGGAATATATGAGAGTCTTGTCTCGCTGGGGTTCTATTACCGGTGCAATTTACAACCCACCCCCCTCCCAGCCAAGCTGTGATGGAGTCTGCATCTGTTTTTAGGTGTCAGGCCTGAAGGCTCTCTACGAGGCAGAGTTGGCCGACGCTCGGCGGGTTTTGGATGAAACTGCCAAAGACCGGGCTAAACTGCAGATAGACCTGGGCAAGGCTCAAGCGGAACTCGAAGAGGCAAAACGCAGGTGGATGATCTCGTACACCTCAGACACTGTTTGGAGGGGCAGTTTGTAGTTTAAAGCCATAATTGTGTTCTTTCCTGGGTGTCTAGTGTCAAGAAGAAGGAAGGGGACCTTGCTACCGCGATGTCCAGGGCCAGTGTTTTGCAAGACCAGCTTAATAAGAGCGAAGCAGCTCTTTCTACAGCTCTAAGCCAGAATGCTGCCCTAACATCTGAACTGGCTGATGTCAACAGCCTGCTGGCCAAGGTATGTATGTACATATATTAGCAAGTGAATTAATATGCTAATGCAGTGATTTATAGATATCATGTAGATATAACATCGCACCTCACCGATTTGCTTTTGAGTTGATAATCTCTCAGAATAGAAGAAAAATACTACATATTACTAGGGATGACTTATTAAGTTTGTTCAATGACATGGGAGTCTATAGTGAGGGAAGATTTTGAATAGTTTTTTAATGAAGTTTGAAGTTTTTTTAAATCAGGGGGCATTCAACTTGGCGTGTTTGGAGCCTGAGACTGGTGCCTTTTACTGGAGGTTCCACTTCCAACTCCAACAGACTGAAGCAATCAATTAGTACACCACTAATGTGCAGCGGTCTAACATGATGGCGCACTGGTTGCTTCATTAGATATACCACACCAGATTTACCATGAGATGTTTACGTATCACAACTCTGCAAGTTTGGCAAAACACTTCAAAAATATGTATGATTGTACACAAACCCTACATGGCACCAGTATAAAAGCTGTGGAAGGCCAGCCCTACATGTTACTGAATATTCAAATCAATCTTTATTTATATAGCGTCTTTTACAATCAAAATTGTTTCATGGCGCTTTCCAGAATCCCAGGGCCTAACCCCAGACAAGCAACAGTGGCAAGGAAAAACTCCCCTTTTAACAGGAAGAAACCTTGAGCAGAACCAGGCTCATGTAGGGGGACCCTCCTGCTGATGGCCGGCTGGGTAGAGGATAGAATTGGTAGGAGAGGAGAGGAAACCATGACCCAGTGGGGTGACAGAGGCCTGTCAGTTGATCATGTTTCTGGACCCCGGCAGCCTCGGCCTATAGCATAACTAAGATGTGACCTAATGATTAGACGACCCCCTAAGTATGATAATTTGTCTGTCTATGATAGTAACTGGAACTACAGAATCAGCAACAATAAGCTTTTTCAAAGAGGTAGGTTTTAAGCCTGATCTTAAAAGTAGAGCTGGAGTCAGCCTCCCGTGCCTGGAAAGAAGAAAATCACAAAGAAAAATCACTCCAGAGGTTTTAAAAGAAGCTCTTATCAATAACTGCAGATGCCACCATTCACCATCCATTATGTTTGATTTCTCTAAAGAATCTTGAAAATTAAATGAGTTTATAATCTGCTTAGAAACCAGAAAAAAGGTGGATTGTTTTGCAAAACACTGTTGGCCAAAGACTTTGCCAGCAAATGAATATTTTCTGTCCGAATCAAACAAAACGGTGTTGTAATTTGGACTATAGATCACATGCCGATCCCATGAGCTGCGGTCCAGTTACAGTTTACCTAGGTTTTACCTTTCCAGTCCATTATTATACACTGGTCAGTTTATAGCACTCGCACCCATCACACTAGGAACCTCAATGGAGATACGTCAGTATGGCCTCCCTGCTCTGTCGTGGACACACTCCTCTGTGAGCCGAACATCCAGCATGTGAACCAGCTCTTAAAGAAAGCGATTTTGGCTGATTTTGAGTGGACCTGTCATGTCACTGACATTGTTTAGCACTTCTTTCAACATAAAAAAGCAGCTCCGCCCCCAGTAATGTGGAACTACTCAGAAATCCAGTTATCCCAGCTACAACTGGTGTCAGAACAGTTCCCCGCTGCTTCGGGGGTTTGATAGAATGTACATGTGTGTTTTCTACACCTGTGTAGATACTGTTAACAAAACACCTCCAAACGGTCCTCTAATAAAGGTTTTTGTTTTGGTTTGCTGATGTACAGGCAGAAGACAGTCATGCTGTAGCTAAGCGACAGCTAGAGGCTGAGACACTGATGCGTGTTGACTTGGAAAATCGCTGTCAGTCATTGAATGAAGACCTGGAGTTCAGGAAGACCCTGTATGATGAGGTATGTATCTGTAGTGACTTTAATGCCTACTGACCTTGGAGGAAGTAATAAACATTTATACACATGACTAGGTCTTGTTTGGAGTTAGTCCTTGTACTTTAAGACCAGTGTGACGACAGCAAGATGACAGAACATGTCATTGGTTTGTACCAATAACATTTGCTTTTCTTTCTACAGGAGGTGCGCGAGTCTCGACGTGTACAGGAACAGAGAATAGTGGAAGTCGATTCCGGTGTCAGGCGGGACTATGAGTTCAAACTGGCGCAAGCATTGCAGGTGTGTTAACTCATCGATTTACTGCAAGCAATTGTGAGCACAACATGAAAGTAGCATTCTTAGTGAGGAGGATCACTGTTGATCAGGATTGTCTGATCTCACCAGGATTTGAGGAAGCAGCATGATGAGCAAGTCTCTTTTTATAAAGAAGAACTGGAGCAAACATTCCAGGCCAAGGTCAGTTATTCACTTTTCATTTCAAGCATCCTTGCTCTGGATTATAGAGAAACCGTTTTGACACTGATCGTGTCTTCTAGTTGGACAATGCCAAGGGGGCCTCAGAAATGAATGACAAAGCGGTGAGCACAGCGCGAGAGGAGCTCCTGGAGTCACGTATGAGGATCGAGAGACTGGGGGAGAAGCTGAATGCTTTGCAGAAACAGGTGCTGTTTTTTCCTGCTAATGTTCCACATGGTGGTTGGTGCTGTAATATGTTTGCTTTCACATTCAAAGGTTTCTGCCTCGGAAGATCGTATTAGGGATCTGGAAGAAACTCTTTCAGCAGAGCGAGACAAGCACCGCCGAGAGATAGAGAGGAAAGAACAAGAGATGGCAGAGCTGAGAGAGATGATGAATACTCAACTCGGTGAATACCAGGAGCTGCTGGATGTAAAACTTGCCCTAGACATGGAGATTAATGCATACAGGAAACTTTTGGAGGGAGAGGAACACAGGTATTCACTCCCTTATTGATCAGATAGTACCGTATGTTTAGAGTTGCGTCTGCAGGTCTGGCTGGGTCTTGTGGGGGTGTTGGGTTTTAATTTGTTTTTTTATTTTTATTTTTTAAAGCAATTTGTATTACACTATGTGTCTAACTCGCTGTACAACTAAATACTTTAAAGCATACTGACATTCACAGCCTTTATCTGGTTAGGTCCTAACCAGATCTTCCTAACCGTTACGAAGATAAAACCACTTCCTTTAGCCTTCCGGACTGTAAAATTAATCGAAATATTTCACTACATATTTTTTCTTAAAGCAAATTATTTTTTGGTGGTATTTCAGGCTGAAGTTGTCCCCCAGCCCGTCGACACAAGTCTCTGTCTCCAGAATTACTGGAAGTTCTTCACGTTCTTCCAAAAGGAAGAGAGTTGATTGTAAAGATATCCCAGAAGTGGGAGGAGAAGGGAAGCTGCTGGTGTCAGAAGAGGCCACAGCAAGTGGCGCCGTCACCATATCTCCCACCGACATGAATGGAAATGCAGTCACCCTCACCAATGATACTGCGCAGGTGCGGAAGCTCTTGGCAGCACGAGCGATGCTAGCTTGCGTGCAGATAACCTTTCATTTCTGCTTGGCACCACATGGTCTTTTACAGTTGTTCAACCTTTACATGAAACATTTTCTGCATAATGCTGTGTCTTGCAGGACCAACCGATGGGCAGCTGGCGCTTAAAGAGACAGGTGGACTGTGGAGACGAGGTCTTCTACAAGTTTACTCCAAAGTTTGTTCTGAAAGCTGGGCAGTCTGTCACGGTGAGAGCCATCACGTTGGAGGAATGCCTGCCTGCCTGGCCTGAGTGTGATGCTGCAGTTCTTTAGTGTATGCTGTGTGGGGTCCAGTGAGTTTTGTTCTGTGGAAGAGACATGCCCTATATGAAAGACAGAATGGTTATAAATTATGTATACACTTGCATTTGTGTGCACCTATAGACTGTGTGTGTGTCTCTGTCTATTATTTGATGGTTAAAGTCATATTGGATATGAATGTTAAATTTGCTTATTTGATGGTGCCTACAGGTGTGGTCTGCTGATGCTGGCGTTGTCCACAGTCCTCCCACTGACCTGTTATGGAAGAGTCAGGCATCATGGGGCACAGGAAACGAGATGGTGACCATTTTGATTAATGGTGATGGAGAGGTAACCACATCTATCCATGGCTAATGATTCTGTTCATTTAACAAATGTTGAGTAGTGTAATTGAATGGTCTTAGCTGTGTTTAAAAGGCATCATCCCGTTCCTTACATGAGGCACTAACACGGGTTTATTGTGCCTGTTGTTTTAGAGAGTAGGTCTAGGGAACACACAGCTCTGGTGTTTATTAAGAGAAATGATTTGCATCATGCTTGTGTTGTGACTGAATGAACCTGCTTGCAGGAAGTGGCCAGGAGGATAACGAAGACACAGGTGGAGGTAGAGAATGGAGAAGGAGAGGAAGGTTTGGCTCACGAGGTGAGAAGTGGTTCGCATTTCTAAATTAAATAAATTAAAACACAACAATAACTGATTTAGGAACCATTACATCTCGTCGTGTGTTCTTCATCCAATATTAAGTATTCAATTCAAAGTTTATTTCACAAACATGAAGCTGGTGAACCCTCTTTGAAAGTAGCCTGAGGTTCCTACTTTTTCTTTAAGCCACACAACGTGGAACCACAGTCTGACTGACAGCTGCTTAAGGGCACTTTTGCAGCCTCCTCCTCATACAGCTCAGCCAGTTGAGAGGTTGGGGGAGACCAACTTGTTCAGGTCTTGCTACAACATCTCCATTCTTTAAGGTCCAGATGTTTTAGCTGAGCTTTGACTCCCCAACTGGAAGGAGACTCGAATCAAGAATGTATCGATAGGTCTGGTAAGATGGGCTCATCCAGCTCCAGAAGCAGCTGGTTTTAAATGTGGCCAGATCATTTGATTTTGGATTCAATTGTCCAAAGAATGGCCCCTCAGAAGGCCTCTGTTCATTTTGGAGGCCCAGACTTCCTTCAGCAAGGGCCCATGATTGTCAGAGCTGTTCTATTTTTGTCTGACGGTACACACGTGCGCTTTTTGTCCCAGAAGCTACCAGCTCTCAAAAAGAATGTGCGTGTTGGCCATTACCTGACCTTTTTTAATTTTTCTGCTGCTTCGGGCTGATGGTTCTGGTTTGGGTCCACTCCTCAGCAGAGGTCCCATCAGTTTCTAAATGACTTGTCCCAGAGTGGATGAAGCAGGCACAGCAGCTGAAGCTTCACTCACTTTGGCACATTTCATGTCATTTTTGTCTACTTCAACAAATATATGCAGGTGATAAACAAGCCTGACAATATCTATATTAAAGGGTCTGAACACAGCAGTTGGTCTCTTCCCTTTTATTAAAGTTGCTGAATTTAATAATCATCTGTTGTTCTTTTTGAGGTATTGACATTTTTTGAGCATGTTAGAAGAAAAACACAATCAAACCAAAGTAGGGCAGGCGAACAAGATGAGCAGACAAAGCTAAATTGGGTGGTAAAGGTAGTCGGTTGGAGAGCAGCGTCATGTTTAGAAAAGGGAGGAAGAAGCTGGGATCACTGTCTTCCTGCCATTCCTTCCTGTTCAAACTAGTAATAGGTCCATTAAGTATTAATTGTAATGTTATGTTGCACTTTCTATGAAGTTTCAGACTGCAGTTCCATAAATGTGTCATCAGTTGAAATTGCGTGTCTGTTCTGATAACTGGTTTTATTTTTAAAATGATAGTGTCCTCTGCTATTTGCTTCCTCTCAATTGGGAAGATCTTGTACACTGACAGGTGACCGTTTGATGCTTTGTGCACAGTTTGGGGAGATTAGTAGTTAACTAATCTTGACATTTGATCTGAAAAGAATAAGAAAGTGAAACAAGTGAAAGTTCCTTTAAAGTGCCCACCTAAATGTACCTTAGAGTTTTGTGCTTTTTAATGTCATTTTCTAATTAAACGTAAACTAAATTATCACATTAAAACAATGTCAATCTAAATCTGACATGGACCATTGAATTAAAAAAATATATATATTATTGGCATGCGATAACAATTAATGTACATTGTGTCTTCATAAAATAAACAGGCTACATTGAGGTTTTTTTCTGCCCTACTATAGTTTGTGGTTATATTATGTTGAATGAATGTAAATGATGACAAGTTTTTCCTTTATTGCAAAACATGCTCTCTTCCATAGGGTAAGGTGTCCTCCAGAGAGTGTTCCATCATGTGAAGCCCTCCAGATTTTTCTACCTAACACACAGTATCTGTCCATCGCAACACACATCATGTTTTAATCTTTGAAGACCACATGCATACCCTGCCTCTTCTGACAGCAGTGTCAACACCTGTTGAGAACCCAAAGATGACAGTGGGAATACTCTGCTCTTCAGGAGGTGCTCTTCCACCGTCATTATAGTTTGATTGATAATAGACTTGATTTGTTTTCCTTTTCCAGAAGTCTTAACTAAGAATAATTTCTTGTCGGTATGGTGTGGCTCGGTGGGATCATAAGGCTTTTCCCTGAGAGAACAGCTAATTTCTTGAATGCATAAACATGCATTTTGATGCATTTGAAATGAATTTGGCACAGAGAGCGATACCCAATGTTTTGTATGTGAAACAGGTTTTCTGTGCTTACACGGCCTCTGGTTCTTTAAACCAAAGCATGTGACGGCTGATTTGTTTATGCTTCCACTCCAGTGAAATGTTTTTTCCTTACACAACTCACTCTTTACAGTATTTCATTCATGCTTTCCCTTTCTACAGTAGATAGATAGGATGTCGGCCAACGATCTGTCCAAGAGTGAGGAGAACCTTGGCTATTTTTCAGATGAATAGCACGATTATGTTTGCTTTGAATGTAGACCCTGGGGTCAGCCTGGGTCACCTAAAGCCAACCCTCTGTTAGACCGAGTTTGTGTAAACGTGTTTGCACATAATTAAAGCCATTATTCTGGAATGTTGTCCCAAACTACAACCGCTGGTTGGGCAGCATTTGAGCAAAGTCAGCATGATCATGAGTGGTAGGCTGATAGATTATTTAGCATTTAGTTCCAGCTCATCTCAGGTTTTAAATCCTGCTTCATTGTGCCCTCCAGTTATTGAGCTATGGTGTTAGTGATCCAAACCAATGAGCCTTGGCTGCACACAGGTAGAACAAGAGTGAAAGGTTGTGCCAGATGTGCCACCTTGCTGTATTTAATCCACTGCTCGACCACTCCAACACAACTGGTTTTGACACCTGTATAGAACAGGTCCAGGTATGCTGTCAGAAAACCTGTTATAGAATGCTTTACCTTATTTTGTCATTGTTTTCTTCATTAACCTTAAATTGCATAAGTGTGTTGACGATCAGTCATTTTATAACCAATTCTTTTTGTAATTGTTTATATAGTAATACTTTCATACAGAATGTAGTCTTTTGTGATTGCTGTCGGAGCAGGTCACAACATAAAGTTGGGAGATCCAAATTATCACCTGTTTCTGTGGTGACTTTAGTTTCACTGCTACAGTTTTCATGAGTTTGCTTTGATTATTTTGAACACTATAACCAAATTTTATTATTCAAAAGGAGATAAGTGTTGTTGCTGTAGGGGATGTTTTTTCATTGAACCTTTTTTGTAAGCATAATAAATGTTTTACAGATATACATTGTGGAATTCATTTGTCTCTGGCCTAGTTTATGTGCCTCATCTGAGTGGGTGACCCACAGAAGTGTCTGATTCTTCCTCCAGCAGTTCCTTATTTAAAGTCATGTATAAACGTTTAAAGAAGTGAAAAACAGTGGACTTCTGGGTCCTTTTAGTGGCTGAAGAAGCTGCATTTTCTGTTCTTGATACAACTCGTGACAGAGTTGAATTTATGTTCAACCAGGTTTCTTCGCTCCAAATATGCTGCATGGCTTCCCTTTGGAACAGTAAATCTCATGACTCTTCCCCTTGACCACACAAGAGCGTGACCTTGGAGCAGCTGTTTAAATGGGTGTTTGATTGTAACTACTGGACTACCTACTACTCTCTTCTTGAGGCCCATGCTCCCGGCACTGATTGCTATCCATCCCTGATGAAAATATAAATATCACTGATCTCATAATTGACAAGATTTAACCAAACTGCTTTTTCCAACTGTAAAGAAAAACCTATAGATTTAGAGAACCATTTGTCCCCTCTTCCTGTCCAACTGTATGGCTTCTGATACTTTAACATTTCTTTTATTTCTCCACCTGTGGGGAACTTTGCACTGTTAAAGCAGCAGTAAGTAAAAGTAATGTGTCAGTAAAAGCATCATTAAAAACTATAATGAAAATGGTGAAGACTATATATCCGTTTGCAAGTGTCCAAGTTACAAAAATCTAACAAGTGTTTAAGAATTGAAAGTGTGGCCTAAAGGATGGTGATGGAAGTGATGGTAGGACAGAGGGCACCTGGAACAGCTGCCCAGGCTGGATAGGATGTTACCCAGACCTAGAGTTCACCAGCCATTGCTGCCACAGTAGGTGAAGATGGTCCTCTTGGTGGGGAAGCGGCGGCTTCAGGCTGGATCACAGCCTTCAGCATGTCCCGATGCACATTTCGGACCTTATGCTTGGTCTTTTGCCAGAGTAACAGTGTAAATTTCTCTGTCCCTGGCAGGGGCCCCTCACCACCTGGTGAAGTACAGGGACCCAGAGATCCTTGCTTAGCCGCTTGCACCTGCTGATCATGCCACTCTTTCCATCTGGCAGCAGCCACCAACAACTCTGGCTTGACACAATACAATAGGCAGAGCTGGCTGGCCTCCTTCCTAGGTCCAAATAAGGATGGCTCTGGATGCCAAACTTATACTCGGAGATCAAGACCTGGACCACAATGGAGGCTTGTTAGACCCATGTATGTCCAGCTCAGTGAATTTACTGAACAGGTTGGTTGTGACCAGTGCATTTTTATAGGTGCCCAGAGGCTTCAACAGCATATAATCAATGGCCAAGATCTCTTTGGGTTGGGAAGCAAGAAAGTACCCTATGAAGCGATGCAGCCTGTGTCCAGAGGTCTTGGACAATCGGTGTGCCAGCGTTTCCAAATTGGAATTCTGGAATTGTTGCCTTTGGTGGAGTATTCCCTGGGATTTGGACTGTTTAAATAAATCATGATACAACATAATCTCTCCTCCCTTTCACAACATGTCACTGTCAGGCCCAACCGGAGTGTTGTTTCAGAGCTAATCGGCCTGGTGGATTCATGTATCTGGAGTATCACACAAATGCTCATTATTTAGCAGAGGATGCTGTGTATAGAGTATCCAGAGTATCTGGCACAGGGGGTACAGGAATTGCAGGCATGGTTGGAGGGGCCACAGGAAGCAGGCCACAGACTTGCCATCCATTCAGTGAGGAGACCTGTGGAGACCCACTGGCTTTTCCACACTAGCTGAGCATCCCACCTTCACTCTCCAAACAGTAGAAGGGAAGCGGTCACAACTTACCATGAAGGTTTCAACCAAGCTTCCAACTAGTCTGAATTTTAAAGAAATGGGGAAGCCCAGGGCTCTTCTGACACCACAGACTGTGGAGCAGTTACCACTTAATGACATGGAGCTCCTAGGCACCCTGAATGCAGCCTGCTCATCAGCCCATTCCGAATCCCCTTTTCCCCCTGTATTTAAACCCCAGCCATACCGTACTCTACAGTGTTGAGTGTTCTGGCAATTAGGGGTCGTCCCTTCAGAGCCCTTACACCCCAGATTGCTCTCAGGAGTTTTGCACAGTTTTGTAAGATCATTTCCATGCCATACTCTCATATTCAGAATCATTTCCCGTGAGTGACTCGGCCTGTTCCTGACCTGGCTGTCTTGCCATTGCCCCAGGACATACCCTGTTTTTTGCCCGACTCTTTTCTCTGCCTGCTCTTCAACCAGTTCTAGAGTGCGGACAAGTAGGCTCTCTAGTATTGCCATGGTCCTAACCCTACTGTATGAAGAGGGAACACTGTGGACATGAGCAAACTGGTATCTATCAGATAAATATGATCTAAACCAGTCTAGTGCTGTCCCTTTAATCCCAATCACATGTTCCAGTCTCTGTAACAGGAGGCTGTGATCAACTGTATCAAAAGCAGCACTAAGGTCCAGCAGAACCAGCATAGAGACCAGTCCATGATCTGAAGCTATAAGAAGATCATTAGTAACTTTAAGAAGTGCTGTTTCTGTGCTGTGATGAGCTCTAAAGCCTGACTGAAACATCTCAAACAGGCTGTTCCTCTGCAGGTGCTCCAGTAACTGAGTCACCACAACCATCTCTAGAATTTTAGAGACAAAAGGAAGGTTGGATATCAGCCTGTAATTTGCTAACTCATCAGGATCCAGTGATGTTTTTTTAAGCAACAGCTTAATCACTGCCACCTTGTAGGACCGGGGTACATAACCTGTCACTAAAGAACCATTGATCTGGTCCAGGATAGAACTGCCTATCAATGGTAAAACACCTGTATGTTCCCACAGTCAGCACATCTGGTGATGGTCCAGTTGTTGGGATGGCCTGGTTAGCTTTTTCTCTGATAGCTAGAACTTTATCAGTGAAGAAGCTCATGAAGTCTTCACCACTAAAGGAATACGTGGATCTAAAACACTGTGACTCTTGGTTAATTTAGCCACAGTGCTAAAAAGAAATCTATTGCCGAGTGTACAGGATTGACACCGACAGCGGCGCCTCATGTGAGCTTCAGTCTGATTACTATTTGCAGCATTCTTATGTGGGACATCCCCATGGACATTTAACTGATGTGTTTAAGTGATGAGCACCTGTTGAAATATGACTTCATTGCGTCTGATCTTGTAAAGCCACATTTTGAATAGATTTCCAACACATTCAGTTTTAGTGGGAGCAAGTTCAGTTTCCAGAGCGAACAGTTCCTTTTCCTTTCTGAGCGTTTCCTCTTTTGCTTCCAATGCATGTTACCTTTCTAATGCAGCCATGCACTCTATAAGTGCTGCTTTATCTGCTTCCGACTTTACCGTTGCAGATGATGCCTTAGATAACTTGTTCTGGAAAGCTTCTCCTCCTGCCACGAAGCATTTGAAACACTGTCTTCAGGATTCATTTCATCATGCAGCCATCTGCACCTGTCTTTTCCTACAGATGATTGCTCAGGTTTAGACCTGAAGATTTCAAACTGTCTCTCGGACCAAAACCTCCAATCTAACTTAAAGTGTCTTCCTGGCCAACCAATCCAACATTGACATTTAAATTGACACCTCATCTCATCCTCCTACCAATGCTTGGAGTCATGTTCAACTGACTTTATCTGATCATGTAGCCTCAATCTCCCGGCCATGCCGCCAAAGTTTGTCACCCAGGGTCCCATCCGACTGCTAGTACACACCATGGTGATCTTGCGCATTGAATACTGAAATGCCCTTCTAATTGGTGTGCCGACATGTGTAGTGAAGCTGCCTTAGAAGGTCAAGAATGCGGCAGCATGTCTGGTCTTTAAGCAAGCGAAGCGGGCCCACATCACCCCACTGCTGGTCGAGCTCCACTGGCTGCCTGTAGCTGCCATGGTCCTTAGAGGCTGCATCCCATCCTAATTGGGGAAGCTGATAGCACCATTTTGTCCCAGTCGACCACAGCAGTCTCTGAGTGCTGGTTTACTTGTGGTATCTTTAATGTATGCTTGAGACTTTTAACTATCAGACCCCTGCTGTGGAACCAGCTCCCTGTTCAGGTGCAGGGGGCTGACTCCCTCTCTAATTTTAATATGAAGCTGAAAACATTCCTCTGAGAATTTTTATAGTCAGCAATTGTGTAGCTACAGTAATTATGCTAGCTAAGCTAATGCTCATAGTTAGAACATGATCAGCTATCCCTTAGCATTATCTTAGTTGGGCTGGTGGTAGCAGCAGGACTATGTTACACACCTGTATAGGAGTACACTGTAGGTAGATTAATAATAAAGGGATAAATGTATTTTAAATAACCTCTTGACTCTGCAGAATGTTGGCGACCTCTTCGCACTATATCCCTCAGCATCCGCTGACCTCGCTCCGTCAGTTTAAGTGGCCTACCACCTTGTGGCTGAGTTGCTGTTGTTCCAAGCACTTCCATATTCCTATAATATAGCTGACTGTTGACTGTAGAATATTTAGGAGCGATCCTATATCATCCTATATGTGCTCCTGTTGCCTTGGCTTGGTCATTGTGGGTGATTCAATCTGTTGACTAATGTTGGTGTTGTCACAGGGAAATGCTGTCTGGGTTAGTCTCCCTCCACTTGTGCAGATGTGTGCATATTAGGAATAACTACAATCAGCTGCTGATGCAGCTACTCCTGCTGTTGTGTAAGACCCCCCCCCCCCCCCCCCCCCCCCATCTGTGGTGGATGGGGTGAATTTTATTTTTTTATTTTCGTTTTTTATTTTATTGTTCTGTCACATAGGTGGGTGATGCAGAGAGCTGGAGATAGGACTTGCAGGGGGTTACAGTGGTCGATGGCTTACATGTCTGAACTGCGATAGGGAGATGAAGAATACTTTGAGGAGTTTATCAATGAGGGAAGAGGGACAAGACAGAATCATGACCAGATGAGTTTGGAAGGGTGATGTTAGAAGGTCATTGAAGAGAATGAAAGGTGAAAAAGCAGCTGCTCTTGCTGACACACCGGTGGAGGTATAGAAGTATTTCAGAAAGCTTGAAATATGTAGAAGTTACACTGAAAGAGAAAGGGAGACTGTTTTCTCTCTCCTGACTACCTTTTTATTCATTCTGATCTATTTATTTTATTCAATTGTGTTATTTCTTGACAATAAAAATGGCATATTTGGATTATAAGGGGGGTAGGGCGTAGGATGGTTAAGCAAAAAAAAAATGTAATAAACAGTTTATGAAAGGCAGAATGTCTATGTTTACCATGTCAGGATGTAGCCCTTCAACATGACTATATTATTTAAATCTGACTGGGCGCTAAAGTCAGCCGAACTCATGACATGTAACACAAGGTGGCAGTAATGTTTACATAAAAACTAACGAAGAAGACAAGTTCCGGGTTCCGTGAAGTCCTCAACAAAACGGCGTCAAAATGTTGCTGGTTCTTTCTGAAGACCACAAAGAACATCTGGCCTTGCTGACAAAAGTGGCTCCTTCAGGTAAATCACCCAGATCTAGTGTTTTACCATATCGTTTAATAATGCAATGTCTTTTGTATTTTGGGGCGACTGTAAAAGTGCTAATTTAACGCTTGTTTTTGAGCCCGCTGGTATATTGGACGATTTTTCAACATCGACAAATCTACATTCATTCTGTGTTGCTACACTCAACACGGATGATTGATGTGACTTTATACTGAACCCCGTTAAGTAAACAAACCCCTTCAATTGAGGCCGAAGTTTACAGTAAATTGAGATGTTTAAATCCATTCGAGGGCTTTGTTGTTAATGGTACATATGGTGCCAGAGAGTCCCGAGACGTGCACGTCCCTGGCCCTTAACTTTATGAACTTTATCGGTAACCACTGTAACAAACCCTTGTCATTAAGTCATATTTTGAATCGACAGGAGACACAAAGACGCAAGTGAAAGGATGTATAACGACATTAAGATGTGTGCAGATTTATGTTGAATACTGTCCCTCCCCATAAAGTCATTTTACATCATTTCTACCTCTTCTTCAACCTGCACCAAACATATAGGGTGGATGGATCCAGGAAGGTTGCTATAGCTACAGCTAGGGATCTTTGGTTGCCCCTGTTGGTGGTCTAGAGGTTGCATTAAATACAGTCCCCATCCAGGTGGTGTTATTGTGTTTTTGTCTGTTAATCTAAAAGATTTCATCCTCTTCCCCTCCTAACAACATGTGCCAACCCAGCTGTTGTCTATAGCCTCACTAACCCGCTCGCTAAACACAAGTTTTAAGACTGACTCGTGTTTTTTTTCTTAAATTCTCAGTGGTTGCAGAGTTTGGTCGTATCGCACTGGAGTTACTAAAGAGGGGAACAAGCACCAAGATGTATGAGGGAGCAGCCAGTAAGAATCTCAACAACCAGTACACACCAGACAAGTTGACACTGACTTCCTGAAAGCAGTAGTGTATTACAGCGAGTACTAATAACACACAAAGAGGCCACTTGGCCACAAAGGTACCTGTGGCAGTGACAGAACAAGCCTCTGTGGGGTTTTCAAAGGTCACTAAAAGGCTGAGAGAGGGGCAGAGTAGCAGCGCGCCTGAACAGCTGAGAAAGGTGTGTTTAACAGGCTGCAGTGGACATTTGGATCTTAATCATGCCTTGGGAATCAAGCTGTCAAGCTGGAATCAAGGTTTAAACAGATCCAGGCAGTTTCAATCAATATCTCTATTGACACAGAACATTCAGTCTCAACATTAAATGTTCTAAATTCATGATGATTTTTGTTTGCAGGGAAGCTGGGTGTTCCTGTGGAATCGGTACAGCATGGCATAGAGGGCCTGATGTTTCTAATGACGGAAAGCTCCAAACACATGGTGACCAACTCAAACTGTCCGTTAAAAATGCCAAAAAACAATCACTCATTTAGCACGTTACAGTGTGATTAAATTCTGGAATGATTGTTTTTAAATGTGTTTATTGGCTTTCTGAGAAAGAAAACTGTGGTTTAACATGACATGTGCTGATATACAGCCAAGGAGGGTCTTTGGTGACCTGATATCCCTCACTGCTTATTGTATGTTGCCTTCTTTGTTAGATATCAGAGGTTGATTTCCTGGACTCCATTCTGAGTTTAGATTTTGGTGAGGAGGTTGACCAGATCCTTTTAAAGGTGAGTGAGATATTTGAGAGAGAGAGTTCTGCTCTGCTGTACCTGCTTGATCTGGTAGTAAGTCAGTATCTCCTCCAGCTGTACCAGGAGCACCAAAGTCAGATTCGTACTACCCTTCATTGGCTGCCTGACAAACTTCAAACATACTACAATCTGGAATGGAGATTGGATGTGCAGGTATGTAACAGCTATTTTTTTAAGAGAAGGATTAAACTAATTAGTGGCTGATTGCATATTCTGACATTAAAATATTATAATTCAGAAGTTGGTTTAGTCACAATTTGGGAGGAACTTGATCAGTCACTGCAGTCATTAATGCATTTTATTGTGAACTATGCACCTTTATTCACCAGTTTCAACAGCTTCCCAGCAATACTAGGTAAATATAAGTGATAAAAGTATTGAACATGCCACAATTTTTATGACGGAACTATTGTGAAGGTATCACCACATTTCAGCAACAACCAGTGAAACCCACATGTACAAAGAAGTTCTACAATAGATAACATGAAATAACGAAGGGAACACGTGAACAAAGGGATCTGGCCTCTTGTCCATGCACATTAATATCAGCTGATTCAGTCCAAAACAATGGCCGACCAAAAGGTGCCTCATCAACAAGTGTTCAGACAAGAAACCTCTCATTAAAAACTCCTCAACACCTTTGTCACCTCATTGTTGCAAAACATACTAATATCATTGGTTAGAGGGGGATTTCAAACCTCCTGAATGTTCCAGTGAGCACAGTAGTGGCAATAAATCAGAAGAACGTTACTTCACTTTGTTAGCCAAGAGCCAAGAATCACTTGTGAAGAGCTTCTGCACAAGTTGTTGGAAAGAAGGCAATGATAAATGCACTCAGCTGCCGCAGCCTATAGGCAGAATTACCATGCTAGACTCCACTGTCACAGAGAAAGAATGTTAAAACTTATTTTAAATTTACTGCACAATATTTGGACAAGTCTGTGAAATACTGGGAGAAGATGTCCTGGTCAGGTGAGAGCATAAATGGATGCCATGAACACGAGCGACTGCGCATCACCACGTAAGCACCATCCAGATGGTGACGTGTGCTGGTGGTGATGTCAGGTGTTGCAGCTGTTTTCAGCATACGCTGCTGGCAAGTATCACATAAATAAAGCATGAACTAATGGAAACATAGACCAGACCTTTATTATTAAAAATCTGCTGGATCAGAGTTCATACAAGAGGCCCATAGAACCTGAAGGATTTGAAGAGGGAAAACTGAGATTTGGACCAAATCACACCTGAGCAATGGGACAAGTTTCTTTATCCAGGAAGTGAACCTTTCTTTCCAAAAGACTTTTGTATTAATGGTCAGTTTAGCCAGCTAGCCTCTTCTTTTAAATCTGTGCCATTCCATTTTATTACCCATGTGTATACACACTCACACACACTATGTATGAATGTATATTAATCTGACCAAATGTTTTAATTATGTGACTGTTAACTCCTTGAGGTAACCACATGTTTTCTTTCTCTTCTGTTTCTTTGGCAGCTGGCAAGTCGCTCAGTTCATCAGCAGGTGGTTCCCATGGTAACATTGCACGTCTCTTTGATGAAAGGTTGCAATAGCCTTAGCAGCAGGGTTCTACAGACTGACCCTGGCACTCTCCTACACATCATCTCCACACTGGAGGCTGCTTTGGAAACCATGAAAACCAGTCATGCTCGTAGAATATTGCGCAACATTTAGAAACTCCTCATGTTGTGTTCTGCATAGCGTTCGTGACAGAAGCTGTATGTACACTAAAATTACTGCCTTTAAACCAAGGAGGTATTCTGTAACAGGTGTCTCTGAACAAGGTTAACCTTCCAGTTGTCTTACTATTCATTGACACCTGAAACTGACCTGGCGTGGGTGAACTTTGCAGCACGAATTACAAGATTATCTATTATTTTTTTGTTTAGTTGATTTACTTTAAACTTAGTAACACCAATTACAACTATAAGCCACATCATGAAATGAAACTGTATTCCTGATGTAAGTGAATTTGAAAACGGTTCGAATTTGATTTGAGGACAACAGAAAGGTATAACTGTTGTGTGGACAGTGTTGCTGATATTGTCATTATCCTTGAAGGGTCATTTTTGTACACTAAGCCAAATAAAGGTCCAACATTACCAGTAGGTGTCAATGTAAATACTGAACATATGTCAAAGATTAAATTACATCTTAAGTTGAATAAATGTTTAAGACTGGACTACTCGATAAACTAAACTACTTTTTTATTCACAACCTTGTCTTGTCCGTGGTTGTTTGATTGTTCATCAGCAAATGTCAGTGGCTTTAACAATGCACAAAGAACTCATTTTTTTATTTCTATTAAATGTGCTGTTTTCAAGTTTCCACGGGAAATAACCCGACTAATAATTCTGAATCGAACAAAATACCGGAAGCGGAAATGAGAAAGAACGGAACCGGACGTTGGCATCACCTGACCCTCTCGTTTTTATAGGAAGTGAATTGTGAGTTCAATATGGCAGTTGTCTGAAACTGGAGCATTACCTGTTTTAAGCAATGAAATAGATTGTTAGATTAAGTTTGTTTTTTGCTTAGTTCCGTCATGGCCCAGAGCTTTCAGAACGTGCAGGAGTTAATCCAAGACTCCTTTGTCCCCATGGTGGCTGTTCTGTGCAGCGAAGAAGCAGAGAGAGTTACTAACAAGAACAACCTGAATTTCGCTGAGCTGCTGAGGCCTTTTTGCCGACTAACGTCCGAAGGTAAGAACAGCAGTTCGCCTCCACTTTGGCCACCGACTGTCACTTATATGTTTCCGAGATAAGGTGTTTCACGTTAGCTCTGCGCTAACAACTTGTGATTTAGGCCGGTCAAGAAAGTAGCGGTGCTGCATTGACAGTATCCAGATAAACATCCAGGACCGCCAGGTGAAGGATGGGCGGCTGAGACCAGAAATAACTTTAATTAGATAAGCGACTGAAACGCTTTGCTTCGATGCAGAGTCCAGTACTAGTGATTAATGACAACAGCAGAACAACAAGCGTTTCAATGTCGGCAACAATCATTAAACCTGACGTGGAACTTTGGCCTAAACATTAAAGGAAAATGTAAATGTCTAAAAACTTTTTATTACTGTCAGAGGTAAACAGCGCTGCTAAAAAAAAAACTCTATAAATGATTGTATTGGGATTTGACGGCTGACACGCATACAGTTACTACAACAATTCTAATAAATTTACTGCTGCAAAATTGTTCAAATTGTGTTGTTAAACTCAATTGAAAACACTCTTTGCATTATTTTTAGACCCATTAAGCAGTGGTTTCAAATGAAGTCCAAGCAAAAATCGTGAGACAAGGTTAACCTATAAAAGGAACACTAAAGCAAAAAAGGGATTTAAACTAATTAAAAAAACAATTACGAAAATTCAACTATTTTAACAAGACTATAGTTGATCTTCTAAAACCAGAGGATTAGCTCTGGACCTATTATGAATAATTATGCAGTCACAAATGTATTATTTGTGGTAAAGTTGGACAAAAACACAGTGGAAATTCATGTTTAAAAAAAGTCCCAGTGGTTTCATGTGCAGCATATACATTTACTCTCTACATGCAGTAAAGGAAGAAACCGCAGTATTTTAAGAGCATTCTTTGCTCCTACAAATTATAACAATTGACTTCAGAGTAGTAGTGTTCATCTATTAATGATTTAGGGAAAAGAATGTGCTGTTCTTGACTTCTTTTGGCTTTTTCCTTTAGGTCACATTAGGGACCCCAACAACCAGTTACACATTGTGAAAAACCTGCGTATCTGCGTCAATAATGTGATGACAAGTTCAAGCGCACCATCTGCTACACTCAGCCAGGCTCAGTGCCGAGTTCTCCATGATGTGGTTTCATCCTGTCAGCCACATGAAGGTGCTGTGAGCAATGTGGTCACAGCTGGAGACTATGACCTCAGTGTCACTGGTAAGAATTGCTTGCAAACTTTATAAACCTGTCCTAAAATCTGATATGCCCTCTGTCTTTGCAGAGAAAGACAATTACACTCAAGACAGGAGAGTATTTGGATATAAGGTGTAAAACATAGAACAGAGGATAAGAAAATCTTGCTGGCTGACCTTTGCTGCTACAGTGGTAGTTTTTCTCATTGACAATCAAGCAGTGGTCTATAACTCTGAAGCCCAAAGGCATTAGTTGGCTGATCACACGCTGAGCTTCTGCAAACACTGAGTGTTGTTAATAATGAATCCTTTCAAGAAGATGAACAGTGTGGGGAATAACGTTCTGATTTATATAGTTTAGGGTTTCGGCTGCTCAAGTTAGGTTGTGCTCAATACTACATTTTGAATGCAGTTGTGGTTAAATGAAACGTTTAACCATCCTTCACATTTTAGCACAGTTTATGACACTGATGAGAATCTGATCAACTGGATTTTGATTGTGTTTGAGGTAGAATCCTTAAAATGATCTTGGGTGCAATAATGTGTGTTGTGCCAACTGTCAAAACCTAAAACCTGCCTTATGAAACAATGAATGTTTCCCTCTTGCTCTTTGTTTGTAGCCACCACGCCTTGGTTTGAATCCTACAGAGAGAACTTCCTAAAGTCAATGCCTGCCTCTGACCATGAATTCCTCAACCACTACCTTGCTTGTATCCTTCACATTTTAGCTGTTTACCAGCGTCATTTATTTTACGTTAAATACTTAATTGGCTTTATTCATCTAAAGTACAACTTAATATTATAATGTGGTGTTTTGCTGAAGTTACTTCTCTGCTCTAGAATTGATTTTCTAATCATCATTCATGGCATCTCAATTTAAAACACTTGAATGACATCTAATCTTTCCCTCCTTCTTGTCTTTAATTGATTGCATGTAGCTCCTGGTTATTTCCTTGACCTCCACATTTTGCCAGGTTTACTGGTCGTTTCTTCCACTGAAGCAGTACCTTTGGAGCAATTTCTCAAGCTTTCCCAAGAGCAGCACAGGATTCAGCACAGTGGAGAATACACTAATCCCAAGTGGTTTATCCCCAACACACTCAAGTACTATGTATTACTCCATGACATGAGTGAAGGGAATGAAGAAAGGTAAGTCTCCTGTCCAAACTGTCTCAGCTGTGTGTTTCAATGCTGACTGGAGGGAAAAGGCAATTAAGGCTGTGAGAGAAATGTCTTACTCTTTCATGATAATATTATCCACAGGCTATCTATAGTACAGGCTTATTCATATTAAATATCTGCATTAGGGTGCGGAATAGAAAGATCGGCGAGGGAAGTGGTCGGACAGACAAAAGGTGGAGGAGAAAACAGAGTAAAATATTAATCTCTCACTCACGTTCATCATCAGGCCCTCAGTAGTTTAGACGTACAGCAGTGTGATGATGGCTTAGAGTCTTCTGCGTCACCTCTGCATTATGGCCTATCTCAAACTCAAAGGGTGTGCCAGCCTCCTAAAGCCAAACTGGGGGAGCCTGATTGCTGATTTCTCTGGCTTCTGTTCTACTCTTAAAAGCTCTGGGAATATTAAAATAGAATCTAAGGGCAGGATGAGGCTTCTCATAGTAGCGGTTAGATTTGACAGTGTATCATTACAGTGCTCAAGGCCTTAGGAAATTACCATTAGAATTATTGCATCCTCTGTTCTGAACTGAGAAGTATGAAGTTGTGGGCCATCCAGGATTTTTTCCCTGAAAAGCTTCTTGGCTAAGTGGTTGAAAGGAGAGAACCCCCTTCCTAAGGAATGGGTTTGCAGGTGGTAGTCACAGACCATTTCCCTCTTCTTACCTTTCTGGCTTGGTCTTAGCTAGTTTAGAATCTTTCTACAGCCTTTACCAGGTAGTGCAGCTGTTCTTAATGGCCATGAGGATTGCTGTGTCTCCCATCACAGTATAAGCAGCAGGAAGGAGACACCAGGAGTTAGACCAGTACACCAGGAAAGGTGTGGGGGAGATGTTCATTGGAGGGTAACAATCCCACAGCAGGCGTTCAACAGGCCAGCCTAGTTCATGTCCTGTCACAATAGTCAGAAAGGTTGGGGTGTGAGCCTGACCTTCACACTTGGGGCCCGTGCTTGTCTGGCACTGTGCAGCCTGACTGGCTTTTGCTTGACGACACCAGTTTTGGCACATTTGCCATTTGAGCTCTTGTCCAGGTTCTGGGAGGTATATTCTTTGCTGGGCTGCAAATCTGCCACACGCAAGCAGGAGTTGTTGATGCCGACGACAGCATTGATACTGTTTGACCGGCCGCCATCAAACTGCAATTGGAGCACATCTAAAACCACCTCCATATGGCTGATGCCCTGATTTAGGTCTGGGAGAAGGTCCTCACACATTGAAAGGGGTGCATACAGGCATGTGGGGGTCACCCACTACAGTATGAGATGGCTTCAGAAAACTCACACACACTCACCCCCAAGATTTGGAGTTTTATGAACCCTCAAGCGGGTTGAAATTTGTGTTGCCTTTGATTATTCTTGTGTACAATTTGTTGTAATCAAATGATATGTTTCTTAGCTTAATTTTTCAGTCTTTGAGATCTGGAATGTTTTCAGTATTCTGTTCATTTTTTTTCCAGCAGTGTTAATGCCTTATATTGCTTGGGTGACATGTATGTATAAATACATGTATGTATAAGTAATGTGATCCCCAGAGTGTTTTAACTGTTGCACAGTTGAAGTGCCATTTGCTGACCTCATCACAAAAACCATCCAGCAGAGAGTAAAACAGGAAGTGATTCAGTCTATGAGTGCAAGGTTGATGAGATGGAAATCATGTCAAGATCTCCAAAGACTAAGCTTGAGTTCAACAAGCTTTATATTTGACCGTATTCATACTGTCTTTGCAGGGCAAATCTGTCTTATGAAGATATGAAACAGCGGTATGGTCCCCAGGGCTGCGCTCTGTTAAAAATGAACACTCGCTCCATCTCAGCTGATAATGGCGAACAGATTCCAGACCCCTGGTGTCAATACCTACACGCAAATTATCTGTCCAATCAGGTGAATATTGTTGCTCTTTGATGTGCAGGCATTCTTCATTGTTTTTCATCCACAACAGTAGTGACTTAAAGTAAGATCCACTTTTGAGTGAAGACTTTAGCTTTAGTGCTCTGATGAGGAATCGATGCAAGATCACCTGAGTTCGTTCAAGAACGCACATCAATGGTGTCATGGTCTTATGATGTTTGTTGTTTTGGTCACTTCTGTGCCTCATGTTACCCTTCTGCAGGAGGTTCTCGAGGACATTGCTCCAGCTGCCAGTCTTCCTGCTGAGAACAGTGTCAGCGTAGCTGAAGAGGACTCTCATCACTCAGGGAAGGGTCAGTGACCTTTAACATGCTGTTAGTAGCACCTCACATATACTCCCTTCTAATTAGTGTGTGTGTGTCTGTGTGTGTGTGTGTGTGTGTGTGTGTTGGTTGATACACACAAGTGTGGTTTAGTTACCGGTAACACTGCTGTAGTTTCTCCCTTGTTAAGTCTTCCCTTTATTTATTTGAGAATGTTGCTTCAGACCTGTGGAACGGCTAATTTCTCTCACAGTTCCACCTTCTACCACCTTCTTCTTGTTCAGGCACTCAGCAGACCTCTCTTCTCTTCCCTCCCTGCTGTCAGATTACTGTCTTTACTCATCTCTTTTAGGATTGTTTGTTTGCTTGTAGAAACTCAGAAACATGAATCCAGCCAACAGTTATATTGTGAGTTTCCTTCTAGATGGTGTCTGCAACAACAGGGAGATCAGCCCTCTGAAACTGGACACTTTGAGTAGTTTGGGCAGCCTGCACAGCGTCAGTACCGCCACTGATGGAATGAATGATGCAAAAGGACTGGAAACCAGGGTAGGAGGACCAAGGAGCCACGGAGTGTGCCTGACCTTAAATGACCACGAGCACATCAGGCAGTTCATTCAGGAGTTCACCTTCAGAGGCCTGTTACCTCACATTGAGAAGAACATCAGGCAGCTCAATGACCAGGTACTGCTCACTTTGCATAATCTAACAGCTGTGGATGTCCACTTTATCAGACACTTTAGTCATGGCATGAACTAAAACACTCAGATCTACTGTTTTCCCACCTAAAAAAGGTTTTCAAATAAACAAAGAGAAGCCTTTCAGCTTAATTCCCAGTGATCCAGCGCTGTTGCTCTGTGAAGCTGGAGCCAGATGTTGGATCCAAATCAGGGTTCATTCATCGTCAGATTTCAATCTTCCTACGAGTATTTGACATCATAGAATCTATCTTCCCATGCACGCGCGTGTGTGTGGGTGGGTGTGTGTAAAATGTGTAATAACAATCAATCCATTAATCTTTATTTATATAGCATCTGTCACAATCAACATTGTTTCTAACAGATGTTGCAGTTGTAGATGAAAAAGAAATCAACTGCATATGCTTCAGATAACCTCACCATTCTATTTTAGTAACAGCCTGACTGGTGCACGTGTTTGTTGTGGCTGCAGCAGTGTAATTCCAGCTGCCACACTCATCATATGCTGCTCTACCCACAGCTGATCTCCAGGAAAGGTTTGAGTCGCTCTCTGTTCACCGCAACCAAAAAGTGGTTTGGTGGAAGCAAAGCCCCAGAGAAGAGCATCAGTGAACCAAAGAGCACGTGTGGCCTTTTGTAAGCACTACTCACACCTGCTGCATGAGACATTGACCCACCACTGGTCTACCCCACACAGACTGTGGTGACCTGATTTTCACATCCCTGATGACAGGTACCCACCAGAGGCCCCGGAGCTGCAGATTAGGAAGATGGCTGACCTGTGTTTCCTTGTTCAGCACTATGAACTAGCCTACAGCTGCTATCATACCGCCAAGAAAGACTTTTTGTCGGATCAGGCCATGCTGTACGCTGCAGGAGCTCTGGTAGGAACACGCTCGTCTGTCCCCCCCCATCACGACCAGATGTGGACTATTCATTCCACATGTTGCAAATGATAAAATCTATCCAAAAAAATGTGAATTTCAAGGGTGAGAAGTTGATGCTGCATAAGGAATTGTGGAAGTAATCCCACGAAATATAGTGACATATTTGGACATATTTAATACAAATGAATATAGTGACTGAAAAAGCAAGCCTTAAATAAACCTTCATGCTTGATTGCTTCATCCATGCTGTTGTGTGCTCTGCTCTATCTAGGAAATGGCTGCTGTGGCAGCTTTCCTGCAGGCTGGAGCTGCCAGACCTTATCCAACACATTACATGGACACGGCCATACAGACCTACAGAGACACCTGCAAGTACGAACATAACAAAGACACCTTCTGTGGACTCTGAAGGGTTAGATACGCGCTTGTGTCAGTCGGAACAGTTGAAAATTCACTTTGTCCCCACATTCTAAGAAGAACTTAGAATTCCTCCGTCTTAAGGGTTTTATTAGAATTTTCCCTCTTTACGATAAAAGTGATTCACAGAGCATGTGAGGCCTTAAGATGCTCCTGAGGTGGAAACCTTGAGGAAGCCTCAGAGTCTTAAACAGAAGATGGAGGAAGGACAGAGGAAGTACTGATGTTCTCTGAATATGGAGGTTCCTTTTATTGAGTTTGCAGGGTTGACATTTGTGGCATTTTCCATTTTTTTTGTTTTTCTCTTTTCTTTTTTGGTACAACTGGCATAATAATGAGCTCCTTTCCTGGTTGTATTTTGTTTATATTGGAAATCTTATTTGTTGCGAAGGGTTCGGTAAATGCATGTGTGCGTGATAGGAGGCAATGGGTTCGAATTGATTCGTAATTTCCCTCCTAAAACTCTTTGTTCTGTTTCAGCAGCAGCTCTGCTCTTCTCTCAGATCGGCTTTCATTTTCTTTTCTCATTTCATTGGTTCTTTTTGTTATTCTCTAAAATAAATGTGCCAGTAATCATCCATGCTCACAGCTGAGCCTGCGTCCCTTATTAATATCCCATAATCTATGGGGGGACAATTACCAGCATGTACTGCAATGAAACAACAATGATAAACAAAACAATATAATCATGGTGATGACAGAGTTCCTAATAAATGTTCTATGATGGATGATCTTACTGCCCTTTCATCAGCAGGAGTGTGTTTGTTTCTGTAATATCACAGTTTTTACAAGACCTTGTTACCTAGCAATGGGGGTCAACCGCACCACCTCACTAAGATCAAAGTTTCTAGCTTCTCTTTGTTCAGAGTTGCTCTCAGAAACTTCCTAAGTCAGTCAGCTGAGACTCCATGTTGGTAATATTTGGGCTGAATTAGAGACTGTGTGAGGTCTCTGAGTCAATGTGCTCCTGCACTGCTTACAAAGAAAGAAAATATCAGTTGTGTTTTATGTGTCTGTCCCGTCTCCTTTGGTCCACGGCAGGAACATGGTGCTGGCTGAGCGCTGCGCTTTACTGAGTGCTGAAATACTGAAGAGTCAGGGGAAATATTCAGACACTGCTACGCTCCTCATCAAAATGACGAGTGAGGTGAGAAACATTTTCACTCCAGTCGTTTGCTCCATTTACTCCAGCTGCACTATTGTTACTGTTAATCAGGATTCTTGTTAACATCCCAGCTGTTAAATTTGGTGTTGAAAACTTGAAACTAAAATCTGAGAAATTGGCATGATTTTATACCAGGGGATGATTTTATATCAGTGGCGTCCTTCAGGGCGCAGTTGTAGGACCACTAATACTTAGTATTCAGATAAATCTGGAAAGGGCCTTCTGGCTACTCTATACTCTCAAGATGATATTTAAAGACTATTAAAGACTGACAAGAACCACATTGTATAATGTGCAATAATTTAATTTTAATGAATGGTGGTGTTAAGTGTAGTAAATAGACTCTGTTTCTCCCAGCAGCAGTAGCTTGACATACTAACCAACTTCTGGGATGGTTGCCTTTATCTGTGTCTGACCCGCAGGACTCGGACCTGCGTAGTGCTCTGCTGCTGGAACAAGCTGCCCATTGCTTTATTCATATGCGTAACCCCATGGTGCGCAAGTTTGCTTTCCACATGATCCTGGCTGGTCACCGTTACAGCAAAGCAGGACAGGTAAGACTGGCTGTCATGTGCGGCTAAACTGTTCACACGCTATTTGAAGGTCTAAGATTTTCTCCATCACATTAGTAGTCATTAACATCCTGATTGTTGTATTTTTAAAAGTTACTGACCTTTGTATCCATTTTAATTTAATTTTCTCATCTTCTCTCCAATGTTTTTCCATTTAGCGGAGGCATGCGCTGCGCTGTTACTGCCAAGCCATGCAGGTATACAAAGAGCGGGACTGGTCTTTGGCCGAGGACCATATCAACTTCACAATTGGTCGGCAGTCGTTTACTCTTGGCCAACCAGAGAACGCTCTACTGGCTTTCCGACAGATCCTGACCAATGAAAGCAGGCAGACTGCCACACAGCAGGCTGCTTTTCTCAGAGAGTATCTCTATGTTTCCAAGGTAATTACACAATGGACAAACTTATCTGACCTAATTTGTAGACAGTGAAATTCTAATATTCTGACATCAGCACTGACACAGCCCATGTACCACCTTTACTTGAAACAATATTCCTGCTGGCTTTATCCTCATCAGCAGGATAATAAACCTGCCGCGACATAAAAGGGGTTCGTCAACACTTTGATGAGAAAAACCAGTTTAAAGTGTTTGCTTGCCCTCCAGACCCCCCCCCCCCCATCCTGGGGGTTGTGCTGGACCCACACAAATGGAAAAACCTGCCCGGCAACTTACAGGACATAAAGAACATTGTGGTGCCAGATACCACAGGCAGGGGCTGTTTTGCCAGGAGTGGGGAGGGGGGCACACAACAGTAGGCAGGTGTTCAGGATGTGTAGCATGAACGATGTAGGGAATGATGGATTAATTTGGTTGATTAAAAAATGGCACCCTTAATTCATCCAGGGTAGGGGCGCAATAAAGGGGGGTAGGCTGGTATAGAATCATATAAACTATGAAATATTGTAAATGTTGCAACTGAGACATCACATGTTAGTGATAACATCAATGTTAGTTCGGTGTTGGGCAGACTCCATACTGATCCAGGCGTGTATTTATATATGGATCAGTTATTCCAGACATCGTCTCCATAAATACGATAAAAATGGTCTGTGTGTTTTTCAGAGTTTGCTAGAAACCAACGATGTCTGCTGCCCCCAGCTGCCTCTTCCCTGCATCAGCAGTGCGGCTACCAGAGTCTACTTTGGACATCAACGCTGCCAAGCAGAAGGTGAAGTATTTATCTTTTTTTTTCTTTTTTTTTTTTTTACAAACCTTTATTAAAAAAAAAATTGTTTGACAGTAAAATGCATGCAATGACATTCCAAATATATGGGTCGACCGAGTGAGGGTTTAACGTTACTAATATTAAAAAGCACAGTGCGAAAAAATATAAACAGTATTTCAGTGTTGCTAAAAAACCCTGAATGCTGCTAAGTTCCATCAAACCAGCAGATGGAATAATAGACAAAAAAACCCCAAGATGGAACCTGTCTACCGGTGAAGCTTTTTCAGATGTAGATGAGTCTAAAGTGTATATTCATCTGTCTAAATCCCCTCCTGCATTTTTAATGATGGTCAGAGGAACTGAACATATTGAACCATCATTTTTCTGTTCTTTCGCCTTAATTCGTGTTGTTCTCATGTTTGTAATAGAACTTGAAGTCCTGACTTTTTAAAAGATCTATGGAAATGAAGATTATTATTCTCTATTTTACAGACTTTTCCTACACAAAATGTGTTCCTTTATTCTTCAATGCTAATGGTCAGAAATAATCCTTGTTCTTAACCAACTATTTAGCAGGTTTCTTCAAGGGGTAAAGTTTGGAACGTGCTTGTTTCCAAGAATTTTAGAATCAAATCCATTTGGAGGACAAGTTACCTTAAGTGCTTTTAAACATTAGACTATATTCATCCTATAGTTGAGCCTGTCAATCACAGCCTACTTTGGCAATTGCAAGGCTCACCATAGCCCCAGCCCAGTCAGCAAACTGGCGCATCGGGAACGGGAGGGTCAAAGGTTGCAGTATAGTATCAGCTGTAGTAATAGTAGTATTGACTGTAGTGTTCTCAATTTTTCAGGGGAGAAGCAGGCAGCCACTCATGTGTCACTCGATCAGGAGTATGATGCGGATTCGGCAGCCATATGGCACCGCCTGGAGGAGCAGCTGGTGGCTGCCGCTAACCGAGGTGTCATCCCAGTAAACTTCCAGCCCACCCAGTACTGCCTCAACAGCCAGACGCAGAATTTGCGCCAACCATTGGCTGTGATGGAGGGTAAGATGACCTCAGTAGGCACATTAGAACTGTAATGGTCGCATCAGGACTAATACGGTCACTCAGACTGGAAACTAGCAGGTGCTACATTCAGAATCTCGCTATATCCAGAGTTGTGGAGTAACCAGACTCTAGACGTACTTCGTCTGCCTTCATCAAGCTATTGTGATGCAGTTAGGTGCTGATGAATACACTGTGAGCAAAGACAAACTGCACAAACGACATAACTGATGCACTCGGCCAACATTCCAATCACTGATAACAAGAAGAGGGAAAACTCCAAAACACATACTGTCAATAAATTATAATATCATCACATCTTTGGTTCTTTGCAGCAGTTTAGTAAGTAACACAAACCTACACCCCATTAAAATGGCATTTATTGATAACCTCCGTGTTGAAGCACATTGTTGGACTGTAAGTGAAGGTTCAGATGGACGGTGAGCTTGCTGGAGCTCTTGGCTGAGTTTGGGGTTGAGCAGAACAGCTGACCAGAGCTCTCAAAGATCTCATAATCCAGTGGAGCTCGTGACTCGTGCACCCCCGTTGAACTGTACGTTAACTTTGTCATAACATTAGGACGCTGATTATCTCTCCATTATAACACCTGTCATCTATCACACAACAATTAAAAAGAAAACATACACAGGAAATAAACCAATCAGTGTATTGGGCAGAATTCTTTAAAACGATCCATTGAAAACATTTTAATCAAATTTAATCTCACCAGCTAATAAATACCCCATACATCTGCACTGCGGCTCCATATTGATCAGCTCTGTTTGTGTCATCTTTGCAGAGCCGATTATAGTGGAAGTGACATTCAGGAACCCTCTGAAGGTTTCTCTGGCCTTATCCAACCTTTCTCTCCTCTGGAGCTTTTCTCAAGACGATGCACCTAAACCGGAGGAGCCGCCCATTACTAATGAGGAAGAGCTTGCTCCAGGAGTGGGTCACCAGCGCAGATCTCATGCCTTTGAAAAGCTGATCAAGGATTTGATGCTTTCACATCTGCTCTTTTTCTGATTTTTCAGAAGAACGATGACGTCATTACTACTGAGGTCATTCAGGAATTTCCTATCGGTCCAGATGAGACAAAAATGGTACAGTGAGTCAAGGAAGCTGCGGAAAATTGACCATTATGGTTGTCAAGTGTCATTAGATGGGCAGGAATGGTATTTGATGCTATCACTGGAAGACGGACACAAAAAGTGTCAAGAAATATAGAAAGATCTGAAGGTCCTAGTGATTAAAGTGTGTTTAAAGCTCACAGGATGTGCAGCATCTTTTATCTCAGGAGGGCCACAAAAAAGGCATGTTGATGCTTAACCTTAAAGGAAGCGCTGCACTACGGTCAGTTTATTATAGAATTAGGATAGTAAGACTTTAATGCAGAAATGGTGACACCTAGGAATATTCGCATCTCTGGCATGAAGGCGATTAATGGTTATAACCTCCGCTTGGTTAGAATGATAACAGATCTGATTGCGGACATTATTATGTGAAATTACAGCCATGTTCACTCGTGGTGGTTCTAGTTCAGCTTCTATTGAGTTAATATCAAGCTTATTTAAATTCTACATTTTTCACTATGTAAATAACCTTGATATCAAGCTCAATTAAGATCTTCCTTGCTGACTTTGTTTCTGTCATCAGGCCCGACTCCAGCTGTTACCACACAAACCTGGCAGGCTGAATATTGTAGGGGTGGTCTACGACCTCGCTGCAGACCCCAGGACTGACAAGGCTCCCAGCACTGATGGTAACACATAGACACACACACACCAACTTTCCCTTTAAGCATTAACATTATTTAAGACGGTCAGTTCAAACCAGCATTTTGGTGTTTCTGCTCTACCTAAAGGCAGTAGCAAGTTAGCCGTATCTGGTTTTCATATCCTTAAAATCATACACATTAGGTTTTATGCAAACAGTCAGTTTTATGTGGCAGTGTAAATGATTTGTTCCTTAAAAAGTAGCCGTTAAATCATGTTTCTCATTCTCAACAAACAAGACGTGGAAGTGACAGTGGTCCGTGGCAAGCAGGACCTCAGGATCCAAGGGCCGCGACTTAACCAGACTAAGGAGGATAAAATGATGGTGCGGCGAGGTCTCGATCAACGGCTCAGTCCCATCATCACACCCCCTATGCCCCTCATGGAGGTAAGACTTGCAAGGCCTTAAAACGAACCCCCTCTCTACATTCATGTCTGATATCTCCAGATCAATCCATACTGGTCCATCCGTATATAATCATCACACCACTCCTACTACGACTCCCACATTGCACTGCAGCACATATACGTGCATGTATTTAATGTCCTCTAATAACAACTACCTGCTTCATTTAAACTGTGTGCCTTATATAACACAAGAGTTCAATCGAAGTGAATCATTGTAGATGTGAAAAAACTTTTGAGGTCTTTTGTAGTTTCATGTGTTTTCTTTACATCATTTCTCTGGAGTAATGTACAGATAGTTGGCCCACAATGCTGTGGGACCACTTGTGTGTGCAGCTACCAGGTGCCCTTTGACGCTGTGTTTGTGTCCCAGGTTTTCTTTCTCAAGTTTCCCACCGCTCTGCTTTGTGGGGAGATCAGGAAGGCTTATGTGGAGTTCTATAACGTCAGTGGCGTGGCGTTGTGTGGCCTGCGAGTTGTGTCAACACACCCAGATTTCTTCACATTTGGCAGCCAGTCCACCTGCCGCTCGCCCCTCAGCCCCACCTCTGAAAACAGCTCCGCCTACAAGACTTTGACGAGGGCTGAGGCGTCCCAGACGTCTGTTCCAGCTGACCATTTCAGCCAACCATCCACTGTGGTGGAGATCCCAATAGAAGGCAGCACGCTGGGGCCAGGAGAGTCCACCCAGCTACCATTCTGGCTCAGAGGACCAGACCAGGAGGGAGTCCATGAAATCCATTTTCTCTTCTATTACCAGAATCTAGACCAAGTGAGCAAAAGGAGCAGGTGAGAAGTTTTTAGGTTTGTGACTGAATTAGTGTTGACTGTCGCATCACTTCCTCACTTTATGTATGAGATGACGTAGAAGGTCTGAAAAAAAGGGTTAAATCTAAACTGCTGCTGATTGTTTATTTCTCCGTGTCCACATGCTTCACCTGAAGTCACCGGGTGTTGCGTCACACCGTTTTCATCTGCACCAGCCGCTCCCTCAGCGTGCGCGCGTCCGCCTGCGTGAGCAACGTTCCTCAGCAGCAGCTGGTGGAGGATGGAAGCACCGGGGGGATGTTGATCTTTGTGGATGTGGAGAACCTCAATGTGGTGAGCCAGCCGTGCACAGTCCGACAGGCTGCTGAGAGGCTCCCTGCTGCCACAGCTCTGCTGCAGCTCACCCTCTCCTCTCCTCTCTCCTCTCTCCTCTCTCCTCTCCTAGAGTGACACAACAGTGCGGGAATTCCACATCATGCAGATTTCCAGCAGCAGCCAAAACTGGTGCCTGTGTAAGTGCATCAATCCAGCCAGGGAGGAAGGTGGGTCTGATACACCACTGGGTTATACAGCACTGTATGTATATGTATGTCCTACTGTACTAGTGTTTAGTATATGCTATATGAGCAGCAGCCCTGGGTGACTGAGGCATGTGTTGATATAGACGAGTTGTTCTGAAGCCTCTCGCAGCAGCCTGTCAGCAGCTCATGGAAACCATGGAGACCAAACACCTCGTGACTGAGTCACTCTTCTGAAATACCATCCATCCATCTATCCATCCACCCACTCATCCATCTATCATCCATCCACCCACTCATCCATCCATGCATCCACCCATCCACCCACTCATCCATCTATCATCCATCCACCCACTCATCCATCCATGCATCCACCCATCCACCCACTCATCCATCTATCATCCATCCATGCATCCACCCATCCACCCACTCATCCATCCATGCATCCACCCATCCACCCACTCATCCATCTATCATCCATCCATGCATCCACCCATCCACCCACTCATCCATCTATCATCCATCCATCGACCCATCCACCCAGTCATCCATCCACCCACCACTCATTCATCCATCCATCCATCGACCCACCCACTCATCCATCCATGCATCCAACCACCCATCCATCCATCCATCCACCCACTCATCCATCTATCATCCATCCACCCACTCATCCATCCACCCATCCATCCATGCATCCAACCACCCACCCACTCATCCATCCTCCGCTGCTCTTTAACATCGTAGGTTTGTGAGTCGGGGTCTTTTCCAACCTCCTGCTCTCATTACTCAGGGGTCCTCTCTGTAGATCACTTTAGATCCGTCTGATCTTCCTTCAGTAAAGGAGAAAACGGTTCTGTTGGAGGTTGTGCTGCGTTGGGCAGGGTCTTAGAATAAGATTCAATTTCCTGCTTCTGCTTTTTCCAGATTGTAAACTGGGAAGCCAAGAAAGAGCCAAGTTGTGTTTCAAGGCCACTCGTTGCAAACAGCACTCGGGTAACTTTTATGTTTACAAAAGACAAAAACCAGTTTACCTTCTGTGGTCACAGGACTGTGGATTCATCTTCTTTCTTACCTTTTTTCTTTCAGCCAACAAGGATGTTGAAAAGTTGACATTTGCAGACCTGAATCTTGGCAGAGAAAGGGTAACTCCTAGCAGTGCCTACGCAGGATTTCTGTGGATTCCTCAATATATCCTTGATCATTTTGCTGTTGTGTGCAGATTATCAGTTCTTCCACCCCCTGTGGAGAGTTCTTCTCTTGGAGTCATCACATCCTAAAGTCTCAGCAGCGAGCGACTGTGGCCCCGTCGGGCAGCAGGACCCAACCTTGGTCTGCTGCTGCTGAGGGAGGCTCCTGTGATCTCGCCAACATCGTCAAACAGTCTAATGAGCTTGATCTCAACATCATCATCATCTGGAAGGTAAAGGCACCTTTACAGGATACCAAACCAAACACGCACACAGGACCTCTGTTACCATTTTGTGATGCGTGTCCATGCAGGCCTACGTCATCGAAGACAACAAACAGCTGATCCTCGAGGGCCAGCTCCATGTGGCCCTGCAGACCATCGGCAAAGAGGCCACGTCCCTGAAGAGCAGAGAGGTGCAGCAGCGGTTCCATGAACATCTCTGACATCACAATGAATCAGTCCAACTCATATTGGCACACCTAGAAAAGCTCTTCAGAGCTCTATCGAGTCATTCGTTGTCAGCTCTCTTCTGTCGAATGTGCCAGCAGGATTGTGATCTGTGATTTCCTTCATTTATTTTGAGTTCCATTCACTGGTTTGCAGACTCCCCACAAACTGCTGGTGACAGTAGGCTTCTGATGATTTGACCAATCCCTCCACACCAAACCTGAGGGAACTGCAGCTTCTACTTAATCAGTTTTCTTTCCATTTGTGTTGCAGGAAGCTCAGGAAATGCAGCTGCTTAAGTTTAAATCCGAGCTGTCGCCTCCCGTTGTTCCCTCCACAGAACTTTCCCAGCTGGTTAAAATCAGCCTGCACCACCCAGAGACCTACACACACCACTTTGTCCAGAACAGGTGGGATACACTCGCTCATGGAGGACTTCCAAACAAGATACTCTCATGACCAGTTGCCCTCATGCATTTGTGTAAACCATGTCTTCATGAAGTCAGTGGCTGCAGTTGTTCTTGGTGTGTGTTGTGGGCGTGTGTTGTGTGTGCTGTGAGCGTGTTGTGAGTGTGTGCTCTAAGCGTGTGTGGGCCTGTGTTGTGAGCGTTTGTTGTGGGTGTGTGTTGTGAGTGTTGCTTCATTTCAGCTTTTGTTAGACTATTTCGGAGCCCCCCCCCCCCCAGGATTAGGGTTAAACTGGACATGTGAATTTTCTTGATTGGGTTAAATGCTGGAAAAGAAACGAGTCAAACGTGAGACTGTTCCCACAGATGTTCCTTGCTGACTTTAACACTAAAGAAAATGGGCGTAAAAATGAGCCGACTAATGAACGTGATGTTCCTAAAGGGATGTGAGGCAGCAGATAAGGTGTCGTATGTTTCTGTCAGACCTTCTGAGCATTTTGCTGCCTGCTCCACTATGGCCTCTCCCATAGACCCCAGAAATTCGAGGCCTCAAACAAATCCTCCAGGGGCACCTTTGCACACAAGGACACTGAGGTTTGAAGTGTTGGGTCTAGACCCCAAATATCCAGAAAGCGATGAAGATGGGGGGCTTCTCACCGTCTCTTCCTGGCATTTACTGGTGAAATCAGCCAAGAACACTGCAGAAGAGCAGCTGAAGAGCTGCTAAGTTGCTAATTGGGTTAGCATTCAGTCAGAGTAAACCTTAATCTCCATTAATCATTGGATGCTTTTTAAAGTGCGTTTTGAAATGGTTTTGTGTGTTTTGAAGTGTTGAAAGTACATCTGCAACATTGAGTGCGGAACTCCATGTGATACATTGAGACAAAGGCGACCTGCAGAGCTGACACACTGTTCTCTCTCTAGTCTTTGTGTGGTGCCTGTGACTCTCACACTGTCCAATTGCGCCATGGCTAAAATGGATGTCATGGTTGACCTACAACACAAGCCCACCAGGTTAGTTTGTTCAGGGAGGGAGACCTGCCACCTCCTGACCCCCATAGTTGGATCAACATGCTGGAATGTTCTCATCTGTCTGTGTTGTGTTCAGCCCAGAGTCTCCAGATGCGCCCAGTTCCTTTACCTGGGTGGGTCAGAGCCAGTACAGGCTGCACCTGCAGCCTGAGGAAGTGGTGTGTCTCACGCTGCGAGCCTGTTTCCTCCAGCCCGGGGTCTACAACCTAAATACACCCAGAGTGTTTGCTCGGCCCACTGAGCAGGCCGCCATGTGTGAGAACAACCAGCAGATGGCGACTCCAGCGCTCATCATCATCAACAAGGCTTGAGTGAGCGTGCGAGAGGACACGGAGACACCACCGAGACACCTCCCACCCACCACCACTACTATCTTCAGCTGGTACTGGCCATTTGGGAAAGTGGAAGCAGCTGATCATTCTCTGGGCCTTGTGACACATCGTCCAAATAAACAGGACTTCCTTCCTCGAAAAGGGCCTCAATCAGCTTATGCATTTAAAGCGCCGCCTCCCGTCCTCCTTCACATATCCCATCGCCACCATCTCCAATTCACACCTGGCTTTGGATAAGGAAAGCGAGGTCATCTGTCATCTCCTCTAATAAAGCCTTAAAAGTCAGAGGCAAAGCTGTGGACAAATGTGGTCATATTAAAGTAGTCATGTGACAGAGGCCTCTTTGGTGCTGTAATAGACTAACTTATGCAGTACTATAACCTTTCATCATATGCTTGAGTTCATTATTTACGGAGGGGTAGTTGACAGCCCACCAAGTACAAGAGGAGGATATCTGCCCCAAACATGCTCCACGTGGAAACGCTTGGTTTCCTGCTGTCCAAGCTTGCGTTTACCTCCATGTTTTGGTCAGTCTCTTTTATGTTTCATTTGATAGTTTTATGAAATATAGCTAATGTATTTATGATAAATTTGATGTAAATGGGAAGTAAATATGAATGATGCTGTGTACACTGTGGAAAAAAGATCTGAAATTGTACAATTGTAAAATGTAGGAAAAAACTAGTGCAGTGGGGAATCCTAACATTAATTTTAATGTATAAAAGTTGTGTGAAAACCCGTAATTAACGTGTGCAAATTACATGGAAGGACGTCATGTTTTTCAGTTTTATAAAGTATCGTGCTAATATCTGAGAAAATGAACTAATGGATAAATAACATCTGATTTGAGATCAGTTAACATGTCTGAGTGTGGTTCCTAAATGTCAGAATGAGCTCAGCCTTTAGTCTGTTCATACCCTGGAGGAGCCAGGTCCCTCAGCTGGACTGGACGGGCAGAGGCCCCCCCAGCAGAGCTGCACAAGGTGGAGCCAGAATCTAGGCCTCTGCCCCCTCCCCCTGTCCAGAGGAGCCGAAGATGCTCCTTTCATCCACACGTTTCACCACTAGTTTGTTTTGTTCTTTTATTCAAAGCTTATCCAAATCTAAACAGTCTCGCTAAAACAGGAATGAGAAGACTGAACGTCAGCATTTAAAGCTATTAAAAGTTCCATGAATTTGTCTCCTGCTTCCACTTCACACTCAATAAAAGAAGAAAAGCTGCACTCATCATTTTTAAATGGCAATTTAATATTCAGAAATAAACATTTGTCAATCAAAAGGTAGAAAAGAAGCCCAGGAGACACTGAAGACCAAAGGAAATATGCTGTCCTGCAGGAGAGGATGATTGACCTGCGATTCATGTATAATAGGAAAATCTCTCTATATATAAACAGACGTTGGTGTCATTGCTTTGATTGGCTGCAAAGATCAGGCCTGTAGAAGAGTCACGTGTATTAGAAACAGATTAGAACCATTTGGGAATGTGAAAGTTCTTGGAGAAATTAAGACTTTTACAATCTGATAGGTTTTTTAGTGACGTGGAAAAAATCATTTAACAGGCGTCAGAGATGGAAAACAGCTTCATTTACAGGTGCTCGACAGGTGAGATGTGGTGAGCGAGAAGGCCACGATGATGAGTCAGTGCAGAAAGCTTTTCCCTTTATTCAACTGGTTGATTTCTTTCCCCACTCAACTAAAAACATCTTTCAGTGGTCAAGCAAAAGGTGCTGATTGTGAAACTGCTCTAAAGTTTAATTGGTGTCCTGCACGAAAGCTTCGTAAGGTGTCGTCTTCCTGTAGAGGCAGTAATGCTGAGTCAGGAACAGTATGTCAAAGATGACAGAAAAAGCACCGAGGCCAAACTTTGTAGGATCTCCAAAAACCAGCTTCCACTCATCTGAGGGAGGAAGTATGACAATCAGACAGGAGGTGGCGCCACTCAGAGCCTTCACAACCTGACGGGACACACGCAGGAGGGGACTTACTGTTGTTGTACGACTGTAAGAACATCTGCAGAATACTCAGAATCCCCCCACTGAAGTCCATCAGCACGCCACCGATGCTCCATCCCTCAGTGCTCTGTCTCCTGTAGTTCATGAAGGCCTGAAAACCAGTCAGAAAACCAGTCAGTCCGGCCAGTAGCAAAACCAGTTTCAGTCGTAGCTGTACTCGTTCAGTTTTTTGAGTTTCAGTAATAAATTTGCAAATGGTTCCAACTAACTTCTCCCACTTCGTCCTTAATCCACCTGGACGCGAACATGAGTGTGTGTTGTCTGTTTGTTGCTTGTGTGTGGGCACGTGCACCTGAAGTGTGACTGTACCTGTGGCACGTATTTGATCAGAGTAACAGCCAGTTTAATGTAGGAGCAGTAGTAGAGGAAGTCCAACCAGGTGATCTGTTTGGCTGCTGCAAGAACCAGAGTGACCAAAGCAAACGTCCAGCCAACCAGCAGCAAGAACACGGCTGTCCAGGAGATCTTCTGGTCTCCTCTCTGACACCAAGAGGAAATACAGGAAAGCTCATCAGAGCACCACCAACAAATATACATATCATAATATGACAACTTATTTTTACCTGTTAAATTCCATCAAGTATAAAAAACTTGTGTAATTAGCAGTTCCTTGAAAAAAGTGAAGGGGAGATCTTTTAACAGCCACTCTTTTATTCACGCCCATGTTCTGTTGAGCCAGCCATTAAAGTGGAGATCAACCGATCCTTGATTTAAGCAGGTAAAAAACTCATTTAGATTCAAATTTCTCTTTGAAGAGTGACCTGGCCATGAGGGCAACAAAACAAAGCTACAGCTGTACATACGACAGTAAAGCAAAGGCGGTCACCATACTTAGAAATAACAACATTTATGCTAGAATACACGATAGATTAAAATAATTGAAATCGTTTAAAAAATAAAAGAAATTAAAAATAGGTACAATGCCCAATAGAACCTGTTTTTGATCCTTTAGAATTGACTGAAATCCCCCCAGTAATCAGTTCAGGTCCTTCTGGAACCCTGCCCAGGACCCAGCAGCAGGTTCACCCCAGCACATGTGAAAGCTTTGTTAGTCAGGTTAGTGTTGGTTCCAGGGACCAACACGTGGAGGACGTCCTAGCTAGCAAGACTGGAGTCTCTACACACGTAGGAATGCAAACGGGTGGGAACTAGCTCCAGAAGAGACTGATCAAGAAAATGTGCAGACAGGCAAAGATGGACAGTTTGCTGCCGCATACAAAGCGCAGTGGTGCACAAGATCAGCTCAACCAGTAACACCAGGATGAGCCTTGCACCAGTCCCAGGAGATCACCAGTACAGAAGCAAATGAAGCTCCAGTCAACCAGTACGACAACATAGTGGATGAGTGACCTCTGACCCAGGGGGTCCTGGTGCCACATGTACTGTCAGACATGCTTGAAGAGCAGGTCTTATGGAAGCGACCCTGTCATGCACCACGGATCACACAGGCTTCCCTGTGTGATGCCAGATGCTTCCAGATTCCCTGGAGCATCTGGCATCTCCAGACTGTTTCAGCTTTGAATGGTTGGTCCAGTGAAGACGCACCTTGTAAATGGCAGCCTGGCAAAAATAGACCAAGCACAGCAGGACAGCGTGCAGGCTGAAGAAGACGTCGTTGGAACTGACAGGATTGATTCCCTTTGGGTTCCTCTTCAGAAACTCCTCCTGCAGGAGGAAACATCAGCTAGTCAGGCAGCGCAGCTTCACCAAGGCCCACTGCTGCACCAACGGACAGAGTGGTGGGCTAAACTCTGAAAGAGTGTGTGTGTGTGTGTGTGTGTGTGTGTGTGTGTATGTGCACACACACACACACACACACACACACACACATAGCTTTCATACAGAGTTAAATCCTGTCACCTGTATAAAAGGCACCCAAAAGAGGGACACATTGAAGACAGTGTAAGCGATGAAACCAGTCAGGTTCAGAGCCAGGAAGTCAAAGTTGAGACCTATAACACTGAGAGAAGACACAATTTAAGCATTCTGTCCTCGCTTGAGTGGGCCTGTAATAAACATGTAATAAACATCACCGTTGTATGTCTCTGTACGTATCTGTGTGATTATTGAAGCCCTGAAGGAAAACTGGCTAATGTAAATAGTAAATATTGTAATCTGTAGTCAGGAGGAGGGACAAAGTGTTTCAGTCCTAAAGGATGGAGGGACGAGCACCTCTTCCTCCTCCAGTTCTCCCATGCTTGTGGATAGAAGGACAGGGACCAGAGCAGGAAGTAGAGCCATCCAACAATCTGACTGATGACTGCTAAGACGTTGCTGTGGATGACCATGAAGCGAATCCTGTGAACACAGACGCAGGACAAATTGAAGACACACAACGTAAACAAGACGGTGTCCAGCCAGGACAGATGGGAGTGGAGCTGTGACAACCATCATTAACTGAATCCCCAGCTGGCCCCAGGCCTCCTGCTCTTCACCTGGACCCACCTGCTCAGATGCTGCAGCTCTGTACAGTTGCACTGTAGGTACGTGGTCACCTGGCCGACATTATGGGATGTGACGTTGAAGGTGACAGTTGATGAATGTCTGGGCAGCAACACCTAAAAAAGGGCATCAGAAAAAGGCTCTGAAGTTTGGGGCCTTCAGCAGGAACAGAGCACCAACGTGCACGTTGCCAGTTAGGTCATGTTAATGGGAACCGGGGACCCCTGGTGAGTGCAGGATGATAGGACCAAGCAGGAGGTGCTGACACCCATCTGTCCACCTGTGGACGGCCTGTTTTAGCGGGACATCGGTACATCCCGATTAATAACGGCCCAATTTTCAGGTGGAAACTGACTTTTGACAGATTTTATCGAATCATTTTAGAACTGTGCTAAAGACTGAATATGCACATACATACTGTATATGCACGCGTACTTACATACATATATACTGTACATACAATGATAAAAGTACATTTTAGGCCTTTTAAATACATTTTATTTAAAAGGCGCCATTCTTGACACTTAAAGTCACCTCACATCTTCCCTCCACACATTATGTATGTGTGTGTGTGTCTGTGTGTGTGCGTTTGTGCATTACCTGTGTAGGTAATGTGATTATAGATGAATAATTCCTCTCGGAGGTGTAGGTTACATTTAAGTAAAACACAATTGGCTGTTGAACAGGAGAACTATAAAAAGACAAAAACACAATGTAAACACTGATCCAGCAAATTCTGAGAGTTCGGATACAGTTAGACACACACACAGGCACGCACGCATACATGCACAGACAGGAATTCAATCGATAGATTTAAATTCAGGAAATAATAGAATCTGAATATTTTCATGTTTCCCCCCTTTTATATTCCTCCTCATAACCGGTTTCACTGTTGCTTCATCCTAAACTATTTAGGCGTGTGTGTGTTTTTTAGCTAAACATCGCTACTGTGAAAGTAAAAATGAAAGTTTTGATAATTATTCGCAACAACAACATAACTGCACCCACGTGTTTGTGTGAGCGAAGATTGTGTTTCGGTGTTTACCTTAAAGTAATGTTGAGGCTGGCTTCAGAGGCTTCTGGAAGTGTGACAGAATCAGGAGCAAATAAATCTAGCCTGGACTCTGCCGGTGGGATGAACAGAAAAAGAAATGGGGATGACTCTGACCACGACACACAATCAGCAGGTAATAAAAGATCAATCAGAAGGGCATCGTCACTGGAGCTGCAATGTGTAATCATATTATCAGTTCGTCTTGCATTGACTCCTACAGAAAATGACTATTTCTCAAACAATTGGGATTACACAATGTAAAAAACAGACATCCCTTCACATTAAAACAAGAATTCATGTATAAACAGAACTCACCAGAAACATTAATGAGCATCCACATGAACAGCAGCTGAGCAGGTTTCAAGCTGAGGCCGAGACTAGACATTACTGATGACCTGAACACACACACACACATACACTCAATTTATTTTGAGTGATATAAAAACAGGTTTTTATGAGAATAATCATATCAACAACATTTAATTTGCCGAAATGAAACCACTTCAATTCCTGGTTCTCTGGCTTGGAGGATGCGTCACGTGACAGCTGTCGTCAGCTGACCTGCTGAAGTTAAAGTGTCTCTCTGTCCCAACTTCATCTTATTCAACCGAAGACATTAATAATGGCCAATATAGCCGCAACTGTTGGACCGAAGAGTTCAGCACTCGGCCGGATCAGCCTCTAGAAGAGCTTTGCTCCTCTGGACTGAGTGTTTACAACGTTCAGAAATGTCTGTAAGCAGCCTCTCCTGATTTTAGGTACAATATTTACTTTCGCGACTAACGTCGGACAATTAGATTGAACGGTAGTTTGGCTTTATTTGCGATAACACCTCGGTTTGTGCGGTTAATGTTTCGCAATTCGAAAAGATAGAAGGTCAAGTTTAAGCCAGAATAACATTGACTTACTGTATTTTGGCTTCGACGTCTTCTTCGTTGTTGTTTCCGAGATCACTACACACCGTCTGAGTGCAACACCGCCGCCTCTCGCCCTGAAAAGATTACTGCAATGACTGGAACAAGAGATGAACGCATCCCACTCTAAATGTGCATTGAAAAATAATAAAACCATTTTTTTTTTAAAATAATTACAAGACGGATGAGACATTATCAAGGCTCAAGAGAGACTCCAGAAATCATCAAAAATCATAGTTTCTCCTTGAAGTTGCACATAAATGTCGATGGGTTTGGAGACCCGAAGGCGTTTCCAGGACTTTTGTTATTTCCATTACAATGAGAGGAGCCAGCCAATAATCCCAAACCAGATCCATCCCAGGGCAGATCCATGCACCGCAACAGCTCTGTGGCCCACCCAGTGCAGCTCCTGCTCACCCACATCATCTTACTTGTCTACAGCAGGTCAACTGTCTTTCATTGAGGAATTAAAGTTTATCAGCATATTGTTGGATAAATACCTTTTACTTTATTTTACACGTTTCTGTGTGGGGATTCTGGCTCTACCGTTGTAAAACCTTCAGCTGAAACATGGCTTCAGTGTCCCACCAGGTTGGCATCACTCAAAGCTTCCATTTACTTTTCAATTTGGTTCATTTGGATGATGCTTCCTTTCACTTCATCGAAAATGATTCACCACTGTGCAGGTTTCTCTGGGTGACCAGATAGCTTCCTTGATGTGGGTCTTTTTCAAATACAGACAACCAACAAAAATGTGAATGTTAGAGTGTCTAATCAAAAGTGGATCTTCTCTTTAAACAATCCATACTGGAGGGAGTCATTCCAACTAAAGATTCCATTAATCTAAAGAGAAAATAAAAAACAATGTTCAAGCTTGTAGTAAATATCCAGCTAAAGATTTGTGTAATGCAGAGGGTAAAATATAGTTATGAATCCAGTTAAAACTATTAGTTTATCCAGTGTTGGGAAATTATCCAAAAGGAGAAATTATTTCTTAATCCAATGGAAATGTACACCTGCATAGTTGAAGCACAAACTAAAGGGTCTTAATATTTATGCCACAGCATCATTTTAGTTTGACATTTTTTATAAATGAGGATAAAACCAAGTTTGATTTGTGATTTGCAATTCTGCCGTTTTGAATTGAGCTCATTGACAAAATATATGAAATTTGGTTTTAGCAAAAACCTCCAACACAACATGTGGGGAAAAGGAATGGTCTTGGTTTATTTCTTCTTCCAAAATTGTTTGTAGGAATCTACATTGAAGTCATCTTCATACTGGACTGCAAATTGCTGCTTTGGCTTCTTGGCTTGTCTCTTTTTCTGTCGGGCTTGTCGTTCTTCTTCCGACAGAGTGGCCAGATTAATGGGCATCTAGGAAAACACAAAACCTTTGTTTAGCAAAGCTGTGACATCTTTGAGCGTAATAATATATCCTAATAAGAAGCACCACAAGAGTTCCCTCAATGAACAGCTGTATATGTCTCCTATAATGTACATTAACTGTCCTGGCTTTTCCTCCCCCCAGTCTTGATGAATTTCTGTCAAAAATGGATCATTTTTCTATCCACTTTGTAGAAAAACAATTGTTCAATTGCAATTGAATAATACACAGACAGCAAATTACTTTGCACAAAGGAGATGAGAATCTGTCGTCTGCACTTGTAAACATTCACATCTGGTTTTGTGTCAAATCAGGCAATAGACTATGGTGGACAGTGACAGCAGAGCAGCACTGAGGTCAGGTGTGCTGTAGTCATGGAGTCATGGAGCCTGCAGCAGCAGTTGGACCTGCAGCAGGCCCCTGGACTCACTCACTCACCAGGAGGATGCGTCGAGGCTCTCTGTACTGAATATTAATTGTAGATCCGTCAGGTTGAACCAGCATCACCGGATACGATCGCTCGTACTTCTGCCGCCCACAGCGCACGACTGAAGTCCTGTTGGAGTTGAACTGGGGGGGGCAAGTGTGGACCAGACCCACTGGTGGCCCCCCGGAGCCTCTGGCTACTGCAGCGAGACGTGATGGTCTCAAGGAACCTAAGAATACACGACCCCTTCACACACACACACACACACACACACACACACACACACACACACACACACACACACACACACACACACACACACACACACACACACACAGTGTCAAATGTGTTATAGACGCACGATCAGCTGCAGCCAGGACTAATCCCCTCGTTTAGAGACTGTCTTCATTCTCACCATGACATTAGCCTCCTCGGAGAACAATACTTCCCTGAAGACATGCTGACTAAAGCAGGACAACGAGACACGGCAGACACCTGGACCTTCGTTTCTATTTCTTCTTCTTTGGTGCAACAGCAGCTTAGTGCTGCTGCCTACTGGCCGCGGCTGGTATTGCTCACGTCTCATGAAGCGAATATACTGCGCTGATGTCGGTCCTGCAGCACACTTAAGGCAAAGTTTAGGCAGTCAGGGGCAAAAAACGTGGAAATAGAAAGACAAATATAGGCTTAATTTTTACTCTGCAATCTCTAGGGGTTAACGAAAAGTGCTCACTGTGAAGCAAATATGTCGTAGATGCATGGTCTTAAATACTTGTGACAGCTGGTGTTTATTTTATTTTCCTGTCTGGTGTCAGGTAACAGGAAAGAATATGAAGGACCTTTATTATAGAGAACAAGGAGAAAGCCAAACTAATGACACAAACACAGGCTGAAATACACAGCACAGAAAATGTGCGTAACAAAGAGAAAGAAGGCAGGAAAAGAACAATAGTAGAAAATACTGAAGTGTTACAAGTTGATGAAGACTCTGGAAATGTAATTACTGTTGACTTTTCAATGACTTTTTAATAGTGTATTTCTAAAAGCTGGAAAAACAGCTCCAGGAAAAGATGTGTTATGGTTCCTCTCTGTAAGCCAGGTTAGGACCCATGAGTGACAGAGAGCTGCAGACCAACAGCTCAAACCTCTGCTGTGGGTAAAACTATGGGAAAAAAAATAAAGGCTGGACTATTATTTAGAAACCAGGGAAGAACTCAAAAGCTATCAGAGTGGGTTTAGGAAAGGAAGGATCAAATCAAATCAAATCAAATCAATCTTTATTTATATAGCGTCTTATACAATCAAAATTGTTTCAAGGCGCTTTCCAGAATCCCAGGGCCTGACCCCAGACAAGCAACAGTGGCAAGGAAAAACTCCCCTTTAACAGGAAGAAACCTTGAGCAGGACCAGGCTCATGTAGGGGGACCCTCCTGCTGATGGCCGGCTGGGTAAAGAGAGAGGAGAGGAGGGAGGACAGGTAGAGGATAGGATAGGTAGGAGAGGAGAGGGGTAGAGGAGAGGAGAGGTAGAGTGAAGGGGAGGTAGAGGAGAGGAGAAGGAGGAGGAGGAGAAAGAGGAGAGGAAAGAAGAGGAGAGGGAGAGGAAAAGGAGAAGGAGAGGAGAGGAGAGGAGAGGAGAGGAGAGGAGAGGAGAGGAGAGGAGAGGAGAGGCACAGAGCACAGAAACACACACAAAAAATATGCACAATCACTTCAACGGGGCCGGCGGTCATTATGCAGCTCCGATGGCAGTGATACCTGCAAATAGATAGAGGGGGGGGGGTGGGGAGAAGCAGAAAAACTACACAAGAATCAGCATAACTAGTCTGCTTGATGAGGAGAGGAAAGGAGAGGAAAGGAGAGGAAACCATGACCCAGTGGAGTGACAGAGGCCTGTCAGGTGATCATGTTTCCGGACCCCGGCAGCCTTGGCCTATAACAGCATAGCTAGAATGTGACCTAATGATTAGACGACCCCCTAAGTATGATAATTTGTCTGTCTATGATAGTAACTGGAACTACTGAATTAGTAACAGTAAGCTTTTTCAAAGAGGTAGGTTTTGAGTCTGATCTTAAAAGTAGCGATGGAGTCAGCCTCCCGTACCTGGACAGGGAGCTGGTTCCAAAGCAGGGGGGCCTGGTAGCTAAATGCTCGGCCCCCCATTCTACTCCTAGAAACTCTGGGAACCACAAGTAGACCAGCATTCTGAGAGCGGAGCGGTCTATTGGGCTGATAGGGTATCACTAGCTCCTCCAGGTAGGATGGAGCTAGGCCTCTGAGGACCTTGTAGGTCAGAAGAAGGGTTTTAAAAGTTATTCTAAATTTAACGGGCAGCCAATGAAGCGACGCCATTACAGGACTTATGTGATCTCTTTTGTCAATACCTGTCAGAACTCTGGCTGCAGCATTTTGGATCAACTGGAGGCTTCTTAAAGAGTTGTTTGGACACCCTGATAATAAGGAGTTACAGTAGTCCAGCCTGGAAGTAACAAATGCATGGACTAACTTTTCAGCATCAGGCTGCATCAGTAGCTTCCTGATCTTTGAGATGTTCCTCAAGTGAAAAAAGGCACTTCTAGAGACTAATTTAATGTGTGAGTTGAAGGAGAGATTTTGATCAAAAGTTACTCCTAGATTCCTCACAGAGAGACTAGATGTTAATGAGATACCATCTAGAGTGATCATGTGATCTAATCTATCCCTGAGAGGTTCAGGACCAAACACCATGACCTCAGTTTTTCCTGGGTTAAGGAGGAGGAAATTTGAAGACATCCAGGACTTTATGTCTTTAAGACAGGTCTGGAGCTTCACTAACTTCTCTGTCTCCTCGGGTTTCATGGATAAATAGAGCTGAGTGTCATCAGCATAACAATGAAAATTTATCCCATGCTGCCGAATAATGTTCCCTAAGGGAAGCATGTACAAGGTGAAGAGGATTGGTCCGAGTACGGAACCTTGAGGAACTCCATGGCTAACCCTACTGTATGAGGAGGGAACGCCGTGGACATGGGCAAACTGGTATCTATCAGATAAATATGATCTAAACCAGTCTAGTGCTGTCCCTTTAATCCCAATCACATGTTCCAGTCTCTGTAACAGGATGCTGTGATCAACTGTATCAAAAGCAGCACTGAGGTCCAGCAGAACCAGCATAGAGACGAGTCCATGATCGGAAGCTATGAGAAGATCATTAGTGACTTTAAGAAGTGCTGTTTCTGTGCTGTGGTGAGCTCTAAAGCCTGACTGAAACATCTCAAACAGGCTGTTCCTCTGCAGGTGCTCCAGTAACTGAGTCACCACCACCTTCTCTAGAACTTTAGAGATAAAAGGAAGGTTGGATATTGGTCTATAATTTGCCAAGACATCAGGATCCAGTGATGGTTTTTTAAGCAACGGCTTAATCACTGCCACCTTGTAGGACCGGGGTACATAACCTGACACTAAAGAACCATTGATCTGGTCCAGGATAGAACTGCCTATCAGTGGTAGAACATCCTTCAACAGGTGTGTTGGGATGGGATCTAAAAGACACGTAGTGGTCTTGGATTTCTGAATTAGCGATGACGCCTCAGAAAAATATATAGGGCTGAAGGAGCTTAAGGGCTCGTTGGAGACCCTGCATGTTCCCACAGTCGGCACATCTGGTGATGGTCCAGTTGTAGGGATGGCCTGGTTAGCTTTCTCTCTGATAGCTAGAACTTTATCAGTGAAGAAGCTCATGAAGTCTTCACCACTAAGGGAAGAAGGGATACGTGGATCTAAAACACTGTGACTCTTGGTTAATTTGGCCACAGTGCTGAAGAGAAACCTGGGGTTGTTCTTATTTTCCTCAATCAAAGAAGAAAAATAAGCTGTTCTAGCCTTGCGAAGGGCCTTTTTGTATACTAATAGACAGTCTTTCCAGGCTACATGGTAGCTGTCTATCTTACAGGAATGCCACTTCCTTTCCAGTCTTCGCACTTTCTGCTTGAGGGTCCTGATATGTGAATTATACCAGGGGGCACACCTCCTCTGATTTACTATTTTCTTTTTCAGGGGGGCAACAGAATCAAGCGTGATTCTCAGTGAGGTTGCTGCACCTTCAGCAATAGAGTCAACCTCAGCAGGGCTAAGATTATAATGATTGATCCCTGGGGAAACACATGGTGGTCCTGGGATCAGCACAGGGATCACTTCCTTAAACTTAGCTACAGCATTATCTGAAAGACATCTGCTATAGTAAGACTTTGTTCTGAGCATAGAAGAATCCTTAATCATAAATGTAAAAGTGATCAAAGAGTGGTCTGACAGGACTGGGTTCCGAGGGAACACTGACACATGTTCTACCTCAACACCATAAGTCAGGACTAGATCTAGGGTGTGGTTAAAGCTGTGAGTTGGTTGGTTTATCTGCTGGAGGAAACCAACTGACTCAAGTAATGAAATGAAGCCATTTCTAAAGCTGCCGTTTATAACGTCCATATGGATGTTAAAGTCTCCAATGATAATGACTTTTTCCGTTCTAAGGACCAAGTCAGATAAGAAGTCAGAGAACTCAGACAGGAACTCTGAATGTGGCCCAGCAGGGGGCCGATATACAACTGCAAACAGAAGTGGCTTTTCTGTCCTCCAGTTCAGATGAGTGATGCCAAGAGTCAGGCTTTCAAATGAACTGAAGCTATGTTTTGGTCTGGGATTAATTAATAACTTGGAGTGATAGATTGCTGCCACTCCCCCTCCTCGACCAGTAACCCGTGGAATATGATAATTAAGATGGGTAGGAGGAGTAGATTCATTTAAGCTCACATACTCCTCCTCCTGAAGCCAGGTCTCAGTAAGACAAAATAAATCAATGTGATGATCCGCTATCAGGTCGTGCACTAACAGGGATTTACACAAAAGAGATCTAATATTTAACAGTCCACACTTAATTGTGATATTAGTTTCTCCAACTTGTGCTTCAGTATTAATTTTAATAAGATTTTGGTGATTGACCGCTCCCCTGCTCTGTGCTTGGTGAACTTTTAACCGTGGAACAGAGACTACCTCTATAGTGTTAAATATGTTATTATTGGTGGATGAGGGTTCTAAGGAAGCAGCAGAGAGGTGTGTAAGACCACAACTCTGCGTCCTGGTCTGGACCCTGGATTGTCAGGTCACTTTGGGTCTAATAAAATTAGCCAGATTACTAGAAATGAGGGAAGCGCCATCTCGAGTGGGATGGACACCGTCTCTCCTAATCAGACCAGGTTTTCCCCAGAAGGTGCTCCAATTGTCTATAAAGGCCACCTGGTTATCGGGGCACCACCGTGACAGCCAGCGACGAAGCGATGACATGCGGCTAAACATCTCATCGCTGGCCAGATTGGGGAGGGGACCAGAGAATGCTACGGAGTCCGACATCGTTTTTGCGTAGTTACACACCGACTCCAAGTTAATTTTAGTGACCTCCGACTGACGAAGCCGGGTGTCGTTGGCTCCGACGTGAATAATAACTTTACCAAATTTACGATTACGTCTCGCCAGCAGCCATAAATTTGCTTCTATGTCGCCCGCTCTGGCCCCCGGAATGCACCTAACTATGGTCGCTGGAGTCGGCTTCACGTAGCGCAAAACAGAGTCGCCAATTACCAGGGTCGGTTTCTCGGCGGGTGTGTCGCCGAGTGGGGAAAAGCGGTTAGCCACGGGAAGCGGTTGGTGGTGCACCGTGGGCCTTTGTTTTGGGCTACGCTTCCTACGAACCGTCACCCAGCCGCCCTGGCTAGCCGGCTGCTCGGCTGCTGCCGGGGGACCGCTAGCTGTAGCTACGCTAGGCGGCTCCGCAGCAGCTAGCTTACCCTGGCTACATGACGCAACTCCAGCTAACTCCAAGCTGCGGAACCGCGTCTCAAGCTCGCTAAGTCTCGCCTCCATAGCCATAAATAAACTACACTTCTTGCACCTATTCCCTTCACTAAGGGAGGCAGAGGAGTAACTAAACATTTCACACTCTGAACAGACAAAGACACCGGGTGAAACAGACGGTGAGGCCATGCTAACGCTAGTGATCGGCGAAGCCCTGTATTTGTTTAATATGGGTTGTTTCTTACTGTTGATATCAGGTGACTAGAATGTCTCAAGTGTTCAAAATTTTAAGTAAAGTGAATACAACACACCAAGTGTTCAATATTAAGTGAATACAACACACCAAGTGTTCAATATTAAGTGAATACGGCACCCCGTGCACAATGCAACCAACGAACGATAGAAGAGACAGGAAGTGACGCCGATCATGAGAGGTCCTGCTTTATGTGCACGAGGTAAGAGAGAATGGGTAAAGGGTGTAGTGGCTGTGTTGTTTTATTGATAAGGGAGAAGTGTATAATATGATGTGGGCAGATGGACTGCTTATTAAATTATAGCTTAAGGGGATAAAAGGCAAAATATTCACATAGCTCAATAATTTTAATAGCAACAGAAAATAGCAGTAAGAGTTGGTTAAAACCCAAGAGAGCAAAATGTACAGATTTTAGTTTATAATAGCAGATGAAAAAAGAAACACTGAGAGAAGGTGGCTGATTATTTTCTGTATATTTCCTATGGTGATTTACACTGAAAATACTGGTGAGAGCAACACATACATCTGCAGGATGATTGTGTTGATGATTGTGCAGGATTAATTAAAAATAGTTGGTTACAAGTAGTTTGGGGATATCCTGTGTATCTTTATCAAACATATCTTTAGCAGTTATTAGCTGTTTCAGGTCTGTTTTAGCAACTGTATACAAACTACTTATACATCAGCTGTCTGGGGTCAGGCCCTGGGATTCTGGAAAGCGCCTTGAAACAATTTTGATTGTATAAGACGCTATATAAATAAAGATTGATTGATTGATTGATTGAGCTATATATCACTATTGCCCAGAAAGTTGGGCTAAAACGTTTTTTGCCTCTTAAATTATGTTAGTTTTGCAATGTTTTTATCTTCTAAGAATAAAATATTTGAAAAAACATATTAAATATTGTTACTCCAATTTTGTGCGCAACAATAGGCAGAGTAAATGGGACAAAGTAAAAATTGGTCAACATTTCCTCAGGCACAACAAAACAAGGGAATAGGTTCCCAAATAATAATTAGATTAATTTGAATGCACCAATTTGTTGTTTGATTTTCTGTAAACACTTTATGGTCTTGAAAAAAGAGAAACTAATGTTTCACATAATGAAATCAGCTTCCTTTATTGTAATTCACAGTCAGCACCAGATGTGCACACACACACACACACACACACACACACACACACACACACACACACACACACACCCACATTTCTTTTTATTTAATTTTTTTTACTGCAATGTGTCCATACCTCTCTGTCCAAAGGTTTCTTCACACACAGGGTTCCATCACTGAGGATGTGAAACATGTCATGGGCTGGTTTCTGATCAATCAGAGTACACATTATCTGCGAGTTCTCATTTCCTGGTTCGTCAGCATCAGTTGCTGTTATTTTCATAACCGTAGTCCCTGTAAATGATGACATAACATATGACATAGTTACAAATGTCAACAAACAAACAGGCAACCCACGCAATTGCCTAGGGGCTCGAGCTGGAAGGGGCGACATTAGTCCAGAAATCAGTGACAAAAGGATTGAACTGCTTTACGTGAATACACTGGATGTAATTGTGTTCTGGATCGGTTTCACTGCAAGTCCATTCCACCTGCTGGTGTCAGGTTTATTTTTTTCATACAAATATATTAAAGGGCGGGTAGCTTTGGCACCATTGACAATGAGCCACCCAAAATAAGAGATTTTTTATTTTGAAAAAATTCCAGATATCTTATTCTGCCTTCACACCTGACTTCCTGTCCCACACAGACTGTCGCTGCCTAGTGGCTATTGCAGGGGCCCGAGACATGGCTGATATTGATCCATATCAATAACACAACCTGAAGCCTCTGAGATGATGATCATGTCTAGCCATAGAGATGTTACGATGTGCTGGGGGAATATCAGTTGTTTTCCCAGGTCAACGTGCAGTTGCCAATCAGGAGCTATATGGAGGAGTCCCGTTGTTATCTGTGGACCTGCACGAGGTCTCTCTCCTGCTTTTATGAAGGAGATTGCCTTCTTCGGAGCATGATGGTGTTTGGTGGTGCTAATGGCCAAGGCTATGCTCTCAGCCACTGCTTTGAGTACCTGGTCGTGGCGCCAGCGATAGCGACCATCAGGGAGCCTCTGCCGGAGCAAAGGGAACAGGTGGGTGTCTCACTCTTTCCCCTCGCATGGAGGTTTGCTGGGTTGGGGAGGGCATCGTAGACTGCTGCCACAAGGAACCGGACGCGGTGGAAGTCTGCCTGCATGATGTTTGACCAGGTAACTTTGCGCTGTAATGCGCTCTCCCACCTTTTCCATGCCCCCTGCTGTCGGAGTCCCACTGCCCTACCCACTCGCTCTTCCTCCACGCCTGCTTGGCCCTCCTCCTGAAGTAGGTGGTTTCTCTCTTTGCCCCGGGCATGGCTGACTTGGGTCTTTGGGAAGTAGCCCAAGCCTGTTCTTCCTGTTGCCACGGCCCCACATAGTGCCTTTTGCCTTAGGCGTGACTCAGCCACCTCCACTGCCTTTTCTGCCTTCCACTTCCTTCCTGTCTTCACCTCAATCCCGGCTGATGACACCTTGCAGTCCCTGGAGTCTCTGTACTGTAGGGCTTCTCTTGTGCGTGCCACCTTAAATTCTTCAGTGAGCCCACTGAAGGGTAGCTGCAGGGTGTTACTTGTCCTGTACAGTACAGCGCTGTTGAGGCTGCGAGGAAGACCCAGCCATCTGCGCAGAAAGCTGCTGATCTTCCTTTCAAAGGATTCCACTGTTGTTAATGGGACTGCATACACGAGGAGAGGCCACAGGACTCGGGGAAGGATGGAGTACTGGTAGATCCAGGCTTTAAATCTACCAGTCAGGCCAGACTTGTCCACCTTAGTGACCCACCCTCCAAGCTCTTCCGTAGACTTCTGGATAGCAGCAGTGTCCTTCAGGCTGGAGTCAAAGAGCTTTCCCAGGCTCTTGACTGGTTGCTCCGTGATCGATGGAATTACGGTTCCTGAGATTGAGAATCGGAATTTGTCCACCACTTTCCCCTTCTTCAGTACCATGGACCTTGACTTGGTGGGCTTGAAACTCATCCTGGCCCATAGGATGAGTCTCTCTAAACCCTGCAAGATCCACCTACACCCTGGGACTGATGTTGTGACGGTAAGGTCGTCCATGTAGGCCCTTATGGGGGGCTGTCGAACACCTGATCTGGATAGAGGCCCTCTGCACTCCACCTCAGCCGCCTTTACCACCATATTCATCGCCAGTGCGAAGAGAATGACGGAGATGGTACAGCCTGTTATTATCCCTTTCTCAAGGCGATGGCAGTCTGAGGTTACTGACCCTGAAATGACCCTGAGCCTGAAGTTATCATAGTAATCCAGAATCAGGTCCTTGATCTTACTGGGAACATGGTGTAGGTGTAGCGCAAGCTCAACTAGGTTGTGTGGGATGGACCCGTAGGCGTTAGTCAGGTCCAACCACAAAACCGCTAGTTCTCCTTTGCTCTCATGGGCCTCTCTGATGAGCTGTGTAACTACACCATTGTGCTCTAGACAGCCGGGGACTCCAGAGATCCCACCCTTCTACACTGAAGTGTCGATGTAGTTGTTCTTAAGGAGAAACTCGGTCAGTCTTTGGGAGACGACGCTAAAAAACACCTTCCCTTCCACACTCAGTAGTGAGATAGTCTGAAACTGGTTGATGTTTTTCGAGTCCTCCTCCTTGGGTATCCAAACTCCCTCAGCACATCTCCACTGGTCGGCTACTTCGCCAGATCACTTTCAAGGCCTTCCACAGATGCCAGAGAATTTCTGGACAGCGCTTGTAGACGAGGTAAGGTCCCCGAGCAGCTGTTTAGAAAACCGGAAGGGATTGGCAATGAAGGCTGCTCGCTTCCTTGCTCTCTCTCTCTCCCGCGCCTCCTGTGCCGCTCTGCTCTGCGGAGAGTTTTCAACTTCTTCCACAGGATGTTATACAGCTCTTTTAAAGCTTGCTTGTCCCCATCAGCAGCTATGATATAGAAAGCAATCCAGGTTGAGCTGTTGGACAGTTTGGAAAAGCTTATGTATTTATACATAGATTAAAAAAGGAATTTATACATAGAATTAAAAAATCTTACTTCTATAACTAAAAATAGGTGTTATTGATCTCCAGGGTTGAAAAGTTATTGACTTCAACTCAAAATAATATCAAACACATTCAGAAATAAAAAAAACAAGAAAGTTTGTTTAATTTCTCAACTTCAAATTGAATCTAAAAATTAATAAATCCATGCATCCCTAAATAAATGTTAAAATTAAAGCACAACATGTGATGAAATGTAATATTTTAATTATTTATTATGGCTCAAAATGTCAGCTGTGACAGAGCACTCATGCAAGCACATATACACCCCTAAACACACGCATACAAACACACATACAAAGACACACTAAACCGTACACTTACACATGCTTTCAAACACACGTATACGCACACTCTCTCCCTCTACCTTGTACATAGACAGACAACATACATCCCAACATAAGCTGGTCTGAGGCAGCCTAACATTTGAGCAGAGAGAAAACTATGAGTCTTTGAAGAAGGCTGCATCACAGCCATTGTAACATGTTCCTGAAGTATAGTAAAATTTCGTAGGAAAGACCAACCAGACCTATGTGGAAATGGCACAGAACACGGTGTCAAACCTGTAATACAATTTTAAGAGGGATTATAATAGAGGTATTTCAAAAATGTTTGCTGCAACGCATTGTTGTTTAATTGAATGAGCAAAAGGTCACATCAGTTTGTTTTCTTTGCAGTCCGTTATTAGTGATACAAAGTGGGTATCAGAATGGAAAAACAGGTCCCAGAGACTCGCACATAAAATGCTCCACTAACTGCAGTTAAGAACAGCCTGTGATTTTACTGTCTTGAGCCAGGTCATTAAAATGCTGTCTATTCAGTTTTTTAAAATAAAGGACAATCTAAACAGGGGAAAAAAACACTTAGAAGAATGTTTCTTATAAAAACGTAGTCCTTTTCTGACATATAGTCAGAATGAGGAGGGTGCCTCACCCTGCCAACAGTGAGATAGTGATTATTCCTTCATGAAAATAACTAGATTTAGTTAACCCGGTATTTCTACCCTAAAGATCACTACTCCAACAGGAGGGTTACTGGTGAGGTTAACCTCACAGGAAGTCACCCCCCAATGACCATCAAACTACAAGGCTTCCCTCATTGTTATTCTAAAGAAATAGCCTAACCTGGACTTACTTCAACATTGTCTGAAACTACTTTTTGGCTGTTCATACATGCAATAATAATATATGGTTCAATTCTTTAATACTCTGTGCAATAACAATTTGTTTAGTACAATATATATACAATATTTGATCATCTATGTACATCGACTAACTTAATGGTCAATGGACTGAAAAGTGGACGCAAGATTATATGAGCTGTGGCAACAATCTTCTCCTGCTTTTCAGCAATACGGTTCCTAATAAAGGAAGTGGCGTCGGCTGTTTCAAATGAATCTTTATTGACAGCTGTCAATAGGCAGGACAGTCAGCAGCAGCCCATGGGCTGTTTTCACCCATATATGGTGTGAGTACATAAATTGTGTCCTTTGGTCATACTTCCAGGACAATTCACTTGTATGTTTGTTGGTTTTAACAACAAAAATTTCAAACTTTTCCAGTTTAACATGTTCTGAACACAAACCATGTTAAACTTTAAAATTACTGAAGTAAAAATCAAACATGCGGCAACTGAAGTTGGTTGCAGGAAGGACTAGGGAAAGAAACTTTACTCCACAGTGATGTGACAACTACGGACTCTATACTAGATACCCTCCTCTCCCCCTCCTCCTTCTTCTTCCTCACATTAACAATAAACAACCCTCCAGGTGGTCCTGCTTCCTTTCTCAGTCCAAAAACATGCATACAACTTTTATTCAATAAAAATTCATTAAATTCTGATTGTTAAAAAAACATATTTATTTTTAGCATTTAATAATTGTGTCAGCTTTACAGAAAATCAAATCCTGATGCTTAACAATATATTAATGAAAAAATAACCACAAAAACAAACAAAACCCAAAAAAAAAAACACACTTTACACATAAAAATATTTAATCTTATTTAATCTGTGGGCAAAAGCTGAGGCCAGTGTGCTGGATCGAGGAAAACTGTGCACACACCACTGTAGAACCAAAGTTTTGGCAGGAAGCATTCCACCTCCCAGTTGTCAGTTGACTGGTCATAAACCTCAACCTCAACACTATAGTCTCCCTCCATTCCTTTCCAATGTCCCCCAGTGATTAACAGCTTGCCATCCATTGTTATCAGGCCACCATTCTCATGAAGCATGTGAAGATGCTGGACCTGAAGAAGGCAACAACATGATGCTTAAAAACCTTTAATATTCATTTGCTTGTACTTGAGTGGTATGGGCAGGGAAAAATAAGTAACTCTGAATGTACCTTTTGCCATATGTTTTCTTCTGGATTATAAGAGAATACTTTCTTTGTGTTGTCAGCAACCAGATAGATAACACCATCCATACAGACAGAACAAGGAGAAGACAAATACCTCGGCATGAAGGGTGAACATATGGCGATCCAGCTTTCTAAAAATAAATCAAAATAACAGATTAGCTGTGCATTCCTGTTTTGCCTAAATTACACAAATCTAATTTCTTCGCAGATTGGTTGGTTAAATAGAAGGAGCTTATCAGCTCGACTGACAAACAAAACCCCTGGAAGACAGTCCAGTTGACTCTCTGCTCGACCTCAATGACCTGAATAGATGTTACACTGTTCATGGACATCACAGAATTAATTCAATGTCTTTAATTCAGATAACATCTGGGAGAGGATGTGACCAGTTAATCATATGGTCGTTTATGGTCTAGATCAGGGGTCGGCAACCCGTGGCTCTAGAGCCACATGCCGCTCTAGTGCTGCCCTAGTGGCTCCCTGAAGCTTTTCCATAAATGTGAAAATGGAAAAAGATGGTGTGAATATATTTTTTGTTTTAATATAATTTCTGTAGGAAGAAAAACATAACAAACATTCTTAATATTTTCCAATGCTGTAAAAATGTGTACCATAAATATTTAATTTCAACATCTCATTACAACGTAAGTTAAACTTAAAGGACCATCGTACAGCTTGTGGTGCGTCATTCTCTCCAGGATGCACTGCAGGGAACATAAACATTTAATCATCAATGCTCATTATGTATTTGTAGCCTACTTATTATTTAGGCTACTAAGTAGGCTAATATAGCTAATATAAAAACCTTACTGCATGTGTTGCCTTTATAATAAGGCTTATATAAGGCTTTTAATTTTTTGCGGCTCCAAACAGATTTGTTATTTGTTTTTTTTGGTCCAAAATGGCTCTTTCAACATTTTGGGTTGCTGACCCCTGGTCTAGATCAAGAGTCAAAATATGTGTATTATTAACAGTGTAACTCAAATGCTGTACAATGATTGCAAGAAATTATACTTTGGATAATACTGAAATAATCTGACTTTTGGTCTGAATAACACACAAAGTTTGTACTCTTTTGAGTGCTTTCTGGGATGTACTCTGGTTTTGTCTGTGTTGCTCCTTATGTACACCTCTCACTGTCTCCCCAGCCCAACCCACACACCTTTTTCCCCTGTATTTAAACCCAGCCTTCACACACTCTCGGCCAGATTGTCTCATGTCTTGCTTTTCAGCGATTATTGATTTCTTGTTTTTCGCCTCTGATTGGCCCGACCTGCCTTTTCCGTTCTATCCCTAATAAATTATTTTCCTGGCTGAATCTTTCTGATCCAGGCCTGTATCCCCTTCCTCGGGGCGGTTTCCCTTTGGTTCTACATGAGCCTGGTCCTGCTCAAGGTTTCTTCCTCTTAAAGGGGAGGTTTTCCTGCCACTGTTACTTGTTAGGGTTCAGGCCCTGGGATTCTGGAAAGCACCTAGAAACAATTTTGATTGTAACAGATGCTATATAAAGATTGATTTTTGATTTTGATTTGATTCTAAAAGTGAAGATTACAATAACGTGGAAGCCTAATTTTGAAATCTGTACATTTGAGATTTACTTCCACTATTTGTTGCTAATCTGTCCTTCATCCTAGTAAAGGAGCATCCTCAAGAAAGTTTTCTACCAACCTCACTGTCGCTGTTTGTGTGCTGCAACTGGGTCCAGTTTTAACCCATTACAAAATACCATTACAAGGTATTTTATTAAGAACATGAACACATTCTAAGTCTCTCTGTCAGTGCGCTTCTGACTCATCAACACACAAACACAAACACACACAGGATTTATATGGCACAGAAGACAACATGAGCACTGATTCACCCGGCTGAAACTGACAGGCCACAGCTTTACGGTCAAACATCCTTTCATCAGCTCCTGAGCAGCGGAGATGGACTTTGCAATGGCGCCAGCAGTACGCAAGCGTGTCCTACACTTAGTCACAAAGTCAAAGATGTTGGTTTTTTGATAAGGACTCACCATGAACTTCTCCTGAAGTACCTTCAAGGGCCCCCGCACATTATGGCCAAACACCAGCTCAAAAGGGGCTGAACCAAAGAGACTCGTGTTTTGCATCACGTATCGCAAACAACATAAAGGCAAACCATTATCCAAATCTCTATCTGTCTCAAAAGAATATTTCTGTAGCATTTCCTTCAGGGTTTGATGCCACCTCTCCAATTCACCTTGTGACTCTGAGTGGTAGACACTACTTACTGAATGTGACACACCTAAAGCCAGCAAAGTCTGAAGGATTTGGAAAGAAAATTTGTGCCTTCATCCATCTGCACCACACATGTGGTGAAAAACTTTGAGCGCCTTGCTCATTTGTGAACTGATTTTTCTCAGTGGAACGGTCTCAGGAAAATGGATGGATACACACATTATAGTACACATATTATGTTGCCACCGACCAACACAGTCAATGATGACATACTCAAAAGGTGTACCAACATCTGGAACAGGATGCAGGGGCACTGAAGGAACTTTCTGGTTAGAATGACCGGTTAGGTGACAGGTGTGGCAAGTCCTGCAGAAATGTGCCACATCTGCTTTTAAACCTGGATAGAAAAATTGCCTCAGTATGCGGTCATACATCTTCGTTATTCCCAGATGGCCAGACCACACATGCTCATGCGCCAAAGCTAGCACATGCTGATTGTAACCTGCTGGAACTACAATTTATGTACCCAGTCCTCACCTCCAACTCCTAGCTGCAGATCCCACAACACACAAAAAGACCATCTTGCAACAGGTATATAGGTTTATTACTAGGGATGTGGTCACTTTCATCAACCACTGCAACTAAACTATGCTTTAAGGAGGGTCAGACTGCTGTAACTGAATAAGGGTGTCATGGTCCTCGTTAAATTGATGTCATGCGGAAAAGGTACGGCTGCCACAACTTCACCAGGCTGGTGCTCCCTGCAATTACCCAGGGTAGTTTGTCCTCAGAGAAAACTGTGGCAAACAGAGACTCTGACAACTCTTGCTTGGGTAAAGGCGCAGATGCCAAACACACCCGGATGTTCCTTTACCAAAACATCTGACAGAGACTCAGCTATGGGTACCATCACCACCTCTCGGGTGGGATACATCTTACCACCTGCCAGGTCGTTGACCAAAATAAAATCAACCACACTGGTGAGAGGGGTCCTGAAAGCTGTAAAGCCACACCAAGCCACAGGACCAGATGGGATACTGGGGAAAATGTGGAAAGCCTGTGCGGACCAGCTGTTAGGGGTCCGAACACGGATCTTTAATACATCCCTGACACAGGCTGCCATCCGATCCTGCCTGAAAACAGCCACCATCATACCAGTCCCTAAAAAAACACAGGCAGCCTGAACAACTACAGACCAGTGGCACAGATCTCGGTGGTCATGAAGTGTTTTGAGATGCTAGTCCTGCACCGTTTCAAGTCCTGCCTCCCTCAGAACTTTGTCCAGCATCAGTTTGCCTACAGGGAGAATAGGTCAACAGCTGATCCTATCTCTATCTTGTATGGGGGGAGTGGTTAACCCTCTGGAATGAGCCATGGGAGGAAAACACATCACTGCTGCTGTGGATCAATGTAAATTTGTCTGCCAATATTGCAACCTGCTGTAAGGTGGGCACCTTCTGCTCATTATGGTGGGTAACGTTTATACATTCAGGCAGACAAATTTTAAATTCTTCAATTAAGAGCAACTCTCTCAACAAAGCCATATCAGCCACTTTGCATGCTGAATACCACTGGTCAAAGAAGAGACTCTTTTCCTTCTAAAAGTCAGTGTAAGTCTGGCCCTGGCTTTTGGCAAGTCCCCTAAAATGTTACTGTATGCCTCCGGCACCAATTCATATGCTTGTAAAACAGCCCTTTAAGTTTCTCATAGTTTAAGCTACCCACAGTGGAGAGGGAGGCACAGGCTTCCTTGAGCTTTACTATTCAGCTTACACTGTAAAAATATGTTTGCTGAAATATGTCTCTTTCTCCAACTCACGAAACACAAGAACAAGGGGAGTGTTTTTACTAACACTGAAGCCTATATTGAATGAAGGTGACACAATTGCTGCTACTGGGCTAGTCCGAGCCTTCACCTCTATTTCCTGCATTCGCACTGCCATATCCACTTCGAGCCTTTTCAGCTCCAGCTCTCGGCGAAGCTAAATTCTTCTCCTCCTTCTCACACTGAAGAGGAGCAAGACGTACCCTCACTTATGCATCCAGTCTTGAGTCACCAGCAGTCGGTTGTGAAACAGTTCCTTCTATCATTGGAGATGCCAGAGAAACTTCCCTCCCCTCTACCACTTCACCTGGTCTGGGTAGGTCCTCGTTAAAACCTCTTTTCCCAACAGGACCTCCCCACCACTGCATCTTTCAACTCTGCCTCACAGAGGGCACAAGAAGCTAAGGTACCATAGTGAATGGTCAACTTTCCAACCAACCCATAAAATCAAAGGTTTTTGGTTTTTGTTAAATGGGTCCTGCTTAGTACCATTGGTACTCACACAACTCATGGTTCGCTCAGAAAGACTGACTTTAGCCTGCATCACCTACACGATAGTGACATAATAATCCATTACTCTATCAGGCATCTAGTTTGCATACTTAAGGAAATATTGGAGCTCTCTTCTCTCTGGGCTTCATTTCTGAGTTTCTGTGGAAAGTGCACCTGCCTGTTATACTGTGATGTATGTGACCCTGACAATTTTATTACAGATAACAACTTAGTTTGTTAATTGAAAAACTTTAGATAGTACATAGATAAAATAATATTAGAAATGTAGATAATAATATTTATCTTTTATTTCTGTAAACCTGCTGTGTCATATTTTTGTGTAAATTATTCAGTTAAATTCAGTTTAAGCCAACAAATGCATCTATCCACTTTCTAAAGCTGTGTCACATTGTGGGTTCACAGGGCCAATTCTTACATTTTGATTATAAATTATGACGGACCACTTACCGCTACAGCAAATTACTCTGGGAACAACAAATTACTGGATGGTATCAATATTGACCCTATAATTACCGTATTGGCCCGAATATAAGACGACCCTGATTATAAGACGACCCCCACTTTTTCAGTCTTGTTTCAACGCAAAAAACACCGTCTTATATTCGGGCCAATACGGTACTGAGTTGTCACAGCCCCATTCTCCCAGTTCCCTCCTGTCCCTCTGCCCCAGTAATTTTCCACTCTCCCTATATTATAAGCCTCCCCTGCACTCTCAGTCTTTGCCAGATTGTTCTTCAGCTTTTCCATGCAAGACTCTCCAGGACTTATCTGCCTTACCGCCTGTTGCCGAACCTATTTGCCCCTGACCTGCCTGCACCGCCTGTCTCCTGGTAAACTCACCAGCCTTCCGTCCCTGACCATGACTTCTGCCTCAGTGTTTCTGGTTTCTGTCTGCTCACCTGGTCCTGACTTCTCTGCCTGGCCCCGACTTTGCTGCTTCTCATCCCCAGTCTGCTCTGCTGCATCGTTGGCCTCATCTCCTGTAAGCCCCTCTCTGCCACTCCTGCCCGCTGTAAATGGAACTGTACAGTTCTGAGGGTTCACGTCCTCCCCCTCGGTTCCACATCCTGGCTCTGCTCAACCCAATCCCCGAGCCTGAAACCCATAGACTTTGTGTGGACCCTGAGCCTGAAGAACGGACTGTTTCCTGTGTTTCCTTGTCTGCCTGAGTTCCTGTTTGCCCGTGTACTAATAAAGGTCATTACTAACAGTCCCAGCTTTCCAGAGTGCTGCATTTGGGTCCAAATTGCACCCATCACATGAGTATCACATGTAACCTAAATTGACCCTGTGATGAGCTGGGGACCAGGGTATACCCTACATCTCACCAGTAGACAGCTGGGATAAGCTCAAGGAAACCATGAGCAAGTGTAGTTTCCTTTCTGTGGAAAGATTGTACAGTGATCTCCATTTCCCAAAAGACTACCACCAAACTACTCAGTGACTTCACGCTCTCGCCCCTTCATTATGATATTTCGTACCGATTGAGTCACAGATTGACCCTCGAACCGGAGGGGTTGATATTCATCCTGCACCAAAGATGACCTGCATCTCTTTCATCACTCATACAGTTCAGAATTCTTTTGTTATACTTACCTATTACAGGGTTGTAACACTGCATTGTCAGTGCATTGTACTTTACAGCACAAGATCCAATAACATAGAGCTTTCCATGGCAAGCTGTGGCAGTGAAGTTAGTCACATATTTTAGGGCAGGACATGTCAAGTTCCAGGTGTTGTTGTAGGGATCATAGTGTTCTACTTCAACATGATCTGCTGTTGTACCTAAAGGAGGGCATGGAAGAAAAATTAAGAGCTAAGGTTGTTTATGCATAGCAGCAAAACATTTGAGAAATTTGTCTGTTTCTTCCATATTTCACTTAGGTTTGTGAAAAAAAATCCAAATTAGTATTTGAGTAGATACACCAGCTATTGGAGCTGAAACAACTCCTTACCTCCAATCACATAAATCTCCCCATTGAGTGTTGTAGAAGCATGATTAGTCCGAGAGCGGATCATGGGGGCCACTGTAATCCATCTCTCTTCTTTGGTAACATACTTCCAGGTCTCAGTCGTTGACCAGGTGTTGGTGTTAGGACCTCGTGATCCTCCTGTAATAGAAGTTAAGATTTTGTCATCGTGTCCTTTTCAATTTTTCTAAAACTTTGTGACTCACCTGTAATATAAACATCATTGTTTAAAGAGACCATAGAATAACCCCACTTGTTTGGATTTGGGAAACTTGGTAGTTCATACCACTTTTCTATAGGAAAACAGAAAAATGTGTTCATGTCTGCATTGACATAAAAAACAGAGACCAACTAAAAAAGTTTATTTTCTATTGAATGTATGACTTGAATACATTAATTTTGGAAATAAAACTACATTCAAGATGTCTGGTCAAATGTATAAAATCTGAGGCTGATTGGAAGACAGATATGCAAGTTAGAACAACTTGTTTATTACTGGTGCGATATTGAAATTTGCTGCAATGTCATGGCCATGACCTCTAGTGGGAAGTTGTAATACAGCCACTTCCTGTTTAATGGCAACAACATTGAAATTTGCCTCACCGCCACCCTCTGATGAAAAGTTAAAAACTTTAACATTTAACCCCCAAATGACCACAGAGGTCCCTGTAATGAGCTATCAACTCATTCAGGGGTGAAACCTGCTGCATATGCAACTGGGATAGACTGAGCACCTTCCCAGTGCACCCAAAGAGATAAAGTGGTCAATGGAGGGGAAAATAAGCATTCAATTAGTATTCAAATTAAGATTTCAATCTGTAATTTCTCCTTGTGGGATTAAAGATGGTTTCTTCTTCTTCTTCTTCTTTGTGTGAGAGGAGTGCGAGCGGAAGAGAGAGAGCGAAAAAAACAGTGTGAAAGCACTTCTTTTCCTATTCTTTTCTTGTATGTGTGTGAATGCTGGATAGTATAGTTTGATTTATTGTGCTGTTTTTCGAATTTATATTGTTTCAAGGAGTGTGTGTGTGGCCGTCATGGCGGCCAACGCCGGTTTGACCGACTTGAGCAGGAAGCACGGAGTCAAGGTGGGTGCGGGCTCCGTGCTTAGTGTGGGGGAGGTGGCACTGGCTGTGGGCAAAAAAATTGGCCACAGCTCAATTAAATCCGCCGCCCATATGAATGACCTTATCCAACGTGCCGCCGTTTATTAGTGATGAGTTCCTGGTACGGGAGCTGTCCCAGCATGGAAAAGTGATGTCTCCCATCCGAAAAATGTTGTCCGGTTGCCGCTAGTCACCGCTGCTGAGACACGTAGTGTCTCACCGCAAGCAGGTGCACATGGTCCTCAACAGTAGGACGGAGGAGTTTAATTATCGGTTCATTGTCCAGGTAGATGATTTTTATTATACCCTTTTTGCAACCTCCTCCGCCCTCAACCTGTTTTAATTGTAACGTGGAGGGGCCAGGGCTTGTCCGAGCCGCATTGCCCTGGACGCGCCGGCGGCGGAGCCCGCCGCTCCTGCGCCCGTGGCGGCCCGTTCCGGCAGCGAGGCATTGGTGGCTCAGTGCGGAGGGAGGCTCCGCTGCCCTGGACGGAGCGGCAACGGAGTCGCAGGTTTTGTATGCCTCTCCTCTCCTCTCCTCTCCTCTCCTCTCCTCTCCTCTCCTCTCCTCTCCTCTCCTCTCCTCTCCTCTCCTCTCTATCCTCTACCTGTCCTCCCCCTTCTCCTCTCTCTCTACCCAGCCGGCCATCAGCAGGAGGGTCCCCCTACATGAGCCCGGTCCTGCTCAAGGTTTCTTCCTGTTAAAGGGGAGTTTTTCCTTGCCACTGTTGCTTGTCTGGGGTTAGGCCCTGGGATTCTGGAAAGCGCCTTGAAACAATTCTGATTGTAAAAGACGCTATATAAATAAAGATTGATAAAATCAAATTAAATCAAATCAAAGTGTCATTAAGGCATGGGCCCTTTTTAAAGTTGAAAAAAGAACCAGCTCTGAATCTCTGTATTGGCTGCTAAGGGAACCCACGGTGCACGGAGCCAGGCTGGATGTCTCGGCCGAAGCCACGCCAAGACTGACGGCTGCGCTGTGGCGGACCCGGACCTTACTCCTCCAGCACGTAGTGGCCGTGGCAGGGCCAGACCTAACGGGCGCAGAGGCAGTGGGTTCCCTGTTGGGCATCCGCTCTACCAAGGGGGTGCTTCGGCTATGGAGGAACACACTCAGCACGAGAGAGAGGCGTCTCCTTGAGGACTATGGCCAGGGGACCGAACCCGACAGCGAGGACCCCTTCCCAGAGATCTGGCTGGCTGCCCATCTCGAGAATCTAGTCGGTCCTCTCCCCAGACCATTAAAGACTTTCTCCCTGCAGGCAGTTGAGAAGAAAACCCTGTATTACAACTGTGTGAGGGTACTCAACAGGAGAGGACTGTCGAACAGGAACACCAGCGTGTGGGCTGATCGGCTGGGAGGGGATGGAACCTGTCCCTGCTCGACGGTCCTTTTCCAACCGCCCCTGAAGAAGAGGACCTCCAGTGGAGGATTTTACATGGGGCCGTTGCCCTGAACGCTCTTCGCTCTAAAATGAACACTGCTGTGTCGGACCAGTGCCCGTTTTGTTCCAGGCGAGAGACTGTGTTCCATGCGTACAGTGAGTGTGAGAGGCTCACTGTACTTTTTAATGTCATGAAAGGTGTTTTTCATGGTTTTAATGAATCCTTTTCGATCAAAGCTCTTATTTACGGTGCAGGGTACTGCTCGCAACAAGTGGCAGCTCCTAAATTTTATTTGCGGAGAAGCCAAAATGGCTATATACATCTCAAGGAAAAACAAAATCGCTAAATCTGGAGATTGTGAGGCCACCTCTGTGTGGCGCTGTAAGGTCCGTTGTAGGCTGAGGTAGGATTTTGACTTTTATAAAATGATAAATGACCTCAGCCACAATATATGGTGCCACAAAGATATATTACGCACTGTCACAGAGAAACATTTGTTTTTTGCACAACCCCTTGTGGGATCAATTATATTTGCTGTTCCCTAATATTTATTTATTTATTGTTATTCTGTGTGTTTCTAAACAGGGTGTCTTGTGTCCCTGTGTAAATTTTTAATAAAGTCTTTTTATAAAAATAAATAAAAATCTTCTTCAAATCTCTAGCAGGGTTTTTTTTTTTTTTTTATGTACAAGCCCTGAAAAATGGACTTTCTGCTGAAATTAGAGGGTGGCTTCAAGAGATTTTTTTGTACATCACGTGGTGTTTTGTGCATCTTCATACATTTGGGTGAAACAGTATCCAGGGGAGCTGTGATAACTCCCATCTAAGTAGCACCCTAGAGTGATGTTTTTCACTTCTTTTTCACACTTTCACAAAATTGGCAAAAGCATCACTGTAAAAGAGTAAAAGTTAATTTTAACTTAAAAACATGAAAAGAAGAGAAATAGATGAAGATGTTGGTCAAAATGAGATAGAAATATTGGCTGCTTGAGCTGATAGCAACGATAGCAGCAACATTGGTAACAATTCCACAGAATCACGTCATTATATCCCATTAAAAGCTGCCCAATCGAATATTTTATGCGCCACATTCAGAAATGATCCTGATTGACATCATCTAATTAAGTATACAGCACAGAAGAACTAGATGTTATGGGACTGTGATGCCAGCTTTAAGGTTTAAACATTTAAACAAAGGAAACTAGGTATAAACTGACAGAATGTCTGAAATTGGTGAAATTCAAGACATACCCAAGGATTAGATAGTGAGTGTTTTCTTTCTTGAATTAAGTTCACTCAGTTCCTAGCAAAGCATATTGTTTTATGGAGGTTTGGAGAGAGATGAGAACCTGAAGAAGACACACTAGCAAAGAGAGCCTTTTTACTTAGTTTTCCTTGTATTATATAATTAAAAATAAAACTGGAGGGGAAACAATCAGTCAAATTTAGTAGATATTCCTTTAAGTGGTTCCTTTCTCAAAGCAGTATGAATGTCATGGCCTGTGTGTTTTGTGCCGTTTGTTTGTGTTTTGTCTCTGCTCAAACTAGCCACAATACCCCACAATGACAAACCAAATGGCTAGTGGATTGTACATTTAGCACCTTTAATGCTGAATTTCTGTCCTGAATTGTGAGTGATAGCAAAAACTTTAGCATACCACCACAGCATAAGCAACATTTTGTGAAAGGGTCTGAAACTATTCAGATATCATTCTACGTATATTTATGTTAAACTGTTTCCATTGTTTCTCTCTTTTTATCAAACATTCCCGCAAAGCTGTTCTTTAAAATTTAGACAAATTTAAAATGTGTGTGGGTGTGTGTGTGTGTTTGAGTGTGTGTATGCATGTGTGTGTGTATCTGTGAGTTTTACAAAATAGTTTGTACTTGTTTTGGTGTTGTAGAAGGTACAGTTCCTGTGTCCCCTTCTGTGCTGTATTGGGTCTCGAGGTTCATCTTCATCAGAGTCATCACTGTCAGAGTCATCCAGGGAATGACTTCCTATTACAACCAGTACATCTTGTAGGTTGGACTGTGGACTCTGATGGTTGTGTGTGTCCCTAAGTTGTGGTTCCAGATTCATTTTCTGGAAGAGTCAAAAAGTATTGTGTCATACAAAAGCATTTAGATTCAGCAGAGTGTGTATTTACTCACCTCTCTGTAAATGTTTTGCACGGCCTCAAAGCTGGTGGTACAGGACTGAAGCAGACTATTCTTCAGCAGGGTGTTAGAGACGTAGTCCAGAGTGAGAAGACAAAGACGGGACAAGCGAAGAAGTTCAGGTAAGTGGAGGAGCCGAGATTCTGTATGATGCTCGACCCATTTCAAGATGGCATCCACACGGGTACTCTCATCTCGTATTTGTAGTCCTTCATCTGAGAGGCAGGAAACCAGCCTATTCTTTTCCAGCTCTAAAAACTCCTCACCCTGTTGAATAGCTTCAAAGTGCTCCAAAAGGAAGGCCCCAGCCTTTGCCATTATCTCAGGGCAGCTGTGAACTGCCCCAAATTCCAGAATTCCAAGGCAGTTAGTTTCATCAATCTGGTGCTGAAGGTAGCGGCTGCACACACTTCTCACCGTCTGGAATTGTAGTTGACTAGAGGTGCATATCAAGCCCTCGACATTGTTTTGATTGATAGTCAGTTTGCCTGTGTAAGCAAAGTCCAACAAACAGCTGAGTATGTCAGGATCAACACTATGCAGCTCCACTCGACTAGTTATACTCTCCACAAAGTTTCCTGAAAACATGCTATGGAAGTACTGGCTGCAGAGGGCCAGAACAGCCCGGTGGCAGGGGAAGTCTCGACCTCCTGCACTCAGAGTCACATCAACCAGTTTGGGCTGAGAGCAGAGAGAGCGTAAGCCCTCCAGAATGCTCTGTGGGTGGGAGGACAGGCAGAAGTCTAGGTCATCTACATTACGCACCATGGTCAACCTTGAAGAAAATACAGAAATAATTATGTGAGTATGCAGACAAAATAAACACTAGGTTTGATACAGTCATTAACCATCCCATTAGAATGGCAGAATCAAATCTAGCTAAAGTTGAATTGCAAAATTGTGTTTTCTTTCTTATGAAGTAGAATTTTAACAGACAGTATTAAATGATTAATCTGCTGCTTGACAACACCACCGTGGGAATTTCTCCCAGGGATTTCTTCAAATGGACTAACCCCAAAAGAGGAAAATAAAGGCACTTGAGTCCATTAGCAAATGAGGCTGAGACGGCAGTTTGGTGGTACAAAAATAAATGTATTTTTACTGATTAATTAAAACTCTGGTGGTACAATCACTCAAGAGTGAGACCTACTCTGACAGATGGTTCCAGGAAAAGGGGATCCCAGAGATGCCACCTGGAACACATAATAAGTAATAATGGCTTAGAAAGAGAAAACTAAAACAAAATAACTAATCACAGTGAAAAATGAGACCCAGAGAACAGGATTTTCAGAATTGATCATAGTTCAACACAATAAAAAAACCCATATCAAATATGACTACAATCACCAAAATAAACAAATCTCCAGGATAGATTTATTTGGGATTTGAATGAAACCAATTAATATTAAGGAAATAAAGGTTATTGTTATTGTTCCTGCATTGTTCTCTCTCTCTGGCCTGCACGCGCGCGCGCACACACACGTGCACACACTAGTCCAGGTGAGGCGAAGCATCCATGGTTTTACACATAGACTAACTGCTGTTACATGGTGACACTATCACCTACAGCCCTGCAATAGTGAACAGATAAAACATTAACAACTTCCAAATGATGAAATGATGAATTTGATTCAAGGGGAAGTTAAGAGGAAATTAATCCATCAAGCTGAGCAACTGTTCCTCAAGAGTTTTTGTGCCTCTCATTGATGTGAAAATGTTTTAGGCTTTTGGGCAGCAAACAAACTTTGTATGACACCCCAGATTATATTAGTGAAACTTGTATGGTATTTGTGAAGAAGGGGGGAAGGAAATCTTACTGATGTTTTGTGTATATATATATATATATATATATATATATATCGATCAAAGCTCTTATTTACGGTGCAGGGTACTGCTCGCAACAAGTGGCAGCTCCTAAATTTTATTTGCGGAGAAGCCAAAATGGCTATATACATCTCAAGGAAAAACAAAATCGCTAAATCTGGAGATTGTGAGGCCACCTCTGTGTGGCGCTGTAAGGTCCGTTGTAGGCTGAGGTAGGATTTTGACTTTTATAAAATGACACACACAGTATATCACTTTGGATCAGGTCCAGAACAAAAACCACTGTACTAAGACTTCTAGATTAACCAGATTAATCCAGAGTCTAAGCGTTCATTAAAACACACTTTCAGATTTGTGAAACCTGTTTCATATTTGCAGAAAAGCCACATTTCTCCGGATCTATGCCAACCATTCTAGAGCATTCCCCCTCAGCTGAAGCCACCAAAACAAATAAGTATAGCCTGCCACACTTACATAAAAAAAAAGTATCCATCTAAGACAGCAAAGTCTCAAGTCTTTCAAAAGCTGTCTCTTTGATGTGTGCACATTTATGCTGTACATGTATAGAGACAGATATATGTTTGTCTGTACCTGTACAGAGACAGTTTAACAGATATGCTTAAGTGCTGCTCAACAGGCTCACAATCATCAGCATATTTAGCAAATGACCTTTGACTTTGAATCTCTTCTCTCGACAACCAACAAATAACTCATGATCATTCAACGTAAACGAGGAACCAGAAAAATAACTCACTACAGTGACAGGAGGTGAAAAAAGAATCCTTGCTGTTGGAGAAGTTGAAAACATGAAGGGGGGACGCGGGGCGTCTGATGGGACAGACTATATTTAGGACTCTCAAATTCCAAACAACAGTCATGGACGTGGCAGCTGCACTTACAGGCATGTTCTTGTGTGCACAGATCAACCTGGTTTTGGACACAAGAGGTAAAATAATCGATCTGTGTGTGTGTGTGTGTGTGTGTGTCCATCCATCTCTTCATCAGTGCCATGGTTATTGGATGTTTTTTACTTGTCGGCCTCAGAGCACCACAGAAAATAGTGTCTCTTACCAACTCAACACTTTTCATATGGACCAGATGCTGATGGTTTCATTTTATAGATCTTTTGTGGAGACTTCACAGTGAAAGAATGCAATCTCGATCACACCTGACCATGCACCTCACCAGAAATAGGCAGTTTCTCCAATACAAGTATTTAAAATGTGTATTTAAAATGGAAAAAAAAGATTTGGTTGTGTGTATTTTATTGTAATGCTGAAAAATGCCTTGATATTTTCATTTTTATCTGACAACTAAACTGTCTGAAAGGCTTGTTGTGCTGAAAAGCAGCAACGGAACAGACCCTCCCAGACCCCCCATGGCAACTTGGGTTTATTTGTCCTCTAGTCCGATTGAACTGGACAATCGTATGAACCAACAGTCAATGACGGTCTGCGGGTTGAAAATGTCTGAAAGAGTTGCTCTGATGAAGAAAGCATCAATCTGGGCTGTTAAATCTTGTTAATAATTAGTTGATTTATTGTTCACCCATTCAAATGGTCACTAAAATACTGATAGAAGAAAAATGTTGAGACGCTCTCTCACTATGTTGAGATACTTCTATGGTATGTGTAGTTTTACTGTGTTTTCCTTTTAGAGCATGGGCTTTGACATAGAGTGTACCATCCAAATGACTTCAGAGCAGTAAAAAAACAAAACAAAAAAAAAACAAGATTGCAGTCCAAGGTCTATTATTAATTACCACATTTCTATTCCAGATTTTCAGAAGAAAGTCACCATGATCTGAACAATGTCATTGTTCTCTGGTCCAAGGATGAGTTGAAGGACAAATGTTGTTATTCACCAAACAAAGTCTCAGACCAATCGTAGAGTAAAAGAGGAAGTCTCACCATCACACAATTGCCTGGGGCGACCATGGGCAAAGCTCCACATGTGGTTCTCTACAAAGCATGCAAGTCTTTCGCCTTTTACTAAAGACTTCTGTGCAAAGGAGCAACGCTTTGTCAGTTGTATTTTTTAGCAGGCTCTGCCACTAGTAAAGCCTTGTAAATCATGTGAAAAGATATGCGATTCAAACTTGCACACTGTGACCAAAGCACACATTTGGAATTTGTCCCAAAAAGATCAACACAGTCTTGAGTGCAAATATGTTTGTTCCCATGTAAGTTTTAACCTCAACACTTGGGAGGAGGTGCAAATTGGTATTCGTTGTTAGTGAGGCTTTATGGCCTCACCATCAACTGTTCAGCCTGTGGTAATGCCAATGTACTTTGAGCAAGCAGTCAAAGACCATTTTTTGGCCTTTTGGCTAAGACAGTGATCACTCCCTTGCTTCCCTCGTGGACCTTATCCTTAGCAATTTGGGAGACATTTGTACTTTGCATATTTGCACTAGTTCTTGCTTGTTTGCACATTGTTTATATTGTACTTTTATTGAGTGATTTTCTTAACTGCCTTATTTGTATTTATCAGTAGCACGTTTCCTTTTAACTTACTTTTCAAATTATCTTTTCTTTTACAAGCTTTTATCCTCGCTTGTGGTGCCTCCAGCCATGTCGGCTAATTATGCCGGCCTGCGGAGGCACCACAGTGTCAGGTTTTCTTTTGAAGATGAGCAAGTTAAAATTTCACGTTTAGATTTCTCACGTAAGTTTGTACAGAACCTTTTGAACTTTCAGCCAGATGATATAAATTGTATTTTGACTTTGCCTTCAAAGGATATGATGTAAGTTTTTGCTCTGCAGCTCTGCTCCGTGATTTTTGGACCCGTTTTGAAAATGTTAAGCCAATTTTTGGCATTTGCTGTTGAAAAACTGACTGACAATGCCCATAAAACGGTTATTGTCAGAATGTTTAATGAAACAGTGAACGCAGAAGACATCTGTATCTGGTTGGCTAGATTCTGCACTGTTAAAGGCCAGGCAACCAAGGTAAGAGACGAGGATGGCATCTGGAACTGTGCTTGGAGGGTCCCCATTCAACAATGGGAAGACCCCCAAGGCTTCCAGGGCCTGAAACACTTGCCGACAATGATTGTTCTGGGTAATAACAGAGGCTACATCTACTATCAGGGTCAACCGAAACTCTGCCACAAATGCGGCGAGCACGGGCATCTGGCAGAGGCTTGTACAGTGATTGTGTGTGGAAAATGCAGAGCGGTTGGACATTCCTTTGAGGAGTGTACCATTGGGAGGAAGTGTAATCTTTGTGGAGCAGCAGACCATCTTTTCCGAGACTGTCCTTTGTCTTTCGCTAACAAACTGAAAGCTAGGAAAAAACAGGAGGAAAAAGGGGCCAACAGAAAATGAGGTGCAAACTGATTTGGAGGGAAATTCAAATCTCCCTCCAAAACCTGTGATTGGAGGAGAGGAGTCCAGTGAGGTTGGGCAGAGGGAGGGGCCTGGGCCCCACCCAGTTGAAGTTGACATGGAGTTGGGGAGGAACTATCAGGCAGACAGTCGGGTTCGGCCCGCCTCTACTGATGATGACTCCATTAGGAGTCTCCATATTGTGGAGGAGGAGCAGAGTTCCACTTCCCTCCCGGATGCCCAATGACTTTTAACACATGGGCAGACAGGAACTCAGGCAGACAAGGAAACACAGGAAGTAGTCCGTTCTTCAGACTCAGGGCCCGCACAAAGTCTATGGGTTACAGGCTCCTGGAGCGGGTTGAGCAGAGCCAGGATGCGGAACCGAGGGGAAGGACGTGAGCCGACAGCGGGCAGTAGTGACAGAAAGGGGTTTACAGGAGATGAGGCTGACGATGTAGCGGAGCAGACTGGGGTCGAGCAGCAGCGAAGTCAGGGCCAGGCGGAGAAGTCAAAACCAGGTGAGCAGACAGGAACCAGAAACGCTGAGGCAGAAGTCGTAGTCGGGGGCAGAAAGCAGGTAGGTTGTCCGGGGAACAGGTGAGGCAGGCAGAACGAAGACAGACAGGGTCGGTAACGGGTAATCCGGCAGGGAAACAACGCTGGAAAGTCTCGCATCAAGACAGAAGAACAATCTGGCAAAGACTGAGGGTGCAGGGGAGGCTTATAAGCAGGGCTGATTGGGAATAAGCTGCAGCTGTGCTTGCAGGTGAGTGGAGTTGAGCTGATGGGGTGGGAGTGGCTGGCAGGTAGAGTGGAAAATTATTGGGGCAGAGGGACAGGGACAGGAGGGAACTGGGGAAATGGGGCTGTGACAACTATTTGATTGATTGATTGATTGATTGATTGAGTACTTTATTGATCCCTTTAGGGGGTGTCCATCAGGGAAATTAGCATCTCCAAAAAAACGTACAGCACTGTACAAAATTACCCACTACCATTACACCCCATTAAACCTATTAAAGATAATAAAAATAAAATAAAATAAGAAATAAAATAGAATAAATTATAAATAGAATATACATATAAAATATAAAACTATAAAAATGTAAATAAATGAATAGATGGATGAATGAATGAACGGATGTCACAGTGTTATGTCACACATGTTATTCCAGTGTTGTTCCAGTCCTTCTGTTGGCCCTCCTCCCCCCCAGTGAGGAGTTGAACAGTCTGATGGCTCGGGGGATGAATGAGTTCCCCAGTCTGTTTGTCCTGAACTTGGGGAGGCGCAGCCTCTGGCTGATCAGGCTTCTCTGGCTGTGGATGACAGTGTGCAGAGGGTGTTTCCTGAGGAGGTCATCCAGAGGAGTTTCCTGCAGATGTTGAAGGATCTGAGTCTCCTCAGGAAGTACATCCTGCTCTGGGTCTTCTTGTACAGCTGCCTTGTGTTGCTTGTCCAGTCCAGCCTATTGTCCAGCCACAGCCCAAGATATTTATAGGTCTGCACGCCCTCCACCTCCTCCGTTCCTATCTGAACTGGTCTAGGTCTCGGTCGGTCCCTCTCAAAGTCAATGACCAGTTCTTTAGTTTTGGAGGTGTTGAGCTGCAGGCTGTTGTTGTGGCACCAGGCAACAAAGTCCCTCACCAGGCACTGGTACTCCTCCTCTTCGTCGTCTCTGATACATCCAACGATGGCTGTGTCATCTGTGAACTTCTGGAAATGACACATTTCGGAGTTGTAACAGAAGTCCAAGGTGTACAGAGTGAAGAGTCCCCAGGTGTTTCCAACATATGAGACAAGTCAGTCCTCGATACATAACTGATAAAGGGGTCCCAGGAAGTTATGTTGTTGGTGTTTTATTGTATATGTGATTTTCTCTAGAGGGAGAGTTGAAGACAATTCAGACAACCACCTCTTCACACTTGGGCTACTGGTGTTTTTCCATGAAAGGGCTTTTACTCTTTTTGCCATTAATACACTTAAATCTATAAATATTCGTTGATGTTTTTTAAGCTTCAAATTATCTGGATATAGACCTAATATAAACAAATGTGGAACTAATAGTATTCGAATTTGTAAAATATTTTGAATACATTGTTTTATTTCTTGCCAGAATTTTTGTATTTTTTATACATTGCCAGATACAATGGAAAAATGTACCCTTTTCCCCTCCCACATTTAACACAAGTATCAGGTATGGCACTGTTATATTTGTGAAGTTTTTCTGGAGTGATATACTGTATGTTCACATCAACCAGTTGTATTGTCATATTTTCAGCCGTGTGTTAGTAGATTTTGATTGTGCTCGAGAGCATGCCTCGCCCCACTTTTCTATTAAGATGTCCTCCTGCAGATCTTCTCTCCACGCTCCCAGCCGCCCTGCTGATGTTTCTGTACTTTCATCTACTAAACATTTATATATTTTGGATATTAGACCCCTCCCTAGGCAATCCATATTCATTAATCTTTCTACTGTAGACTCTTCCGGGAAGCTTAATGTTTGGTTTTGGTGTGTTCTAATGAAATTCCTCAGCTGTAGGAATTTAAAAAAATGGTTACGGGGTATATTAAATTTATCAGCTATTTCTCCAAATGACATCAGCACTTTTTGTGAGTTGTAAAGGTTTCCTATTTTTGTCAGTCCTTTAGTAGCCCAAGATTTAAACCCCCCATCTGATCTACCTGGAGGAAAAGAGTGATTACCCCATATAGGGCTAAAAATAGAGGGGGGGTGTATCTCTCAGATATTTTTTAATTTGATGCCACACTACAATCATGTTTTTCACAATAGGGTTTCTTGTGGGGTTTTTTTGAGGATTTTAGTGTTTGCTGAATATAGGTATACTGGGAGGGGCAGATCTAGCTGTAGTTCTTCCATTTCTTTCCAGAGAGGAACATCTCTTTCTGCATAGTAAAACATGATTGTTCTTAATTGAGCCGCCCAATAGTACCAGAGAGGGCAGGGACACCTGAGTTCCCCCCTGTCATAAGGTAAGTATAGTAATGATAGTCGTGTACAAAAATCTAACAGTCTTTTAAGCCTAGCGAACAGGTTGCTTGGAGGAGGAAGTGGAAGGTTTTGAAACAAATACAACAATTTGGGCATTATATTCATTTTAAGGACGTTTATTTTTCCTATTAGTGACATGGGTAAAGGTGTCCACCTTTCCAATAATTTTGAGATTTCTTGTAGTAAGGGATCATAATTACTGGCTACAATATGTTTGAGTTGTGGGACAATTTGAATTCCTAGATATGTAAAACAGTCAACAATTTTAAATTGAGTGACAGTTCTAGGAGGGCATTTACTTTCTAACTGATTTAAAAGCATTATTGATGATTTCGATTTGTTTAATTTATATCCTGAGATTTTCCGAAATATATGAAGGAGTTCTAATAATTCAGGGATTGATTTTTCCAACTTTCTAAGGAATATGATTACGTCATCTGCAAACAGCCAGCCGGTGTTCTTGTGGTCCAATTGATGTGCCGTTTATATTTTTGTGTGTTCTTACTGCTATTGCCAGTGGTTCTATAGCTATAATAAAAAGGAGAGGGGATAGGGGATCTCCTTGTCTACATCCTCTTTGTATCTTAATGGTTTTGGATATATTAAGGTTAGTCATTATTTCAGCAAATGGTTCTGTATATAGTAGTTTTATCCATTTATTAAAGTTGTCTCCAAAGCTAAAACGTCTGAGGATTGCAAATAAATAAAGCCATTCCACTCTATCAAAGGCTTTTTCCGCATCCAATGACAGAAGCGCTGTATCTGTTGCTCCCTTCTCCTAAAATAATATATTCAGGATTCTCCTAGCATTATGGAAGCCTTGTCTACCTTGTACATTTTGATCTTTGTCCATAATTTTTGGAATTATTTTCTCCAGTCTCCTGGCTATTACTTTACTCAAAATTTTTAAATCCACATTTAAGAGACTGATTGGCCTAAAGTTTTCACATTTGTTATTTGGTTTGCCTGGTTTTGGTAATAAAGTGATTAGGGCTCCCCTTAATGATGTTGGAAGAATTCCATTGTGAAAGGACTCCTTAAACATTTCTAATAAAGGTGCCATTAGTCTATATTTGAACACTTTATATATCTCAATGGGTATTCCATCTGGCCCAGGTGTTTTCCCTACTTTGATACTGTCAATAGCTGTAGATAGTTCCATTAATGTTATTTCTTTCTCTAGTTTTCCTTTAATTACTTCTGATATTTTGGGAATTTGGATTTTGTCCAGGAAATTATTGATTTCAGATGTATTTGGACCTATTTCTGAGCTATAAAGCTTTTCATAAAATTTTTGGAAGCTTTCATTTATTTCTATCGGGTCAAAGATGTTTTCATTATTATCATTTTGTATCCATCCATCCATTCTCTGCCGCTTATCCGGGGTCGGGTCGCGGGGGCAGCAGCCTAAGGAGAGAATCCCAGACTTCCCTCTCCCCAGCTACTTCCTCTAGCTCATCCGGAGGGATCCCCAGGCGTTCCCAGGCCAGTCGAGAGACATAGTCTCTCCAACGTGTCCTGGGTCTCCCCGGGGGTCTCTTACCGGAGGGACATGCCCTGAACACCTCACCAGGGAGGCGTCCAGGGGGCATCCTGACTAGATGCCCAAGCCACCCCATCTGGCTCCTCTCAACGCGGAGGAGCAGCGACTCTACTCCGAGCTCCTCCCGGATGGCAGAGCTTCTCACCCTATCTCTAAGGGAGAGCCCAGCCACCCTACGGAGGAAGCTCATTTCAGCTGCTTGTACCCGGGATCTTGTTCTTTCGGTCATGACCCAAAGCTCATGACCATAGGTGAGGGTAGGAACGAAGATCGACCGGTAAATCGAGAGCTTCGCCTTTCGGCTCAGCTCTCTCTTCACCACAACGGACCGGTGCAGAGCCCGCATTACTGTGGACGCCGCACCGATCTGCCTGTCGATCTCCCGCTCCATTCTTCCCCCACTCGTGAACAAGACCCCGAGGTACTTAAACTCCTCCACTTGGGGCAGGATCTCCTCCTTTACCCGGAGAAGGCACTCCACCTTTTTCCGGTTGAGAACCATGGCCTCGGATTTGGAGGTGCTGATTCTCATCCCAGCCGCTTCACAGGCGGCGGCGAACCGATCCAGTGATAGTTGGAGGTCACGGGCCGATGAAGCCAACAGGACCACATCATCCGCAAAAAGCAGAGACGCGATCCTGAGGTCACCAAACCGGATCCCCTCAACACCATGACTGCACCTAGAAATTCTGTCCATAAAAATTATGAACAGAATCGGTGACAAAGGGCAGCCCTGGCGGAGGCCAACCCTCACCGGAAACGAGTTCGACTTACTGCCAGCAATTCGGACCAAACTCTGGCACCGATCGTACAGGGAGCGGACAGCCCGTATCAACGGGCCCGACACCCCATACTCTCGGAGGACCCCCCACAGGACCCCCCGGGGGACACGGTCGAATGCTTTCTCCAAGTCCACAAAACACATGTGGACTGGTTGGGCAAACTCCCATGTACCCTCGAAGACCCTGCTGAGGGTGTAGAGCTGGTCCACTGTTCCACGCCCAGGACGAAAACCACATTGCTCCTCCTGAATCCGAGGTTCGACTATCCGGCGGACCCTCCTCTCCAGTACCCCTGAATAGACCTTGCCAGGGAGGCTGAGGAGTGTGATCCCCCTATAGTTGGAACACACCCTCCGGTCCCCCTTCTTAAAAAGAGGGACTACCACCCCGGTCTGCCAATCCAGCGGCACTGCCCCCGATGTCCACGCGATGTTGCAGAGTCGAGTCAACCACGACAGCCCTACAACATCCAGAGCCTTAAGGGACTCTGGGCGGATCTCATCCACCCCCGGGGCCTTGCCACCGAGGAGTTTTTTAACTACCTCGGCAACTTCAGCCCCGGAGATACGAGAGCCCATCTCCAGGTCCCCGGGCCCTACTTCCTCACTGGAAGGCGTGTTGGTGGGATTGAGGAGGTCCTCGAAGTATTCCTTCCACCGATCCACAACATCCCGAGTTGAGGTCAGCAGCACACCATCACCACTATACACAGTGTTGACAGTGCACTGCTTCCCCCTCCTCAGACGCCGGATGGTGGTCCAGAACCTTTTCGAGGCCGTCCGAAAGTCGTTCTCCATGGCCTCACCGAACTCTTCCCATGCCCGAGTCTTTGCCTCGGCAACCGCCGTAGCTGCACTCCGCTTGGCACGCCGGTACCCATCTGCTGCCTCAGGAGTCCCACAGGCCAGTAAGGCCCGATACGACTCCTTCTTCAGCTTGACGGCATCCCTCACCGCTGGTGTCCACCAGCGGGTTCGGGCATTGCCGCCACGACAGGCACCAACCACCTTGCGGCCACAGCACCGGTCAGCTGCCTCGACAATGGAGGCACGGAACATGGTCCACTCGGACTCAATGTCCCCCGCCTCCCCCGGGACATGGTCAAAGCTCTCCCGGAGGCGTGAGTTGAAGCTCCTTCTGACAGGGGACTCTGCCAGGCGTTCCCAGCAGACCCTCACAACACGTTTGGGCCTGCCAGGTCTGTCCGGCATCCTTCCCCACCATCGGAGCCAACTCACCACCAGGTGGTGATCAGTTGACAGCTCCGCCCCTCTCTTCACCCGAGTGTCCAGAACATGCGGCCGCAAATCCGATGACACAACCACAAAGTCGATCATCGATCTGCGGCCTAAGGCGTCCTGGTGCCAAGTGCACATGTGGACGCCTTTATGTCTGAACAAGGTGTTCGTTATGGACAATCTGAGACGAGCACAGAAGTCCAATAACAAAACACCACTCGGGTTCAGATCAGGGGGGCCGTTCTTCCCAATCACACCTCTCCAGGTCACACTGTCATTGCCAACGTGAGCATTGAAGTCACCCAGGAGGACGAGGGAGCCCCCAGAAGGGGCACTCTCCAGCACTCCCTCTAAGGACTCCAAAAAGGGTGGATACGCTGAACTGCTGTTTGGACCATAGGCACAAACAACAGTCAGGATCCGTCCCCCCACCCGAAGGCGAAGGGAGGCTACCCTCTCATCCACCGGGGTAAACTCCAATACACAGGCACTGAGCCGGGGAGCAACCAGAATTGCCACCCCTGCTCGTCGCCTCTCACCATCGGCAACTCCAGAGTGGTAGAGAGTCCAACCCCTCTCAAGAAGACTGGTTCCAGAGCCCTTGCCGTGCGTCGAGGTGAGGCCAACTATATCTAGTCGGAACTTCTCAACCTCGCGCACCAACTCAGGCTCCTTTCCCACCAGAGAGGTGACATTCCATGTCCCTAGAGCCAGTTTGTGCAGCCGGGAATCAGACCGCCAAGGTCCCTGCCTCCGGCTGCTACCCAAAACACAATGCACCCGACCCCCTTGGCCCCTCCTGCAGGTGGTGAGCCCACGGGAAGGGGGTCCCATGTTGCCTCTTCGGGCTGCGCCCGGCCGGACTCCATAGGCAGAGGTCCGGCCACCAGGCGCTCGCCAATGTGCCCCACCCCCAGGCCTGGCTCCAGGAGGGGGCCCCGGTGACCCGCATCCGGGCAAGGGAAACTTGAGACCAATGTTATTTATCTTCATTAGGGGGTCCTGGGCTACGCTTTGTCTGGTCCCTCACCTAGGACCTGTTTGCCATGGGTGGCCCTACCAGGGGCATATAGCCCCAGACAACGGAGCTCCTGGGATCATTGGGACACGCAAACCCCTCCACCACGATAAGGTGGCAGCCCAGGGAGGGGATCATTTTGTACATTTATGTAATAAGTCTTTCTGTACAGAATTCCTCCTTGTTTTTCCCGTTCTGTCTTATTTTTATCGTTATTTTATTCGGGCAGTGCCTGGGCAGCTGGGGAGGTCCTCGGGCCCTATAAATAGGTTTGGCGGCCATTGTTTCTTCTTGGTATGTTGTATGGTGAACTGCTGAAGAAGGCAGCCAGGGATGCGTTGATGCCCATGCGGCATGTAAGTAATTTCCTTTGAGTTCAGATGGGGATTTGTTTGCATTAATTGGATAATTTAACCATTCTGTAAACCTGAATCTACATTCTTTGTTATCTCAGATACCACACCCAAACTTGACTGCCTTTGTTATCGAATAAAGCTATTGAGTGCACTCTCTTGCTGTCCTGTGACTCTCTGACCGGAGCGCCCACTGCAGATGTGGAGACTGGCAAATTATTGGAGGGATTCTCATAATTTGCACTAAATCCCTCACATTTGGTCCTTCAAGCCGGATCAGCCCCACCTGCAGTAGCTAAAACATGGCAGAGCAGAGAGTGGCCTCAGAAGATTCACCAAAGACGACCAGAAGGAGGCGCCCTCCAGCATATCTTCAAGATTTTGAGGTAATGCTGCCACCGTCCTTGGTGGAAACCCAGACAATTAATGCCAACCCTGAATGGCTGCAGCAATCAAGTCCGCCGGTCGATACCACTTGGACAATGAGGCAGCCAGAGCCAGTGTTCGGGCATCAGATGGGGTCCGCCACTCAAGGAGTGGGACAAAGAAGGCCACCTCCACCAGAACAGTTGCCTAAAACTGTGAAGAGAGACAAATCGTCTCCTGCAGACAGCCAAGATGAATACGAAGTGGAGCAGCACAGCGGCAGCAGTGGATCAAGCACGCCGGAGTCGCCTCATCCAACCCGTGACCACGGCCACAGGTACATCACCTTGCATCAGTCGTCCACCACCCCCAGTGCAGTACCTGCACCCCCTTGTGCCCTCATATCAGCACCGCTGATACAATCGGCTGGAAGCCATGCACCTGTTCCCCTGTCACCCTTAGTGAGGGGCATAGAGAGGTTGGCAATTGCTTCAGCGTCCCTGCCAATCAATGCGTACAGCTGCACAGTGACGCCAGCATTCCCTTCAGCCGTTTCATCTACATGGCCACCTAGCCAAATGGGTGCCTCCATCACCCAGATATCGCAGTTGACTCCTCAGCCCGTATCTCAGCCTCCAACCCAACTAATGCCCGGGCTTCCCGCACCAGCATTAGCCACTTTGCAACCAGGCCACATAGGTGCCTCCATCACCCAGACGATACCACAGCTGTCCCCACAGCAAGTATCTCAATCTCCAATCATCTCTCAAAATCAACCAGCATTCACACCACCCATGCTCCAGGTTTCAACAGGGGCAAATGGATACCCTTCATCTTCAAATTATTTACCACCAGTTCCTCATCATTACGGCAGCATTAGTCAGCAACCGTCCACCCTCCAGCTACCTCAACAGTATCATCCATATCAGCACCAACCTGTTGGTTGTGGTCACCAACCACAACCAACAGCATCAGCCTTTCCCATTTACCCAGGCTACCCAAGTACACCACAAGCACCACCATTTGTGCATCAGCCTCCAACCCAACCTGTCCCCGTGCCCAGACTCCCTAAACTGGAGCATGACACCGAACAAGAGTTTACAGATCTCAAGATGGCCCTTGACTATCTCCTTGGTCCCCATCCACAGCTATCGGAGTATTATAAATACCGAGTACTCATGGAACAGCTTGTCCTTGAAGAGGCCCGACTAATCGCCCAGTCATGTCGACATCATGCCCAACCGTACTCAGCAGCAATGCAAGCTTTGCAACAACAGTACAGGCAACCCCATCAACTGGCCCAGAGTGAGATCGCTGCCCTGCTGAACTCACCTGATGTTAGGTCAGGTGACACTAAGGCATTCCAGAACTTTGCTCTGCAGGTCCAGCTGTTGGTGGGAATGCTGATATCAATTGAGGGTCCTAACGATAGAGCGCTCATGTCGTCAGGGCATGTAGATCGCCTCCTCAGCAAACTTCCAAGATTCTTAAGCGACTCCTTTGTGGAATATTTACACACCCAGGGACGGCTCCGTATGAACAGTTTGAACCCCTACAGCTTGCAAGACCTCTCCGAGTGGCTCAAAGGCAAGGCAGAAGTGCAACGACTGTCGGACAAGATGGCACAACGGCACCAGCGTAAGGAGTCCTCCGGGATGAAGATAGAGACCATCAAACTGAGGAACAACCCTGTGGCAGTGTACCACGGTTGGGAACAAGGTTCCACCACTAGCATTAGCCAGCCTGAGAAGAAACAGACCAGAGACAAGCGGATCTGCCTCTTCTACAAGGGTGCCGACCACTACCTTTCGCAGTGTCCCAGGATTGCCACATGTACACCGGAGCAGGTGGAGAGGTGGATCACCGAAGGAAAGCGATGCAGACGGTGTGGTCGTAGTAACCACGGAATGGAATCGTGCACCTTGAAGAAGTCATGCAGCGAGTGTCAAGAAGTACACCTCAAGGTCCTGCATGTAATCGCCAATCCGAGCTCCAAAGTGTATCTCACGACTCCCACAGTTGGGACCACTCTTATCCCTGCCAAGCAGTCAAGCAAAGTTTACTTAAGTCGTCCCAGTCATTGTGAGCCATGGCAATAAAACCCTACATCCTTACGCAATCCTGGACGACGGTGCTGAGCGCACAATTATACTCCCTGCAGCAGTACGCTACCTCGGCCTGAGTGGTGAAGCAGAGTCCATGGCATTGAGAACGATACGCCATGACGTGGCACACCTTTCAGGCTCCTCAGTGGACTTCCATATATCGTCTGCCACCAAACCCGAAGTGAAACACAAAGTTCAAGGTGCCTTCACAGCTGGTCGCCTGTCCTTGACAGAACAGTCCTACCCAGTGGCAGCCCTGCAGAAGCGCTACGACCATCTTCGAGGACTTCCAATTCAGTCCTTTGACAAGGTGTATCCCCTTCTCCTGCTTGGTGCAGACAATACAGGTCTAATCGCAGCAAAGGAGCAGGTCCGCTTAGGCCTATGTGGAGGACCAGCTGCCGTCAATACTGAGCTGGGATGGGCACTGCAAGGACCAGATGGTCTCACACCCCACCAGTTTCAAACACAGGCCCTCTACTACACCAACGTCCAATCACTCGCCGATGACCTATACCGCCAGGTGGAACGACTGTGGTAGGTTGATGTCTTGCCTTTCCGAAGTGAGAAGTTGGTAGTGCGCTCCCGACAGGACCAAGAGGCAATCAAAACCTTGGAGTCAGGTACGGTTCGAGTGAAGGTTGGTGACACACGTAGATATGCCATGCCTCTGCCTCGCAAGAAGGATGCACCGCCACTACGTGCTACGATGGAGGCCGTGATGGCATCACTACAGAGCATTGAATGTCGGCTGAAGAGAGACCCAGTAAAGGCCCAGATTTATGAGGACGAGATCCAGAAGCTCATCCATGCAGGATGTGTTGCGAAATTGCACCCGGATGAAGTAAACCAGTCAGAGGAGTTATGGTTCATTCCCCACCATCTCGTGGAGCATAATGGAAAACATCGCCTTGTTTTTAACTGTTCGTTTTCCTACCAAGGTTTGTCTCTGAATGAACAACTGCTCGCAGGCCCAGCCCTTGGCCCGTCTCTATTGGGAGTTTTACTGAGATTCCGACAACATCCTGTAGCGGTGAGTGGAGACATTCGCGCAATGTTCCATCAGGTGCGCCTGTTACCGGAGGACCAGCCTCTGCTGAGATTCATCTGGCGGAACCTGAGACGAGACGAACCACCTGACGTATACCAATGGCAAGTTTTACCATTCAGCACTACAAGCAGCCCGTGCTATGCAACCTTTGCAATGCAGAAGCATGTCAAGGATTACAAGAGAGGCAGCGAAGAAATCCTTCAGTCCATGGAGCAGTCATTCTACGTTGATAATTGTCTTCAGAGCCCCCCAACGGTAACATCAGCCAGACGGTTGGTAGATAAGCTGAGGCAGGTCCTCCAGGAAGGAGGATTCGAGATCCGGCAGTGGGCGAGCAATGATCCAGACGCCGTCGCTCATCTACCCTCAAGTGCCAAGGCTGAGAGCACGGAATTATGGATAACACAAAAACATCCAGACCCACAAGAGCATGCGTTGGGACTGAGCTGGCACTGCCGTTCAGACAGGTTGAGTTACAGGTTAAGACCAGTACAGAGTCAACTTCCTACAATGCGCAATATTTAGAGTACTGTTGAGTCAGTATGACCCATTAGGCATTATTCTCCCCTTCACTACGCGAGCAAAGGTTCTCATCCAGAGACTGTAGGTGAAAGGGAGAAGTTGGGACGACCCAAACCTTCCTCCAGACCTCCTTGAGGCTTGGACAAGTTGGGAACAAGAGCTACCAAGGCTAGCCGAATTATCCCTGCCCAGAGCTTATTTCCCGCCAGAGCTATCATGCCAGGCCGAGGCCTACAATCTGCATGTCTTTTGCGACGCATCGGAGCAAGCATATGGATCAGTTGCTTACCTGACCACTGAGAGCTCAGACCACAAGCATGTGTCCTTTGTGATGGCGAGATCTCGGGTAGCCCCCAAAAGACAGATATCCATGCACCGTCTTGAGCGATGTGCGGCCTTAGCAGGAGCACAACTGGCAGCCCTGATTCTAAAGGAGCTCACTGTCAGCATCTCAAGCACCTCTCTCTGGACGGATTCCACCACTGGCTGAGATCCGAGTCCTGTCGATTCAAGGTTTTCGTCGGCACAAGAGTCTCGGAAATCCAGGAGCTCACCCAAAATCATGAGTGGAGATATGTCGACTCCCCTAGCAACCCAGCCGATGATGTCACACGCGGGAAGACCGTGGCTGAACTTATTCTCCCAAACCGGTGGATAGAGGGTCCAGTTTTTCTCCGCCAGTCTTCCAAACATTGGCCATCAGCTTCAATGAACTTGGAGAAAGAGGGTACTGAAGAACTCAAGCGAAGCACATTCTGTGGCCTCACTCAGACAGCAGAAGTAATTACCACTTCAGAGGCAACTCAGTTCACGACCTGGGCGGAAGTGGTGAATGCCACACAACAGTCCATGCTTGGGTCAGTCTCGCAAGACCCAATGGCACCTTCCGCAAGTTATAGAGATGCTGAACTACAAGTCTTGAGAACCTGCCAAGCGGACAGCTTCCCTGATGAGGTCAAGCCTCTTCGGAAGGAGAAACAGGTGTCTTGTAACAGCCGACTAAGCTGTCTCTCACCGGAGTGGGACTTGGCAACCGAATTGATTAGAGTTGGAGGCCGCTTCCGACGCATGGAAGAACCACACCCAGTTGACATTCATCCCATTGTTCTGGAACCTCATCACAAGTGGGTGAAACTCCTTATTAGAGAAGTGGACAATCGGCTGTTGCATCCGGGGTCTGATCGAGTGTTTGCAGAGCTCCGACGACAGTACTGGGTGTTGCGAGGACGACAGGCGGTCAAACACATCCAGAGAACCTGCACAGAGTGCAAGAAATCGAGAGGAAAGCCAACTGTACCTCTTATGGCTGATCTTCCAGCAGCACGCTTGCGACTGTTCAAACCACCATTCTACTCCACGGGAGTCGACTGTTTCGGACCTTATCTAGTGAAGGTTGGACGCCGTAACGAGAAGCGCTGGGGCTTGATCTTCAAGTGCCTGACGACGAGGTGTGTGCATCTAGATCTAATAAATAGCCTGGACACAGACGCCTTTCTTTTGGCTCTGAGGAGATTCATCGCTCGCCGAGGAACCCCATCAGAAATTTATTCCGATCAAGGAACCAACTTCAGAGGTGCCGAAAGAGAACTGAAGGAAGCCTTCGCTGACATGGAACCACAGCTCCAGAAGAGTTCAGCTTCACATCAAATTATATTCAGATTCAACCCACCTGCATCCCCACACTTTGGTGGGATCTGGGAGCGGGAGATTCGCTCAGTCAAGAGGGCCTTACAAGTGGTGATTGGGGCCCAGGCAGTGCCTGAAGACGTGCTACTTACCGTTCTGATTGAAGTTGAAGGAATCCTCAATGCCAAACCACTTGGGTACGTGTCCTCTGATGTAGTGGATACTGATCCAGTGACGCCAAGTATGTTGCTGATGGGGCGGTGGGATGCGTCATTACCCCAGGTGTCCTATGTCCCAGATGCCCTCACCAGAAGAAGATGGCGACAAAGCCAGATGATCGCAGACCATTTCTGGTCGCGTTTCATCAAAGGATATCTGCCAACCCTGCGAGTACGTCAGAAGTGGCGCATACCTGCAAGCAATCTGGAAATAGGAACTGTGGTGATGATTGTGGATCCTCAACTGCAACGAGCCCAATGGCCAGTCGGGAAGATTGTGAATTTAAATGTCAGCGAAGATGGATACATTCGGGCTGCGGAGGTGAAGGTCAACAATCAAACATATCTACGTCCTGTAGCACGACTGGTTCGACTGCCACCGCTACAAGATGACCATCAGCAGGAAGAGGCAACTACAGCAACACCTTAGGAATTCCTCCACATTACAGAATAGCCCTGCTATCCTGGGGGCGGCTGTACAGAATTCCTCCTTGTTTTTCCCGTTCTGTCTTATTTTTATCTTTATTTTATTCGGGCAGTGCCTGGGCAGCTGGGGAGGTCCTCGGGCCCTATAAATAGGTTTGGCGGCCATTGTTTCTTCTTGGTCTGTTGTATGGTGAACTGCTGAAGAAGGCAGCCAGCGATGCGTTGATGCCCATGCGGCATGTAAGTAATTTCCTTTGAGTTCAGATGGTGATTTGTTTGCATTAATTGTATAATTTAACCATTCTGTAAACCTGAATCTACATTCTTTGTTATCTCAGATACCACACCCAAACTTGACTGCGCCATGCCAGCACTCTCCCAGGTTTTTCTCCTTGATCATAAAATGTCTGTTTGAGTCAAAGTAAACTTGATAAAGCTCTTGTTGGAGATATTTCGTTGTATTGTGTTTTTAACAAAAGTAATCTTTGAGTGTCCTGGGAACCTAATTGGTAGTATTCTTCTTCGAATTCTTTTATATTTGCTTCTAGTAATTTTGTTTTATTGTAGGTTTCTTTAGCTTTAAAGCTAGTGATGTTGATGATTTGTCCCCTGATAAAGGCTTTAAACGCTTCCCATCTGGTACTTTGTGAGATTTCGGTTGTACTTGTTTCGAAATAATATTTAATCCGCTTACCAAGAGAAGTAATAAAGTCAGTGTCAGATATCCACTTTGTTTTAAATTTTGGGAATAACATTTGGGAATATCACTAGTCAGTTAAGGGTCATGATAGACTAACGAGTTTGGAGCGTGATTGGACAGGAGTATGGCATCGTAGGACACCTCCTTTATTTTATATTTTAGTTGTGCTGAAACCAAAAAAAAATCTATACGGGAATATGACTGATGTGTACCAGAGTAACATGAATATTTTTTCCCATTGGGATTGTCTTCTCTCCAAACATCAATTAAACTCATTTCTTTCATAAAATAATGGAGTACACCCCTGCTTCTCGAATGTGACTGATCAACGCCTGAGCTTTTGTCTTTCAGGGGATCTAAGGTGCAATTAAAATCACCTGCCATTATACAGGCACCGGGTAAGGAGGCAATAGTAAGAAATAGATTTTGGAAAAACTTGGGTTCGTCTGTATTTGGAGCATAAACATTTATTAGAATTAATTGTTCCCTTGAATGATCAAATATCATCCTGCCTTATCTTTGCTAACATTATGAATTTGAAATGGAATAGAATCATGGATCAAGATCATAACACCCCTTGCTTGAGAGGTAAAGGGAGCTGACAGAATTTTACCTTTCCACCTCCTCCTCACTTTGAGCTCCTCCTCGTATATTAAGTAGGTTTCTTGAAGGAATACTATTTTAGACTGTAAGCTTTTAACTCTGTTCATTACTTGTTAACCTTTTTTTATTTTTTGTAGCCCTCTGCAGTTCCAGGATGTAATTCTGACCTTAAGATCAACAGACATATGGATCAAATATTTCGAATTTCCCCAACAGTTTTAATATTTTCAGACCGAGCAGCAAAGGAGAAAGAACAAAAACAGAACAAGAAACACGCGTGTTCTCCTCAACTAACATTAGTCCACCTGAGTATTGCCCTGTCAGGTGTCCTCCCTCCCCTTCCTTTAATGGACTTTCGGAAAGCAAAGAGCCAATCCACACAATGTGAGGATCAGTATAGCTATGCTGATGTCTAAAAAGGAAAATAATAGATAAAATAAAAAACTACTCTGCTACTGTGATTTATAAAGTTGTTTTAGAGCAACCCAGCAGACAAAAAACATCACCATCCATATCTACTTAGTTAAACAGTGCGTATAAATCCAAAAATTGTTCTTTATCACTGGGTCAGGGGGGAGAGCGATCAGAACTCAGTGTAACTAACTTTCACTCTGTCCTCCCCTATTAACTCTGCACTGCATCAAAATATTACCTTTCCAATGATGTGAGTTCTTCACTGCCACAGTCTGGATTGTTGTCCAACTGGATTAATGAAGTGCTTGGCTTCGTTGGCGCTATTGAAGATGTGTGAGCACTCTTTGAAGGTGACGATAACATACCGTACTGGAGCCCCAGTGTACGGAGTTGTCTCCTCGCCTCCTCAAACTCTTTTTGCTTCTTGTGCGTCTCTGCGGTCACGTCATGGTAGAGTCTCACCGGATGGTTTTTGTAGTGGACTTGTTTTTTCGCCCTGGCCGCTTTCATCACCGCTTCTTTATCTTTGTAATTTAGGAACTTCATTATGAGGGTCCTGGGTGCGTAGTCAGTCTTATGTTGCCTTCTTGGTCCAAGTCTGTGCGCTCTTTCGTACCGTAATTTTCCCTTGGAGCTGCTGTAGCTCCAGCACCTCCGGTATCCAGGAATCCACAGGTGTCGTCTCCTTCCACGCCTTCGGGTAAATTGACAAGCCGTACATTAGAGCGACGTGAACAAGCTTCCAGGTCTAACACCTTTTCTTCCAGATCTTTGTTTTTCCCCTCTAGGTTTTTCACCTTCTTCTGGAGCGTCGCTACGTCGTCTTCGGTTGTTGAGATTCTCGTCTCCGCTTGCGTTACTCTTTCTAAGCAGTCTGTAATGTCTTTCCTTACATTTTCCATCGTGGAGAGAATGTCATCGAATTTGACCGAGAACAGTCTTCATTGAGTTGATAGCTGCCAGTACTCTTGTCAGAGAGGTGTTGGACTCCTCTCTGGCGGTCGCAATGCTTCCCTCCAGCTGTTTATCGGGGCTTGTGATGCCAGTGCTGCTAGCAGCCGCGTTAGCTTCCATATCTCTGTCGTTAGTGGTAAGCTTGGTTTTGGCAGTCGCAGTTGCAAAATTAGTTACTTTGGTTTGCTGTGTCTTTTCCGGTTTGATTTTCTTGGTTCCATCAGTATATTCCTAAGTTGCAGTTGTAGTTGAGCTACATGTCACACAGAATTGACCTATTTTAGCCAGGATTCAAACTGTTCGGTAGCAGAGCAGTCCCACACGTGTCTTCTCAGCAAGCCACCATAACCGGAACTGGTCAGGCACTTTGAACACATTTGACTTTTATGAGACAGGATTTTAAATTATTAAATGTTTATGGCTTGGGACTGCAGAAGCGACTACAGCGCTATTTTAAATTAAAGAAATTAAAAGCAAAGGTGTCATTTTAAGAAGCAGGGAACGGGAAATTGAGGAGGGGGGAAAGTGCACAAGGTGTTTCTTCAAGAAAATCATAAACAAAGGGGGGACCATTACAAAATTGACTAAAAACAATGGGTGCACAACCAAAACAATAGATGGAATTAAAGAGACAATTGAAAGATTTTATGGACAATTGTATAAAGAAAAACCTGTTTGAATTGACACCATGAATGAAAATGGTGAACAACAGCTTGCTTTTATCCCAGGATCTTACCCTTTTAGAGTGAAATCATTCTCTACATAGTTTTAAAACTCGGAAGTCCCCTGGACAAGATGGACGTCCTGCAGAATTTTAGGAGGAGCTGAAATAGGAGCTTGCTCCATTCACTCCATGCATTGGCCCAGTATTGCAGTCTAGTTGGGAGTGGTGCACCTTCTCTATAGTTTGTCACTTTTCAGAGCACATTGCAAGGGCAGGGCCGCTCTGCCTCATTGCTTGGTGCCCCGTTTGCCAGGTGCACTTTCACTTCAAAAGCAATGGGTGTCAAGCACGACCTCTACAGGCAGTCTGAGTGTTTTTCTTAACCGTCTTATTTGTATTTATCTTTTAAGTAGCACGTTTCCTTTTAACTTACTTTTAAAATTATCTTTTCTTTTACAAGCTTTTATCCTCGCTTGTGGTGCCTCCAGCCATGTCGGCTAATTATGCCGGCCTGCGGAGGCACCGCAGTGTCAGGTTTTATTTTAAAGATGAGCAAGTTAAAATATCACGTTTAGACTTCTCACGTAAGTTTGTCCAGAACCTTTTGAACTTTCAGCCCGACGATATAAATTGTATTTTGACTCTGCCGGCAAACAAAGGATATGACGTAAGTTTTTGCTCTGCAGCTCTGCTCCGTGAGTTTTGGACCCGTTTTGAAAATGTTAAAAGCCAATTTTCTGCATTTGCTGTTGAAAAACTGACTGACAATGCCCATAAAACGGTTATTGTCAGAATGTTTAATGAAACAGTGAATGCAGAAGACATCTGTATCTGGTTGGCTAGATTCTGCACTGTTAAAGGCCAGGCAACCAAGGTAAGAGACGAGGATGGCATCTGGAACTGTGCTTGGAGGGTCCCCATTCAACAATGGGAGGACCCCCAAGGCTTCCAGGGCCTGAGACACTTGCCGCAAATGATTGTTCTGGGTAATAACAGAGGCTATATCCACTACCAGGGTCAACCAAAACTCTGCCGCAAATGCGGCGAGCAGGGGCATCTGGCAGAGGCTTGTCCAGTTATTGTGTGTGGGAAATGCAGAGCAGTTGGACATTCCTTTGAGGAGTGTACCACTGGAAGGAAATGTAACCTTTGTGGAGCAACAGACCATCTTTTCCGAGACTGTCCTTTGTCTTTCGCCAACAAACTGAAAGCTAGGAAAAAACAGGAGGAAAAGGGGCCAACAGAAAATGAGGTGCGAACTGTTTTGGAGGGAAATTCAAATCTCCCTCCAAAACCTGTGATTGGAGGAGAGGAGTCCAGTGAGGTTGGGCAGAGGGAGGGGCCTGGACCCCACCCAGTTGAAGCTGACATGGAGTTGGGGAGGAGCCATCAGGCAGACAGTGGGGTTCGGCCCGCCTCTACCGATGATGACTCCACTAGGAGTCTCCATATTGTGGAGGAGGAGCAGAGCTCCACTTCCCTCCCAGATGCCCAACCTAGTTCAAAAAGAACAGCATCTGAACTGTCCAACTCTGGGGCTGAATCAGCCTCAGAGAAGAGGGGGAGAGCTGAATCTGAACATCACAGTCCCCCTGTGGATCAGGACAGTGGCTCCTCTTCCAGTTCATCTAATGAATGTTCCTTTCTAAATGTAGCACTACAGTCAACTCCACTCAGAAAGCGCGCAGACTTTGCTTTCAGGAGGACAGATTCTCAAAGCTTACCCCCTGGATGTAGGGGGATCTTTCGATGAGAACCTGTTACAGCACAAGCAACAAGGCAATAAAAATGTGCTTGTTACTTATTCTTAAGATACCTGCTTCTTTTAAAATGTTGTACTTGTCATTTTAAACATACTCATGACTCTCAACATTTCCACTATCAATGTGAGAAGTGTGAGGTCAAGAGTTAGAGCCCAAAGTGTTTTATCCTTTTTAAGTTCCTTTAAGTCTGATGTGTTTTTATTACAGGAATGTGGCTTACCATTTTTAAACCACTACCGCCAGTGGGAGGAGATGTGGCCACAGACATCCCTTTGGAGTGGATCAAATGAAAACAGAAATGATGGAGTGGCCATTTTAATTAAAAACCCCCAGGTTCTGCTAAAAGGTAGCACTGTGGTGAAAAATGGTCGGGCGCTTTTAACACATTTGACTTTTATGGGACAGGATTTTAAAATCTTAAATATTTATGGCTTTAATGGAAAAAATGACAGGTATGACCTTTTAGAAGACTTGCAGTCCCACATGCTAGGTAGGGTACCTTTAGTAGTAGGGGGAGATTTTAACTGTATTTTAAGTAGGAAAGATAGGAGAAGAACAGGGGAAGATTTTAAAGTAGACAAAACATCAGTTTTATTACAGGGCATATGCAGGGATTTTAAACTTCAAGACTGTTTTAAAACCATGCATCCCAGGGAGGAGGGCTTCACCTGGTTCAGTGGTGATGGCACCAGAGCCTCCCGCATAGATTATGTCTTTACACGGGACTGCCCAGCAACTGATGCTAGACTAACACCTGTCTTCTTCTCCGATCACCTCATGCTCTCCTGCACCCTTTCACTGCCTTCAGGTGTGACATCAGGAAGTGGTCTGTGGAAACTCAACTGCTCCCTCTTGGAAGATAGGGAGTTAGTTAGACAGTACAGGGAGCAGTACAAAGAGTGGCAGACCCTTCAGGACTTCTACGACACACGAGCACACTGGTGGGAGATGGTGAAGGGAAGGACCCGGACTTTCTTTAGGCAGGCAGGTAAGGAAAAAAAGAATAGGGAAACCAGACGCATGATGGGACTGCAGAAGCGACTACAGCGCTATTTTAACCTTAACCAACAAGGTATTGATTTTAATGAAGAAATTAAACAAGTAAAAAAAGAAATGTCGGTTTTATCAGAAATTCAAAGCAAAGGTGTCATTTTAAGAAGCAAGGAACGGGAAACTGAGGAGGGGGAAAAGTGCACAAGGTATTTCTTCAAGAAAATCATAAACAAAGGGGGGACCATCACAAAATTGACTAAAGAAAATGGGTGCACAACCGAAACTATAGATGAAATTAAAGAGACAATTGAAAGCTTTTATGAAAAATTGTATAAAGAAAAACACGTTCAAATTGACACCATGAATGAAATTTTAAAATTCCTAAATAAAACAGTGAACAACAGCGTGCTTTTATCCCAGGATTTTACCCTTTTAGAGTTAAATAATTCTCTATGTAGTTTTAAAACTGGGAAGTCCCCTGGACAAGATGGACTTCCTGTAGAATTTTATTTGACTTTTTGGGACCTTTTAGCACCTGACTTAATCACTGTTTTTATGGAATTTGAAGGACTCGACCGACTTCCTGACAGTTTTAGAGTAGGGATAGTGACTCTCCTTCACAAACAAAAAGACAAGACAGAACTAAAGAACTGGAGACCTATCACTCTTTTAAATGTTGACTGTAAACTTTTTAGTAAACTTTTAGCAACACGTATGTCCACGTTTTTAGAAGAGGTGATTGACCCGGATCAAGCCTGTGCCATTCCGGGGAGGAAGATCACCGACAGCCTCGTACTGATCCGAGACACCATCTGTTATGCGAGAGACAGAAACATGAGGCTAGTAGTTTTAAACTTAGATTTTGAGAAAGCCTTTGATCGGGTCTCGCACCAGTACCTTTTCCAGGTACTGCAAAAAATGGGGTTCCCAGAAAGATTTGTAGCTTGGGTGGGTCTGCTGTACCGGGACATCACCAGCAGAATTTTGTTTAATGGGCATCTGACAAAAGCAGTGGACATTAACTGCGGTGTCCGTCAGGGGTGTCCGTTATCGGCCCTCCTCTACGTTATCTGCATTGAACCACTGGCACAGATCTTGAGAAGGGACAAACGAATCAATGGGGTGCAAGTGCCGGGGAGCGGAGGACTGGAAACGAGATGTATTTTATATATGGACGACGTGAATGTTTTATGCACTGACCTTTTATCTGTTAACAGGACGCTGGACTTGACTGACTGGTTCGGACGGGCCTCTGGGTCAAAACTAAACAAAGAAAAGACACGAGCCCAGTTTCACGGACCATGGACAGCGACAGACATGACAGGACTCCCCCTGACCGTGACACAGACTGACCAAAAAATACTTGGTGTTAAATTTGATCGGGAGGGGGGAGGGAAAACAAATTGGCCGGACATGGTAGGGAAAGTCAGACAAAAACTAGGATTCTGGGGACTTAGAGGACTGACTATGGAAGGGAAGGTTTTAATCACCAAAGCAGTGATTTTACCTTTGCTTTTACTGATCAGTTCTGTTTTTTTCCCTCCCAGAAGTGTGATTTTAGAACTGGAGAGAGCCATCTTTTACTTCCTGTGGGGGTCCAAAATGGAAAAACTGAAGAGAGCAATCATGAAAAAAACAAAAGAAAAAGGAGGAAAAGACGTCCCGGACCTGCACCTGTTCTTAGGGGCCAGGTTCACAGCTATACATGTGGGCATAGTCACAGCCCCATCCAAAAACCCAAAGACGGCGGCAATGGCACGCTTTTGGATGGGGACGTACCTCAGAAAACTAAAAATTGAACCTGTAAACCTCTCGGTGCCTGTGTCCTTTAACCTACCGACGGCATATAGTTTTATCCAGAGGTTTTTAGTGCATTTTAATGTGGAAAATGAGGAGTTGCATATTTTAACTAACCACCGCTCTTTGATTTCTGTTGTGCAGGAGCGCGAGCCAGTGAGTCCAGTGCGCGGCCTCGCATTAGGTGAGCCCTCAACTGTTTGGCGCAATGTGAACCACCCTGCTCTCCCAAACAGACTCCGGGACCTGTCGTGGATGGTGGCTCATGAGATCCTCCCGGTCAGGTCCGTCATGCACTCCCGAGGCATGGCGGCACACGCAACCTGCCCCCGGCCTGGTTGTGGCGCGCCTGAGTCGGTGAGGCATCTCCTCTGGGAGTGCAGTGCTGCCAAAGACCAGTGGGCAATGGCCGGCTCCTTGAAATTCCCGTACTTGCCAGCAAGGGAGGTCCTTACAGCACAACTGGTGCTGTATGGGGTGAGCCCAACTGTAATACCACCGAAGGACTTTGCCAAGCAGTGGCTCACCCTAGCCGCCATAAAAGACGCCACATGGACCTCCAGAAACTTGCTGGTAAGGAAGCACATGCAGATCCCCCCCGTGGCGGTGATCCGGATGGCTGCAGCAATGGTTCAAGGGGCCGGAACTGCGGGCGGCAGGCCTAGGACACCGCCACAAAGAAGAATCGCCTCTGTGCCCATTCGGACGAAGGAGCCGGAGCTCCACAGCAAAGGTCAAGGCAGCAGCGGCCTGGCTCTCCGGGTGCGGTAGGCGGGAAGGAGCAGCAGGGCGAGGATCTCCGCTGACCACCAACAGTATCCCGAGAGATCAAATGTTTGGAGGAGCAGGCTGAGTGAGACTTGGTAGGGACTCACCACGCTCCTGCACAAAGATGGATATGTTTGAACTGATGCACTCCCTTGTACGGACTTTTAAAGAAGCTTTCAAAGGACACATGAACACTAAATGTAACACCTTTAACCAATGGAAATGGCTATTTTACCTACAAGACTGTTTTAAAAAAATTATTCTAAATGTATATATCTTTTTCTTAAAAATGGTTTTATAGTCCTCACAATTTGGATATTTTATTGGTATATATTGAGGTGTATATGTGAACCTTTTACTCAAAGTTTGAAAATGTCTCAACTATTTAATATTTTATTGGCATATTTGAGGTGTATATGTGAACCTTTTACTCAAAGCCAGAAAATGTAAAGATGATTGAGTGCCAATAAACTAAGAAAAAGAAAAAAAATCTGTTCTTATCAGTTTAATATCTGATATGTCCTCTATCAGGGGACTATATATTAAATGCATTTTTGCAGACAGGAGCTGAAACAGGAGCTTGCTCCATTCACTCCACGCATTGGCCCAGTATTGCAGTCTAGCTGGGAGTGGTGCGCCTTCTCTATAGTTTGTGGACAATCAACAGTAAGTGAGTCTCTCTGCAATGTTGTCACTTTTCAGAGCGCATTGCAAGGGCAGGGCCGCTCTGCCTCGCTGCGTGGTGCCCTGTTTGCCAGGTGCACTTTCACTTCAAAAGCCATGGGTGTCAAGCACGACCTCTACAGGCAGTCCTGTGTCATCTCCAAATTGAAGCAAGACATGTATAAGCAATTTAGAATTTAAAAGCTGCATGGAAATAAACTACTTCCAGTGTAAGGGCACTTCAGTTGTTTACCAGAGTTTTGGCAGTGGGGTGAAGGCTCTTTTGTGCCCCGTGCTTTTTCTCCACAGGGATTGGGGAAAAGCGAGTAATATACCATCCAAGTGACTTCAGAGCAGTAAAAAACACAAGATTGCAGTCCGAGGTCTATTATTAATTACCACATTTCTATTCCAGATTTTCAGAAGAAAGTCACCATGATCTGAACAATGTCATTGTTCTCTGGTCAAAGGATGAGTTGAAGGACAAATGTTGTTATTCACCAAACAAAGTCTAAATTCTTAGAACAATTGTAGAGTAAAAGAGGAAGTCTCACCATCACACAATTGCCCGGGGCGACCGTGGGCACAGCTCCACTCAGCCTGCAAGGGCTACTTGCATGTGGTTCTCTGCAAAGCGTACAAGTCTTTTGCCTTTTACTAAAGACTTCCGTGCAGAGGAGCAGCGCTTTGTCAGTTGCATTTTTTGGCAGGCTCTGCCACTGGTAAAGCCTTGTACACCTGTGAAAAGATATGCGATTCAAACTTGCACACATCTGGAATTTGCCCCAGAAAGGTCGACACAGTCTTGAGTGCAAAAACGTTTGATCCCATGTAGCAGTTTTAACCTCACCACTTGGGAGGAGGTGCAAATTGGTATTTCGTTGTTAGTGAGGCTTTATGGCCTCACCATCAACTGTTCAGCCTGTGGTAATGCCAATGTACTTTGAGCAAGCAGTCAAAGACCATCGCTTCTCGGCCTTTTGGCTAAGATCAAGTGTAGTATCTGTTCTTATCAGTTTAATATCTGATATGTCCTCTATCAGGGGACTATATATTAAATGCATTTTTGCAGACAGGAGCTGAAACAGGAGCTTGCTCCATTCACTCCACGCATTGGCCCAGTATTGCAGTCTAGCTGGGAGTGGTGCGCCTTCTCTATAGTTTGTGGACAATCAACAGTAAGTGTGTTTCTCTCTCTCTCTGCAATGTTGTCACTTTTCAGAGCGCATTGCAAGGGCCAGGGCCGCTCTGCCTCGCTGCGTGGTGCCCTGTTTGCCAGGTGCACTTTCACTTCAAAAGCCATGGGTGTCAAGCACGACCTCTACAGGCAGTCCTGTGTCATCTCCAAATTGAAGCAAGACATGTATAAGCAATTTAGAATTCAAAAGCTGCATGGAAATAAACTACTTCCAGTGTAAGGGCACTTCAGTTGTTTACCAGAGTTTTGGCAGTGGGGTGAAGGCTCTTTTGTGCCCCGTGCTTTTTCTCCACAGGGATTGGGGAAAAGCGAGTAATATACCATCCAAGTGACTTCAGAGCAGTAAAAAACACAAGATTGCAGTCCGAGGTCTATTATTAATTACCACATTTCTATTCCAGATTTTCAGAAGAAAGTCACCATGATCTGAACAATGTCATTGTTCTCTGGTCAAAGGATGAGTTGAAGGACAAATGTTGTTATTCACCAAACAAAGTCTAAATTCTTAGAACAATTGTAGAGTAAAAGAGGAAGTCTCACCATCACACAATTGCCCGGGGCGACCGTGGGCACAGCTCCACTCAGCCTGCAAGGGCCACTTGCATGTGGTTCTCTGCAAAGCGTACAAGTCTTTCGCCTTTTACTAAAGACTTCCGTGCAGAGGAGCAGCGCTTTGTCAGTTGCATTTTTTGGCAGGCTCTGCCACTGGTAAAGCCTTGTACACCTGTGAAAAGATATGCGATTCAAACTTGCACACATCTGGAATTTGCCCCAGAAAGGTCGACACAGTCTTGAGTGCAAAAACGTTTGATCCCATGTAGCAGTTTTAACCTCACCACTTGGGAGGAGGTGCAAATTGGTATTTCGTTGTTAGTGAGGCTTTATGGCCTCACCATCAACTGTTCAGCCTGTGGTAATGCCAATGTACTTTGAGCAAGCAGTCAAAGACCATCGCTTCTCGGCCTTTTGGCTAAGATCAAGTGTAGTATCTGTTCTTATCAGTTTAATATCTGATATGTCCTCTATCAGGGGACTATATATTAAATGCATTTTTGCAGACAGGAGCTGAAACAGGAGCTTGCTCCATTCACTCCACGCATTGGCCCAGTATTGCAGTCTAGCTGGGAGTGGTGCGCCTTCTCTATAGTTTGTGGACAATCAACAGTAAGTGTGTGTATCTCTCTCTCTGCAATGTTGTCACTTTTCAGAGCGCATTGCAAGGCCAGGGCCGCTCTGCCTCGCTGCGTGGTGCCCTGTTTGCCAGGTGCACTTTCACTTCAAAAGCCATGGGTGTCAAGCACGACCTCTACAGGCAGTCCTGTGTCATCTCCAAATTGAAGCAAGACATGTATAAGCAATTTAGAATTCAAAAGCTGCATGGAAATAAACTACTTCCAGTGTAAGGGCACTTCAGTTGTTTACCAGAGTTTTGGCAGTGGGGTGAAGGCTCTTTTGTGCCCCGTGCTTTTTCTCCACAGGGATTGGGGAAAAGCGAGTAATATACCATCCAAGTGACTTCAGAGCAGTAAAAAACACAAGATTGCAGTCCGAGGTCTATTATTAATTACCACATTTCTATTCCAGATTTTCAGAAGAAAGTCACCATGATCTGAACAATGTCATTGTTCTCTGGTCAAAGGATGAGTTGAAGGACAAATGTTGTTATTCACCAAACAAAGTCTAAATTCTTAGAACAATTGTAGAGTAAAAGAGGAAGTCTCACCATCACACAATTGCCCGGGGCGACCGTGGGCACAGCTCCACTCAGCCTGCAAGGGCCACTTGCATGTGGTTCTCTGCAAAGCGTACAAGTCTTTCGCCTTTTACTAAAGACTTCCGTGCAGAGGAGCAGCGCTTTGTCAGTTGCATTTTTTGCCAGGCTCTGCCACTGGTAAAGCCTTGTACACCTGTGAAAAGATATGCGATTCAAACTTGCACACGTTTGGAATTTGCCCCAGAAGTGCAAAAACGTTTGTTCCCATGTAACAGTTTTAACCTCACCACTTGGGAGGAGGTGCAAATTGGTATTTCGTTGTTAGTGAGGCTTTATGGCCTCACCATCAACTGTTCAGCCTGTGGTAATGCCAATGTACTTTGAGCAAGCAGTCAAAGACCATCGCTTCTCGGCCTTTTGGCTAAGATCAAGTGTAGTATCTGTTCTTATCAGTTTAATATCTGATATGTCCTCTATCAGGGGACTATATATTAAATGCATTTTTGCAGACAGGAGCTGAAACAGGAGCTTGCTCCATTCACTCCACGCATTGGCCCAGTATTGCAGTCTAGCTGGGAGTGGTGCGCCTTCTCTATAGTTTGTGGACAATCAACAGTAAGTGTGTGTATCTCTCTCTCTGCAATGTTGTCACTGTTCAGAGCGCATTGCAAGGCCAGGGCCGCTCTGCCTCGCTGCCCCTTTTGCCAGGTGCACTTTCACTTCAAAAGCCATGGGTGTCAAGCACGACCTCTACAGGCAGTCCTGTGTCATCTCCAAATTGAAGCAAGACATGTATAAGCAATTTAGAATTCAAAAGCTGCATGGAAATAAACTACTTCCAGTGTAAGGGCACTTCAGTTGTTTACCAGAGTTTTGGCAGTGGGGTGAAGGCTCTTTTGTGGCCCGTGCTTTTTCTCCACAGGGATTGGGGAAAAGCGAGTAATATACCATCCAAGTGACTTCAGAGCAGTAAAAAACACAAGATTGCAGTCCGAGGTCTATTATTAATTACCACATTTCTATTCCAGATTTTCAGAAGAAAGTCACCATGATCTGAACAATGTCATTGTTCTCTGGTCAAAGGATGAGTTGAAGGACAAATGTTGTTATTCACCAAACAAAGTCTAAATTCTTAGAACAATTGTAGAGTAAAAGAGGAAGTCTCACCATCACACAATTGCCCGGGGCGACCGTGGGCACAGCTCCACTCAGCCTGCAAGGGCCACTTGCATGTGGTTCTCTGCAAAGCGTACAAGTCTTTCGCCTTTTACTAAAGACTTCCGTGCAGAGGAGCAGCGCTTTGTCAGTTGCATTTTTTGCCAGGCTCTGCCACTGGTAAAGCCTTGTACACCTGTGAAAAGATATGCGATTCAAACTTGCACACGTTTGGAATTTGCCCCAGAAAGGTCGACACAGTCTTGAGTGCAAAAAAGTTTGTTCCCATGTAGCAGTTTTAACCTCACCACTTGGGAGGAGGTGCAAATTGGTATTTCGTTGTTAGTGAGGCTTTATGGCCTCACCATCAACTGTTCAGCCTGTGGTAATGCCAATGTACTTTGAGCAAGCAGTCAAAGACCATCGCTTCTCGGCCTTTTGGCTAAGATCAAGTGTAGTATCTGTTCTTATCAGTTTAATATCTGATATGTCCTCTATCAGGGGACTATATATTAAATGCATTTTTGCAGACAGGAGCTGAAACAGGAGCTTGCTCCATTCACTCCACGCATTGGCCCAGTATTGCAGTCTAGCTGGGAGTGGTGCGCCTTCTCTATAGTTTGTGGACAATCAACAGTAAGTGTGTGTATCTCTCTCTCTGCAATGTTGTCACTTTTCAGAGCGCATTGCAAGGGCAGGGCCGCTCTGCCTCGCTGCGTGGTGCCCTGTTTGCCAGGTGCACTTTCACTTCAAAAGCCATGGGTGTCAAGCACGACCTCTACAGGCAGTCCTGTGTCATCTCCAAATTGAAGCAAGACATGTATAAGCAATTTAGAATTCAAAAGCTGCATGGAAATAAACTACTTCCAGTGTAAGGGCACTTCAGTTGTTTACCAGAGTTTTGGCAGTGGGGTGAAGGCTCTTTTGTGCCCTTGCTTTTTCTCCACAGGGATTGGGGAAAAGCGAGTAATATACCATCCAAGTGACTTCAGAGCAGTAAAAAACACAAGATTGCAGTCCGAGGTCTATTATTAATTACCACATTTCTATTCCAGATTTTCAGAAGAAAGTCACCATGATCTGAACAATGTCATTGTTCTCTGGTCAAAGGATGAGTTGAAGGACAAATGTTGTTATTCACCAAACAAAGTCTAAATTCTTAGAACAATTGTAGAGTAAAAGAGGAAGTCTCACCATCACACAATTGCCCGGGGCGACCGTGGGCACAGCTCCACTCAGCCTGCAAGGGCCACTTGCATGTGGTTCTCTGCAAAGCGTACAAGTCTTTCGCCTTTTACTAAAGACTTCCGTGCAGAGGAGCAGCGCTTTGTCAGTTGCATTTTTTGGCAGGCTCTGCCACTGGTAAAGCCTTGTACACCTGTGAAAAGATATGCGATTCAAACTTGCACACGTTTGGAATTTGCCCCAGAAGGTCGACACAGTCTGAGTGCAAAAACGTTTGTTCCCATGTAGCAGTTTTAACCTCACCACTTGGGAGGAGGTGCAAATTGGTATTTCGTTGTTAGTGAGGCTTTATGGCCTCACCATCAACTGTTCAGCCTGTGGTAATGCCAATGTACTTTGAGCAAGCAGTCAAAGACCATCGCTTCTCGGCCTTTTGGCTAAGATCAAGTGTAGTATCTGTTCTTATCAGTTTAATATCTGATATGTCCTCTATCAGGGGACTATATATTAAATGCATTTTTGCAGACAGGAGCTGAAACAGGAGCTTGCTCCATTCACTCCACGCATTGGCCCAGTATTGCAGTCTAGCTGGGAGTGGTGCGCCTTCTCTATAGTTTGTGGACAATCAACAGTAAGTGTGTGTATCTCTCTCTCTGCAATGTTGTCACTGTTCAGAGCGCATTGCAAGGGCCAGGGCCGCTCTGCCTCGCTGCGTGGTGCCCTGTTTGCCAGGTGCACTTTCACTTCAAAAGCCATGGGTGTCAAGCACGACCTCTACAGGCAGTCCTGTGTCATCTCCAAATTGAAGCAAGACATGTATAAGCAATTTAGAATTCAAAAGCTGCATGGAAATAAACTACTTCCAGTGTAAGGGCACTTCAGTTGTTTACCAGAGTTTTGGCAGTGGGGTGAAGGCTCTTTTGTGCCCGTGCTTTTTCTCCACAGGGATTGGGGAAAAGCGAGTAATATACCATCCAAGTGACTTCAGAGCAGTAAAAAACACAAGATTGCAGTCCGAGGTCTATTATTAATTACCACATTTCTATTCCAGATTTTCAGAAGAAAGTCACCATGATCTGAACAATGTCATTGTTCTCTGGTCAAAGGATGAGTTGAAGGACAAATGTTGTTATTCACCAAACAAAGTCTAAATTCTTAGAACAATTGTAGAGTAAAAGAGGAAGTCTCACCATCACACAATTGCCCGGGGCGACCGTGGGCACAGCTCCACTCAGCCTGCAAGGGCCACTTGCATGTGGTTCTCTGCAAAGCGTACAAGTCTTTCGCCTTTTACTAAAGACTTCCGTGCAGAGGAGCAGCGCTTTGTCAGTTGCATTTTTTGCCAGGCTCTGCCACTGGTAAAGCCTTGTACACCTGTGAAAAGATATGCGATTCAAACTTGCACACGTTTGGAATTTGCCCCAGAAGGCAAGTCTGAGTGCAAAAACGTTTGATCCCATGTAGCAGTTTTAACCTCACCACTTGGGAGGAGGTGCAAATTGGTATTTCGTTGTTAGTGAGGCTTTATGGCCTCACCATCAACTGTTCAGCCTGTGGTAATGCCAATGTACTTTGAGCAAGCAGTCAAAGACCATCGCTTCTCGGCCTTTTGGCTAAGATCAAGTGTAGTATCTGTTCTTATCAGTTTAATATCTGATATGTCCTCTATCAGGGGACTATATATTAAATGCATTTTTGCAGACAGGAGCTGAAACAGGAGCTTGCTCCATTCACTCCACGCATTGGCCCAGTATTGCAGTCTAGCTGGGAGTGGTGCGCCTTCTCTATAGTTTGTGGACAATCAACAGTAAGTGTGTGTATCTCTCTCTCTGCAATGTTGTCACTTTTCAGAGCGCATTGCAAGGGCCAGGGCCGCTCTGCCTCGCTGCGGGCCCTTTTGCCAGGTGCACTTTCACTTCAAAAGCCATGGGTGTCAAGCACGACCTCTACAGGCAGTCCTGTGTCATCTCCAAATTGAAGCAAGACATGTATAAGCAATTTAGAATTCAAAAGCTGCATGGAAATAAACTACTTCCAGTGTAAGGGCACTTCAGTTGTTTACCAGAGTTTTGGCAGTGGGGTGAAGGCTCTTTTGTGGCCCGTGCTTTTTCTCCACAGGGATTGGGGAAAAGCGAGTAATATACCATCCAAGTGACTTCAGAGCAGTAAAAAACACAAGATTGCAGTCCGAGGTCTATTATTAATTACCACATTTCTATTCCAGATTTTCAGAAGAAAGTCACCATGATCTGAACAATGTCATTGTTCTCTGGTCAAAGGATGAGTTGAAGGACAAATGTTGTTATTCACCAAACAAAGTCTAAATTCTTAGAACAATTGTAGAGTAAAAGAGGAAGTCTCACCATCACACAATTGCCCGGGGCGACCGTGGGCACAGCTCCACTCAGCCTGCAAGGGCCACTTGCATGTGGTTCTCTGCAAAGCGTACAAGTCTTTCGCCTTTTACTAAAGACTTCCGTGCAGAGGAGCAGCGCTTTGTCAGTTGCATTTTTTGCCAGGCTCTGCCACTGGTAAAGCCTTGTACACCTGTGAAAAGATATGCGATTCAAACTTGCACACATTTGGAATTTGCCCCAGAAAGGTCGACACAGTCTGGAGTGCAAAAACGTTTGTTCCCATGTAGCAGTTTTAACCTCACCACTTGGGAGGAGGTGCAAATTGGTATTTCGTTGTTAGTGAGGCTTTATGGCCTCACCATCAACTGTTCAGCCTGTGGTAATGCCAATGTACTTTGAGCAAGCAGTCAAAGACCATCGCTTCTCGGCCTTTTGGCTAAGATCAAGTGTAGTATCTGTTCTTATCAGTTTAATATCTGATATGTCCTCTATCAGGGGACTATATATTAAATGCATTTTTGCAGACAGGAGCTGAAACAGGAGCTTGCTCCATTCACTCCACGCATTGGCCCAGTATTGCAGTCTAGCTGGGAGTGGTGCGCCTTCTCTATAGTTTGTGGACAATCAACAGTAAGTGTGTTTCTCTCTCTCTCTCTCTGCAATGTTGTCACTTTTCAGAGCGCATTGCAAGGGCAGGGCCGCTCTGCCTCGCTGCGTGGTGCCCTGTTTGCCAGGTGCACTTTCACTTCAAAAGCCATGGGTGTCAAGCACGACCTCTACAGGCAGTCCTGTGTCATCTCCAAATTGAAGCAAGACATGTATAAGCAATTTAGAATTCAAAAGCTGCATGGAAATAAACTACTTCCAGTGTAAGGGCACTTCAGTTGTTTACCAGAGTTTTGGCAGTGGGGTGAAGGCTCTTTTGTGCCCCGTGCTTTTTCTCCACAGGGATTGGGGAAAAGCGAGTAATATACCATCCAAGTGACTTCAGAGCAGTAAAAAACACAAGATTGCAGTCCGAGGTCTATTATTAATTACCACATTTCTATTCCAGATTTTCAGAAGAAAGTCACCATGATCTGAACAATGTCATTGTTCTCTGGTCAAAGGATGAGTTGAAGGACAAATGTTGTTATTCACCAAACAAAGTCTAAATTCTTAGAACAATTGTAGAGTAAAAGAGGAAGTCTCACCATCACACAATTGCCCGGGGCGACCGTGGGCACAGCTCCACTCAGCCTGCAAGGGCCACTTGCATGTGGTTCTCTGCAAAGCGTACAAGTCTTTCGCCTTTTACTAAAGACTTCCGTGCAGAGGAGCAGCGCTTTGTCAGTTGCATTTTTTGGCAGGCTCTGCCACTGGTAAAGCCTTGTACACCTGTGAAAAGATATGCGATTCAAACTTGCACACGTTTGGAATTTGCCCCAGAAGTGCAAAAACGTTTGTTCCCATGTAGCAGTTTTAACCTCACCACTTGGGAGGAGGTGCAAATTGGTATTTCGTTGTTAGTGAGGCTTTATGGCCTCACCATCAACTGTTCAGCCTGTGGTAATGCCAATGTACTTTGAGCAAGCAGTCAAAGACCATCGCTTCTCGGCCTTTTGGCTAAGATCAAGTGTAGTATCTGTTCTTATCAGTTTAATATCTGATATGTCCTCTATCAGGGGACTATATATTAAATGCATTTTTGCAGACAGGAGCTGAAACAGGAGCTTGCTCCATTCACTCCACGCATTGGCCCAGTATTGCAGTCTAGCTGGGAGTGGTGCGCCTTCTCTATAGTTTGTGGACAATCAACAGTAAGTGAGTCTCTCTGCAATGTTGTCACTTTTCAGAGCGCATTGCAAGGGCCAGGGCCGCTCTGCCTCGCTGCCCCGTTTGCCAGGTGCACTTTCACTTCAAAAGCCATGGGTGTCAAGCACGACCTCTACAGGCAGTCCTGTGTCATCTCCAAATTGAAGCAAGACATGTATAAGCAATTTAGAATTCAAAAGCTGCATGGAAATAAACTACTTCCAGTGTAAGGGCACTTCAGTTGTTTACCAGAGTTTTGGCAGTGGGGTGAAGGCTCTTTTGTGCCCCGTGCTTTTTCTCCACAGGGATTGGGGAAAAGCGAGTAATATACCATCCAAGTGACTTCAGAGCAGTAAAAAACACAAGATTGCAGTCCGAGGTCTATTATTAATTACCACATTTCTATTCCAGATTTTCAGAAGAAAGTCACCATGATCTGAACAATGTCATTGTTCTCTGGTCAAAGGATGAGTTGAAGGACAAATGTTGTTATTCACCAAACAAAGTCTAAATTCTTAGAACAATTGTAGAGTAAAAGAGGAAGTCTCACCATCACACAATTGCCCGGGGCGACCGTGGGCACAGCTCCACTCAGCCTGCAAGGGCCACTTGCATGTGGTTCTCTGCAAAGCGTACAAGTCTTTCGCCTTTTACTAAAGACTTCCGTGCAGAGGAGCAGCGCTTTGTCAGTTGCATTTTTTGCCAGGCTCTGCCACTGGTAAAGCCTTGTACACCTGTGAAAAGATATGCGATTCAAACTTGCACACATCTGGAATTTGCCCCAGAAAGGTCGACACAGTCTTGAGTGCAAAAACGTTTGTTCCCATGTAGCAGTTTTAACCTCACCACTTGGGAGGAGGTGCAAATTGGTATTTCGTTGTTAGTGAGGCTTTATGGCCTCACCATCAACTGTTCAGCCTGTGGTAATGCCAATGTACTTTGAGCAAGCAGTCAAAGACCATCGCTTCTCGGCCTTTTGGCTAAGATCAAGTGTAGTATCTGTTCTTATCAGTTTAATATCTGATATGTCCTCTATCAGGGGACTATATATTAAATGCATTTTTGCAGACAGGAGCTGAAACAGGAGCTTGCTCCATTCACTCCACGCATTGGCCCAGTATTGCAGTCTAGCTGGGAGTGGTGCGCCTTCTCTATAGTTTGTGGACAATCAACAGTAAGTGTGTTTCTCTCTCTCTGCAATGTTGTCACTTTTCAGAGCGCATTGCAAGGGCAGGGCCGCTCTGCCTCGCTGCGTGGTGCCCTGTTTGCCAGGTGCACTTTCACTTCAAAAGCCATGGGTGTCAAGCACGACCTCTACAGGCAGTCCTGTGTCATCTCCAAATTGAAGCAAGACATGTATAAGCAATTTAGAATTCAAAAGCTGCATGGAAATAAACTACTTCCAGTGTAAGGGCACTTCAGTTGTTTACCAGAGTTTTGGCAGTGGGGTGAAGGCTCTTTTGTGCCCCGTGCTTTTTCTCCACAGGGATTGGGGAAAAGCGAGTAATATACCATCCAAGTGACTTCAGAGCAGTAAAAAACACAAGATTGCAGTCCGAGGTCTATTATTAATTACCACATTTCTATTCCAGATTTTCAGAAGAAAGTCACCATGATCTGAACAATGTCATTGTTCTCTGGTCAAAGGATGAGTTGAAGGACAAATGTTGTTATTCACCAAACAAAGTCTAAATTCTTAGAACAATTGTAGAGTAAAAGAGGAAGTCTCACCATCACACAATTGCCCGGGGCGACCGTGGGCACAGCTCCACTCAGCCTGCAAGGGCCACTTGCATGTGGTTCTCTGCAAAGCGTACAAGTCTTTCGCCTTTTACTAAAGACTTCCGTGCAGAGGAGCAGCGCTTTGTCAGTTGCATTTTTTGCCAGGCTCTGCCACTGGTAAAGCCTTGTACACCTGTGAAAAGATATGCGATTCAAACTTGCACACATCTGGAATTTGCCCCAGAAAGGTCGACACAGTCTGGAGTGCAAAAACGTTTGTTCCCATGTAGCAGTTTTAACCTCACCACTTGGGAGGAGGTGCAAATTGGTATTTCGTTGTTAGTGAGGCTTTATGGCCTCACCATCAACTGTTCAGCCTGTGGTAATGCCAATGTACTTTGAGCAAGCAGTCAAAGACCATCGCTTCTCGGCCTTTTGGCTAAGATCAAGTGTAGTATCTGTTCTTATCAGTTTAATATCTGATATGTCCTCTATCAGGGGACTATATATTAAATGCATTTTTGCAGACAGGAGCTGAAACAGGAGCTTGCTCCATTCACTCCACGCATTGGCCCAGTATTGCAGTCTAGCTGGGAGTGGTGCGCCATCTCTATAGTTTGTGGACAATCAACAGTAAGTGTAGTTCTCTCTCTCTGCAATGTTGTCACTTTTCAGAGCGCATTGCAAGGGCAGGGCCGCTCTGCCTCGCTGCGTGGTGCCCTGTTTGCCAGGTGCACTTTCACTTCAAAAGCCATGGGTGTCAAGCACGACCTCTACAGGCAGTCCTGTGTCATCTCCAAATTGAAGCAAGACATGTATAAGCAATTTAGAATTCAAAAGCTGCATGGAAATAAACTACTTCCAGTGTAAGGGCACTTCAGTTGTTTACCAGAGTTTTGGCAGTGGGGTGAAGGCTCTTTTGTGCCCGTGCTTTTTCTCCACAGGGATTGGGGAAAAGCGAGTAATATACCATCCAAGTGACTTCAGAGCAGTAAAAAACACAAGATTGCAGTCCGAGGTCTATTATTAATTACCACATTTCTATTCCAGATTTTCAGAAGAAAGTCACCATGATCTGAACAATGTCATTGTTCTCTGGTCAAAGGATGAGTTGAAGGACAAATGTTGTTATTCACCAAACAAAGTCTAAATTCTTAGAACAATTGTAGAGTAAAAGAGGAAGTCTCACCATCACACAATTGCCCGGGGCGACCGTGGGCACAGCTCCACTCAGCCTGCAAGGGCCACTTGCATGTGGTTCTCTGCAAAGCGTACAAGTCTTTCGCCTTTTACTAAAGACTTCCGTGCAGAGGAGCAGCGCTTTGTCAGTTGCATTTTTTGCCAGGCTCTGCCACTGGTAAAGCCTTGTACACCTGTGAAAAGATATGCGATTCAAACTTGCACACGTTGGAATTTGCCCCAGAAAGGTCGACACAGTCTGGAGTGCAAAAACGTTTGTTCCCATGTAGCAGTTTTAACCTCACCACTTGGGAGGAGGTGCAAATTGGTATTTCGTTGTTAGTGAGGCTTTATGGCCTCACCATCAACTGTTCAGCCTGTGGTAATGCCAATGTACTTTGAGCAAGCAGTCAAAGACCATCGCTTCTCGGCCTTTTGGCTAAGATCAAGTGTAGTATCTGTTCTTATCAGTTTAATATCTGATATGTCCTCTATCAGGGGACTATATATTAAATGCATTTTTGCAGACAGGAGCTGAAACAGGAGCTTGCTCCATTCACTCCACGCATTGGCCCAGTATTGCAGTCTAGCTGGGAGTGGTGCGCCTTCTCTATAGTTTGTGGACAATCAACAGTAAGTGTGTTCTCTCTCTCTCTCTGCAATGTTGTCACTTTTCAGAGCGCATTGCAAGGGCAGGGCCGCTCTGCCTCGCTGCGTGGTGCCCTGTTTGCCAGGTGCACTTTCACTTCAAAAGCCATGGGTGTCAAGCACGACCTCTACAGGCAGTCCTGTGTCATCTCCAAATTGAAGCAAGACATGTATAAGCAATTTAGAATTTAAAAGCTGCATGGAAATAAACTACTTCCAGTGTAAGGGCACTTCAGTTGTTTACCAGAGTTTTGGCAGTGGGGTGAAGGCTCTTTTGTGCCCCGTGCTTTTTCTCCACAGGGATTGGGGAAAAGCGAGTAATATACCATCCAAGTGACTTCAGAGCAGTAAAAAACACAAGATTGCAGTCCGAGGTCTATTATTAATTACCACATTTCTATTCCAGATTTTCAGAAGAAAGTCACCATGATCTGAACAATGTCATTGTTCTCTGGTCAAAGGATGAGTTGAAGGACAAATGTTGTTATTCACCAAACAAAGTCTAAATTCTTAGAACAATTGTAGAGTAAAAGAGGAAGTCTCACCATCACACAATTGCCCGGGGCGACCGTGGGCACAGCTCCACTCAGCCTGCAAGGGCCACTTGCATGTGGTTCTCTGCAAAGCGTACAAGTCTTTCGCCTTTTACTAAAGACTTCCGTGCAGAGGAGCAGCGCTTTGTCAGTTGCATTTTTTGCCAGGCTCTGCCACTGGTAAAGCCTTGTACACCTGTGAAAAGATATGCGATTCAAACTTGCACACGTTTGGAATTTGCCCCAGAAAGGTCGACACAGTCTTGAGTGCAAAAACGTTTGTTCCCATGTAGCAGTTTTAACCTCACCACTTGGGAGGAGGTGCAAATTGGTATTTCGTTGTTAGTGAGGCTTTATGGCCTCACCATCAACTGTTCAGCCTGTGGTAATGCCAATGTACTTTGAGCAAGCAGTCAAAGACCATCGCTTCTCGGCCTTTTGGCTAAGATCAAGTGTAGTATCTGTTCTTATCAGTTTAATATCTGATATGTCCTCTATCAGGGGACTATATATTAAATGCATTTTTGCAGACAGGAGCTGAAACAGGAGCTTGCTCCATTCACTCCACGCATTGGCCCAGTATTGCAGTCTAGCTGGGAGTGGTGCGCCTTCTCTATAGTTTGTGGACAATCAACAGTAAGTGTGTTCTCTCTCTCTCTCTGCAATGTTGTCACTTTTCAGAGCGCATTGCAAGGGCAGGGCCGCTCTGCCTCGCTGCGTGGTGCCCTGTTTGCCAGGTGCACTTTCACTTCAAAAGCCATGGGTGTCAAGCACGACCTCTACAGGCAGTCCTGTGTCATCTCCAAATTGAAGCAAGACATGTATAAGCAATTTAGAATTCAAAAGCTGCATGGAAATAAACTACTTCCAGTGTAAGGGCACTTCAGTTGTTTACCAGAGTTTTGGCAGTGGGGTGAAGGCTCTTTTGTGCCCCGTGCTTTTTCTCCACAGGGATTGGGGAAAAGCGAGTAATATACCATCCAAGTGACTTCAGAGCAGTAAAAAACACAAGATTGCAGTCCGAGGTCTATTATTAATTACCACATTTCTATTCCAGATTTTCAGAAGAAAGTCACCATGATCTGAACAATGTCATTGTTCTCTGGTCAAAGGATGAGTTGAAGGACAAATGTTGTTATTCACCAAACAAAGTCTAAATTCTTAGAACAATTGTAGAGTAAAAGAGGAAGTCTCACCATCACACAATTGCCCGGGGCGACCGTGGGCACAGCTCCACTCAGCCTGCAAGGGCCACTTGCATGTGGTTCTCTGCAAAGCGTACAAGTCTTTCGCCTTTTACTAAAGACTTCCGTGCAGAGGAGCAGCGCTTTGTCAGTTGCATTTTTTGCCAGGCTCTGCCACTGGTAAAGCCTTGTACACCTGTGAAAAGATATGCGATTCAAACTTGCACACGTTTGGAATTTGCCCCAGAAAGGTCGACACAGTCTGGAGTGCAAAAACGTTTGTTCCCATGTAGCAGTTTTAACCTCACCACTTGGGAGGAGGTGCAAATTGGTATTTCGTTGTTAGTGAGGCTTTATGGCCTCACCATCAACTGTTCAGCCTGTGGTAATGCCAATGTACTTTGAGCAAGCAGTCAAAGACCATCGCTTCTCGGCCTTTTGGCTAAGATCAAGTGTAGTATCTGTTCTTATCAGTTTAATATCTGATATGTCCTCTATCAGGGGACTATATATTAAATGCATTTTTGCAGACAGGAGCTGAAACAGGAGCTTGCTCCATTCACTCCACGCATTGGCCCAGTATTGCAGTCTAGCTGGGAGTGGTGCGCCTTCTCTATAGTTTGTGGACAATCAACAGTAAGTGTGTTTCTCTCTCTCTCTCTGCAATGTTGTCACTTTTCAGAGCGCATTGCAAGGGCAGGGCCGCTCTGCCTCGCTGCGTGGTGCCCTGTTTGCCAGGTGCACTTTCACTTCAAAAGCCATGGGTGTCAAGCACGACCTCTACAGGCAGTCCTGTGTCATCTCCAAATTGAAGCAAGACATGTATAAGCAATTTAGAATTCAAAAGCTGCATGGAAATAAACTACTTCCAGTGTAAGGGCACTTCAGTTGTTTACCAGAGTTTTGGCAGTGGGGTGAAGGCTCTTTTGTGCCCCGTGCTTTTTCTCCACAGGGATTGGGGAAAAGCGAGTAATATACCATCCAAGTGACTTCAGAGCAGTAAAAAACACAAGATTGCAGTCCGAGGTCTATTATTAATTACCACATTTCTATTCCAGATTTTCAGAAGAAAGTCACCATGATCTGAACAATGTCATTGTTCTCTGGTCAAAGGATGAGTTGAAGGACAAATGTTGTTATTCACCAAACAAAGTCTAAATTCTTAGAACAATTGTAGAGTAAAAGAGGAAGTCTCACCATCACACAATTGCCCGGGGCGACCGTGGGCACAGCTCCACTCAGCCTGCAAGGGCCACTTGCATGTGGTTCTCTGCAAAGCGTACAAGTCTTTCGCCTTTTACTAAAGACTTCCGTGCAGAGGAGCAGCGCTTTGTCAGTTGCATTTTTTGCCAGGCTCTGCCACTGGTAAAGCCTTGTACACCTGTGAAAAGATATGCGATTCAAACTTGCACACGTTTGGAATTTGCCCCAGAAAGGTCGACACAGTCTGGAGTGCAAAAACGTTTGTTCCCATGTAGCAGTTTTAACCTCACCACTTGGGAGGAGGTGCAAATTGGTATTTCGTTGTTAGTGAGGCTTTATGGCCTCACCATCAACTGTTCAGCCTGTGGTAATGCCAATGTACTTTGAGCAAGCAGTCAAAGACCATCGCTTCTCGGCCTTTTGGCTAAGATCAAGTGTAGTATCTGTTCTTATCAGTTTAATATCTGATATGTCCTCTATCAGGGGACTATATATTAAATGCATTTTTGCAGACAGGAGCTGAAACAGGAGCTTGCTCCATTCACTCCACGCATTGGCCCAGTATTGCAGTCTAGCTGGGAGTGGTGCGCCTTCTCTATAGTTTGTGGACAATCAACAGTAAGTGTGTTATCTGTCTCTCTGCAATGTTGTCACTTTTCAGAGCGCATTGCAAGGGCAGGGCCGCTCTGCCTCGCTGCGTGGTGCCCCGTTTGCCAGGTGCACTTTCACTTCAAAAGCCATGGGTGTCAAGCACGACCTCTACAGGCAGTCCTGTGTCATCTCCAAATTGAAGCAAGACATGTATAAGCAATTTAGAATTCAAAAGCTGCATGGAAATAAACTACTTCCAGTGTAAGGGCACTTCAGTTGTTTACCAGAGTTTTGGCAGTGGGGTGAAGGCTCTTTTGTGCCCCGTGCTTTTTCTCCACAGGGATTGGGGAAAAGCGAGTAATATACCATCCAAGTGACTTCAGAGCAGTAAAAAACACAAGATTGCAGTCCGAGGTCTATTATTAATTACCACATTTCTATTCCAGATTTTCAGAAGAAAGTCACCATGATCTGAACAATGTCATTGTTCTCTGGTCAAAGGATGAGTTGAAGGACAAATGTTGTTATTCACCAAACAAAGTCTAAATTCTTAGAACAATTGTAGAGTAAAAGAGGAAGTCTCACCATCACACAATTGCCCGGGGCGACCGTGGGCACAGCTCCACTCAGCCTGCAAGGGCCACTTGCATGTGGTTCTCTGCAAAGCGTACAAGTCTTTCGCCTTTTACTAAAGACTTCCGTGCAGAGGAGCAGCGCTTTGTCAGTTGCATTTTTTGCCAGGCTCTGCCACTGGTAAAGCCTTGTACACCTGTGAAAAGATATGCGATTCAAACTTGCACACGTTTGGAATTTGCCCCAGAAAGGTCGACACAGTCTGGAGTGCAAAAACGTTTGTTCCCATGTAGCAGTTTTAACCTCACCACTTGGGAGGAGGTGCAAATTGGTATTTCGTTGTTAGTGAGGCTTTATGGCCTCACCATCAACTGTTCAGCCTGTGGTAATGCCAATGTACTTTGAGCAAGCAGTCAAAGACCATCGCTTCTCGGCCTTTTGGCTAAGATCAAGTGTAGTATCTGTTCTTATCAGTTTAATATCTGATATGTCCTCTATCAGGGGACTATATATTAAATGCATTTTTGCAGACAGGAGCTGAAACAGGAGCTTGCTCCATTCACTCCACGCATTGGCCCAGTATTGCAGTCTAGCTGGGAGTGGTGCGCCTTCTCTATAGTTTGTGGACAATCAACAGTAAGTGTGTTTCTCTCTCTCTCTGCAATGTTGTCACTTTTCAGAGCGCATTGCAAGGGCAGGGCCGCTCTGCCTCGCTGCGTGGTGCCCTGTTTGCCAGGTGCACTTTCACTTCAAAAGCCATGGGTGTCAAGCACGACCTCTACAGGCAGTCCTGTGTCATCTCCAAATTGAAGCAAGACATGTATAAGCAATTTAGAATTCAAAAGCTGCATGGAAATAAACTACTTCCAGTGTAAGGGCACTTCAGTTGTTTACCAGAGTTTTGGCAGTGGGGTGAAGGCTCTTTTGTGCCCCGTGCTTTTTCTCCACAGGGATTGGGGAAAAGCGAGTAATATACCATCCAAGTGACTTCAGAGCAGTAAAAAACACAAGATTGCAGTCCGAGGTCTATTATTAATTACCACATTTCTATTCCAGATTTTCAGAAGAAAGTCACCATGATCTGAACAATGTCATTGTTCTCTGGTCAAAGGATGAGTTGAAGGACAAATGTTGTTATTCACCAAACAAAGTCTAAATTCTTAGAACAATTGTAGAGTAAAAGAGGAAGTCTCACCATCACACAATTGCCCGGGGCGACCGTGGGCACAGCTCCACTCAGCCTGCAAGGGCCACTTGCATGTGGTTCTCTGCAAAGCGTACAAGTCTTTCGCCTTTTACTAAAGACTTCCGTGCAGAGGAGCAGCGCTTTGTCAGTTGCATTTTTTGCCAGGCTCTGCCACTGGTAAAGCCTTGTACACCTGTGAAAAGATATGCGATTCAAACTTGCACACGTTTGGAATTTGCCCCAGAAAGGTCGACACAGTCTGGAGTGCAAAAACGTTTGTTCCCATGTAGCAGTTTTAACCTCACCACTTGGGAGGAGGTGCAAATTGGTATTTCGTTGTTAGTGAGGCTTTATGGCCTCACCATCAACTGTTCAGCCTGTGGTAATGCCAATGTACTTTGAGCAAGCAGTCAAAGACCATCGCTTCTCGGCCTTTTGGCTAAGATCAAGTGTAGTATCTGTTCTTATCAGTTTAATATCTGATATGTCCTCTATCAGGGGACTATATATTAAATGCATTTTTGCAGACAGGAGCTGAAACAGGAGCTTGCTCCATTCACTCCACGCATTGGCCCAGTATTGCAGTCTAGCTGGGAGTGGTGCGCCTTCTCTATAGTTTGTGGACAATCAACAGTAAGTGTGTTTCTCTCTCTCTCTCTCTGCAATGTTGTCACTTTTCAGAGCGCATTGCAAGGGCAGGGCCGCTCTGCCTCGCTGCGTGGTGCCCTGTTTGCCAGGTGCACTTTCACTTCAAAAGCCATGGGTGTCAAGCACGACCTCTACAGGCAGTCCTGTGTCATCTCCAAATTGAAGCAAGACATGTATAAGCAATTTAGAATTCAAAAGCTGCATGGAAATAAACTACTTCCAGTGTAAGGGCACTTCAGTTGTTTACCAGAGTTTTGGCAGTGGGGTGAAGGCTCTTTTGTGGCCCGTGCTTTTTCTCCACAGGGATTGGGGAAAAGCGAGTAATATACCATCCAAGTGACTTCAGAGCAGTAAAAAACACAAGATTGCAGTCCGAGGTCTATTATTAATTACCACATTTCTATTCCAGATTTTCAGAAGAAAGTCACCATGATCTGAACAATGTCATTGTTCTCTGGTCAAAGGATGAGTTGAAGGACAAATGTTGTTATTCACCAAACAAAGTCTAAATTCTTAGAACAATTGTAGAGTAAAAGAGGAAGTCTCACCATCACACAATTGCCCGGGGCGACCGTGGGCACAGCTCCACTCAGCCTGCAAGGGCCACTTGCATGTGGTTCTCTGCAAAGCGTACAAGTCTTTCGCCTTTTACTAAAGACTTCCGTGCAGAGGAGCAGCGCTTTGTCAGTTGCATTTTTTGCCAGGCTCTGCCACTGGTAAAGCCTTGTACACCTGTGAAAAGATATGCGATTCAAACTTGCACACGTTTGGAATTTGCCCCAGAAAGGTCGACACAGTCTGGAGTGCAAAAACGTTTGTTCCCATGTAGCAGTTTTAACCTCACCACTTGGGAGGAGGTGCAAATTGGTATTTCGTTGTTAGTGAGGCTTTATGGCCTCACCATCAACTGTTCAGCCTGTGGTAATGCCAATGTACTTTGAGCAAGCAGTCAAAGACCATCGCTTCTCGGCCTTTTGGCTAAGATCAAGTGTAGTATCTGTTCTTATCAGTTTAATATCTGATATGTCCTCTATCAGGGGACTATATATTAAATGCATTTTTGCAGACAGGAGCTGAAACAGGAGCTTGCTCCATTCACTCCACGCATTGGCCCAGTATTGCAGTCTAGCTGGGAGTGGTGCGCCTTCTCTATAGTTTGTGGACAATCAACAGTAAGTGTGTTTCTCTCTCTCTCTCTCTCTGCAATGTTGTCACTTTTCAGAGCGCATTGCAAGGGCAGGGCCGCTCTGCCTCGCTGCGTGGTGCCCTGTTTGCCAGGTGCACTTTCACTTCAAAAGCCATGGGTGTCAAGCACGACCTCTACAGGCAGTCCTGTGTCATCTCCAAATTGAAGCAAGACATGTATAAGCAATTTAGAATTCAAAAGCTGCATGGAAATAAACTACTTCCAGTGTAAGGGCACTTCAGTTGTTTACCAGAGTTTTGGCAGTGGGGTGAAGGCTCTTTTGTGCCCCGTGCTTTTTCTCCACAGGGATTGGGGAAAAGCGAGTAATATACCATCCAAGTGACTTCAGAGCAGTAAAAAACACAAGATTGCAGTCCGAGGTCTATTATTAATTACCACATTTCTATTCCAGATTTTCAGAAGAAAGTCACCATGATCTGAACAATGTCATTGTTCTCTGGTCAAAGGATGAGTTGAAGGACAAATGTTGTTATTCACCAAACAAAGTCTAAATTCTTAGAACAATTGTAGAGTAAAAGAGGAAGTCTCACCATCACACAATTGCCCGGGGCGACCGTGGGCACAGCTCCACTCAGCCTGCAAGGGCCACTTGCATGTGGTTCTCTGCAAAGCGTACAAGTCTTTCGCCTTTTACTAAAGACTTCCGTGCAGAGGAGCAGCGCTTTGTCAGTTGCATTTTTTGCCAGGCTCTGCCACTGGTAAAGCCTTGTACACCTGTGAAAAGATATGCGATTCAAACTTGCACACGTTTGGAATTTGCCCCAGAAAGGTCGACACAGTCTGGAGTGCAAAAACGTTTGTTCCCATGTAGCAGTTTTAACCTCACCACTTGGGAGGAGGTGCAAATTGGTATTTCGTTGTTAGTGAGGCTTTATGGCCTCACCATCAACTGTTCAGCCTGTGGTAATGCCAATGTACTTTGAGCAAGCAGTCAAAGACCATCGCTTCTCGGCCTTTTGGCTAAGATCAAGTGTAGTATCTGTTCTTATCAGTTTAATATCTGATATGTCCTCTATCAGGGGACTATATATTAAATGCATTTTTGCAGACAGGAGCTGAAACAGGAGCTTGCTCCATTCACTCCACGCATTGGCCCAGTATTGCAGTCTAGCTGGGAGTGGTGCGCCTTCTCTATAGTTTGTGGACAATCAACAGTAAGTGAGTCTCTCTGCAATGTTGTCACTTTTCAGAGCGCATTGCAAGGGCAGGGCCGCTCTGCCTCGCTGCGTGGTGCCCTGTTTGCCAGGTGCACTTTCACTTCAAAAGCCATGGGTGTCAAGCACGACCTCTACAGGCAGTCCTGTGTCATCTCCAAATTGAAGCAAGACATGTATAAGCAATTTAGAATTCAAAAGCTGCATGGAAATAAACTACTTCCAGTGTAAGGGCACTTCAGTTGTTTACCAGAGTTTTGGCAGTGGGGTGAAGGCTCTTTTGTGGCCCGTGCTTTTTCTCCACAGGGATTGGGGAAAAGCGAGTAATATACCATCCAAGTGACTTCAGAGCAGTAAAAAACACAAGATTGCAGTCCGAGGTCTATTATTAATTACCACATTTCTATTCCAGATTTTCAGAAGAAAGTCACCATGATCTGAACAATGTCATTGTTCTCTGGTCAAAGGATGAGTTGAAGGACAAATGTTGTTATTCACCAAACAAAGTCTAAATTCTTAGAACAATTGTAGAGTAAAAGAGGAAGTCTCACCATCACACAATTGCCCGGGGCGACCGTGGGCACAGCTCCACTCAGCCTGCAAGGGCCACTTGCATGTGGTTCTCTGCAAAGCGTACAAGTCTTTCGCCTTTTACTAAAGACTTCCGTGCAGAGGAGCAGCGCTTTGTCAGTTGCATTTTTTGCCAGGCTCTGCCACTGGTAAAGCCTTGTACACCTGTGAAAAGATATGCGATTCAAACTTGCACACGTTTGGAATTTGCCCCAGAAAGGTCGACACAGTCTGGAGTGCAAAAACGTTTGTTCCCATGTAGCAGTTTTAACCTCACCACTTGGGAGGAGGTGCAAATTGGTATTTCGTTGTTAGTGAGGCTTTATGGCCTCACCATCAACTGTTCAGCCTGTGGTAATGCCAATGTACTTTGAGCAAGCAGTCAAAGACCATCGCTTCTCGGCCTTTTGGCTAAGATCAAGTGTAGTATCTGTTCTTATCAGTTTAATATCTGATATGTCCTCTATCAGGGGACTATATATTAAATGCATTTTTGCAGACAGGAGCTGAAACAGGAGCTTGCTCCATTCACTCCACGCATTGGCCCAGTATTGCAGTCTAGCTGGGAGTGGTGCGCCTTCTCTATAGTTTGTGGACAATCAACAGTAAGTGTGTTTCTCTCTCTCTCTCTCTCTGCAATGTTGTCACTTTTCAGAGCGCATTGCAAGGGCAGGGCCGCTCTGCCTCGCTGCGTGGTGCCCTGTTTGCCAGGTGCACTTTCACTTCAAAAGCCATGGGTGTCAAGCACGACCTCTACAGGCAGTCCTGTGTCATCTCCAAATTGAAGCAAGACATGTATAAGCAATTTAGAATTCAAAAGCTGCATGGAAATAAACTACTTCCAGTGTAAGGGCACTTCAGTTGTTTACCAGAGTTTTGGCAGTGGGGTGAAGGCTCTTTTGTGGCCCGTGCTTTTTCTCCACAGGGATTGGGGAAAAGCGAGTAATATACCATCCAAGTGACTTCAGAGCAGTAAAAAACACAAGATTGCAGTCCGAGGTCTATTATTAATTACCACATTTCTATTCCAGATTTTCAGAAGAAAGTCACCATGATCTGAACAATGTCATTGTTCTCTGGTCAAAGGATGAGTTGAAGGACAAATGTTGTTATTCACCAAACAAAGTCTAAATTCTTAGAACAATTGTAGAGTAAAAGAGGAAGTCTCACCATCACACAATTGCCCGGGGCGACCGTGGGCACAGCTCCACTCAGCCTGCAAGGGCCACTTGCATGTGGTTCTCTGCAAAGCGTACAAGTCTTTCGCCTTTTACTAAAGACTTCCGTGCAGAGGAGCAGCGCTTTGTCAGTTGCATTTTTTGCCAGGCTCTGCCACTGGTAAAGCCTTGTACACCTGTGAAAAGATATGCGATTCAAACTTGCACACGTTTGGAATTTGCCCCAGAAAGGTCGACACAGTCTTGAGTGCAAAAAAGTTTGTTCCCATGTAGCAGTTTTAACCTCACCACTTGGGAGGAGGTGCAAATTGGTATTTCGTTGTTAGTGAGGCTTTATGGCCTCACCATCAACTGTTCAGCCTGTGGTAATGCCAATGTACTTTGAGCAAGCAGTCAAAGACCATCGCTTCTCGGCCTTTTGGCTAAGATCAAGTGTAGTATCTGTTCTTATCAGTTTAATATCTGATATGTCCTCTATCAGGGGGACTATATATTAAATGCATTTTTGCAGACAGGAGCTGAAACAGGAGCTTGCTCCATTCACTCCACGCATTGGCCCAGTATTGCAGTCTAGCTGGGAGTGGTGCGCCTTCTCTATAGTTTGTGGACAATCAACAGTAAGTGTGTTTTCTCTCTCTCTCTCTCTCTCTGCAATGTTGTCACTTTTCAGAGCGCATTGCAAGGGCAGGGCCGCTCTGCCTCGCTGCGTGGTGCCCTGTTGCCAGGTGCACTTTCACTTCAAAAGCCATGGGTGTCAAGCACGACCTCTACAGGCAGTCCTGTGTCATCTCCAAATTGAAGCAAGACATGTATAAGCAATTTAGAATTCAAAAGCTGCATGGAAATAAACTACTTCCAGTGTAAGGGCACTTCAGTGTTTACCAGAGTTTTTGGCAGTGGGGTGAAGGCTCTTTTGTGGCCCGTGCTTTTTCTCCAACAGGGATTGGGGAAAAAGCGAGAGTAATATACCATCCAAGTGACTTCAGAGCAGTAAAAACACAAGATGCAGTCCGATGGTCTATTATAATTACCACATTTCTATTCCAGATTTTCAGAAAGAAAGTCACCATGATCTGAACAATGTCATTGTTCTCTGGTCAAAGGATGAGTTGAAGGACAAATGTTGTTATTCACCAACAAAGTCTAAATTCTTAGAACAATTGTAGAGTAAAAGAGGAAGCTCTCACCATCACACAATTGCCCGGGGCGACCGTGGGCACAGCTCCACTCAGCCTGCAAGGGCCACTTGCATGTGGTTCTCTGCAAAGCGTACAAGTCTTTGCCCTTTTACTAAAGACTTCCGTGCAGAGGAGCAGCGCTTTGTCAGTTGCATTTTTTGCCAGCTCTGCCACTGGTAACGCCTGTACACCTGTGAAAAGATATGCGATTCAAACTTGCACACGTTTGGAATTTGCCCCAGAAGGTCGACACAGTCTTGAGTGCAAAAACGTTTGTTCCCATGTAGCAGTTTTAACCTCACCACTTGGGAGGAGGTGCAAATTGGTATTTTCGTTGTTAGTGAGGCTTTATGGCCTCACCATCAACTGTTCAGCCTGTGGTAATGCCAATGTACTTTGAGCAAGCAGTCAAAGACCATCGCTTCTCGGCCTTTTGGCTAAGATCAAGTGTAGTATCTGTTCTTATCAGTTTAATATCTGATTGTCCT